>NC_140663.1:37055319-37390319 GCF_054131305.1 Coturnix japonica
AAAGATTGTAGCTATACTGCCCTGGATTTTCTCTCCAGGGCAAAATGAGAGGGTAAGTCACCTTCTGCATATGTATGACTGTGAGACGGTTGCTCAGAATTACTGCCACTTCTAACACGGCCTAGCTATCGTATGGGAAGAGAATATACATTGTACCTGTTCAGAAGGTGGCAGACTTGCCATTCAAATTTACATCTGCCCTATTCAGGTTTCTGCTGTAGCATAGTCACTTCTTACCATTACACAGTGCAAGTCAAGGCTGGAAGTGACAACCATGAATGCTGGCATTCCTCAGAGAAGGGGAGTCAGGCATGAGAGACAATCAAAATAGCTCTTGCATTTAGAGTGGAACAATTTTTGTATGTCAGTGAGTTTGCACCGTGGGAAATGCTGTAATTGGAGACTGATTTCAGGCATTGATTTGTCATGTATTTGCATGCATGCACAGTTCAGCTGAAATACTAAAGGATTTTTTAAGAACATTTTTTGTTTGTTTGTTTGTTTGCTTGCTTTAAATTATTTAGTTTTGGAGGTATGGAATCATTTAAGCAATGTTTAAGAATATATAGTTTTTCGCACTTTGATTTTAAATGAGCTATGTGTTTAAGACTGGTGAAAAATTTGAAAAGAAGAAGACAAAGACTTCAAAAATACCCCAGAGAAGCCAAGATTATCCCTCAAAAATAAATTTCTAGTGTTTCTTTTTTGTTGTTCTATTCACTTCATTAACACCTTATAAAGCTTTTATTTCAGTGTCTTCCTATCTTTCACAGAATTCTTGGTTTCATTAATGCAAAAAATCCACTTTTATCACTGATTTGTCAATGGGACTGAGATATCAACAGTGTTATCAAGAATTAATCTTGTGTAATAATAAAGAAAAATGTATTTAATGATCAAACTGCCATCAGCATCTACATCCAGCAACTTGCAGATCTTGTTAGAGATCAAGAAGTGTCCTTTTCCTTCTTCTATACAGCTTCAAATTACCTCTGGTTGAAAATATGACCTTTTGAAGTATTAATCTGTCAAGGTAACCTATCTAACCTCTTAGACCAGATGCTACAACAATACTTTTCTCACTTCTTCCAGCCATATCAACTTGAAGGCAATACTGCAGTTAATGCTCACCAAGTTCTACTTTTCAAGAGTGTGTGATTAAGTTGATATCAAACATATCACTTCTCAATTCACTCAGCAATTGCATATAGCAGCAAAAGAGAGATAATTGCCTGAAACATCACCTTCTTAGAGGTTAAATGAGCATAACTGTCTCAAAAACATCATAAGAAAATTCTGCTTTTAACATTTTCTGTAGGGCTTTATTGTAAAATTCATGGTTGAGTTTATTTATAACATCCACATTGAATTTTCTATCAAAAAACAACAACTAAAAAATATTTTTTGAGAAAATATGTACAGTTTTTATTCCGAGACAGCATTGCCACATTTTAACATTCTTCTAAACCAAATGCGTTATTGATTCCCCTTCCCCCATTGGTTCCCATTCATGTTCCTTGTACAACACAAAGTGTAAAATGAAATAAAGTCACAATCATATTAATCATAGCTTTGTGATTTATTTATTTATTTTTCTTGTGGCTTGTTAGTTTGTAATTAGTATTTATCTATGTATGCAATGCCTTCTATTCATATAATTTGAGTCAGACTAAAATCTAAGTGTATAATATCCATATACTGTCTGTATGAATCAGACAAATTCAGACATCTTTGAAGATGATCATAATGACCATGAAAACCTGAGACATTTCTCTCTTTCTGAGAGCCTGATACTGGAAAAAAAAAAAAAAAGTGAATGTGTACCTATAGAGATTATTATTCATACCTGAACCCAGGCAAGTTCTGAATCTTCTTATGTTCAGGTTGATGAAAATAACCTCCAAATGTCTGAGGTATTCCATCAAAGAAAAGTGCACTTTCATCTGAATTACATGTTGTTCAGTCTAGAGATTAACTGAAAACTATGCAACTCTTCAGCTCTTCACCTAAGTAACACCTTACTTGTATATTTCTTACAGTTCTTTGCTTACATTCTTGTATATAACTTGGCCCAATGCCACACTGAAGTTATGATTTTCTCTGATTTTATGGTGTGTTTCTTCAAAAGTGATTTCCTTCATTACAGAAGTGACTCCTTAGAAAGTGTTTCAGGGCCAAAGGAAACATAATATTGTGTTGTGAAAAAAGCAAACAAGATCTTTTTTATTTTTAACCATTTATTTCTGGTACTGTTTTAGTCCTTTCTTTAGATTCAAAGGATTAACAGAACTTACCTGTGTTGTATTTTATTTCAGAATTCAGTTTTCATTGAATAAAATGTGATTATAGTGCTTCTACTTTTAAAGCAATATTCTAGAACACCAGTAAATGTAAAGGAATTGCATTTTCTCAGAATCTGCAGCAATCTAAGCGTGAGCAGTTTTTACACTAAATGTGTCTTCACAGTGCTAATCTTTACCTTGAGAACAGTGAATACTGATTATTGCATGATGCTTTTGTGCACCAAATCTTTGACATACTATGAACTTGTCAGTACAAAATTATGTAAATAGGTGGAGGCTGACAAGTTATGTTATTATTTCTTCAATTAATTTTATCAGAAACAATAAGAAACAGAGTAACTACGATGTTAGTCATCACTAGTTTTTAACTACAGTAATGAAATTGTTAAAAAAAATAAATCTAATCTTTTCATGGTGCCACTAATATTAAAAAAAACATTGAGACTGGCATTTCCTGTATGCCTTTAATATCCTATAAAACTTCTGAAGGTAAGGCAGATGCAGATGTGAAAACCACAAGTGGCTACAGAATATATAATTTATTGTTATATTTTGCAACTTGTTTTAATTTGATTTATTTTGTTTCAAAACAAGGAATCTAACAGTATAAAAAAAAGTCTGTGCTAGGTAAAGAAACACAGAGATCTGAGAAATTCTTTCTTTGTGCTATGGTTTTAATAGGATATATATATTTTCTATTTGCACTGTAGTTCCCTTATGTATCTTGTCAGATGAATTATATTTAAATGTGTATCGACTCCAGAAATTCTGCTTCAAATTCAGTTTCAAAACTGCTTTTCATAGAATTTTTTTTCTTTGTGTGTGTGTGTGTCTTTCTGTACCACAACAGTAACATTACACAGAATTATTTTCTTGTTTGTTGCAAACATAGAACCTGTGGCTTAAAGAGATGTGTCCCTTATTCTCTGTAGGATGAAGGAATGCTGAGTTTACTGCCTTGGACACCATGAACTATTTCAAAATAAACATTCATATTACATAATGTCTGAATTCAGAATAACTTGATGGGTGTAAGTCTCTGACACAGAAGCCATTTTGAACACCGACATTTTGCAATGCATTTGTCTTACGAAGATTACACCACAATTCCTGCCACTTCTTTCAGCAGGATTTCTGCTTGTAAACAAAACAATTTAAAGAAAAGTAAACTGTAGATTTATGATGCTTATTTTCTGAGAAGCTTCCATACTTGTTTATATTTTATTGATTTTAATGATATGAAGAAAAATAATTTTTAATCTTACCCTGCAGATTTAGGAAAACAGTCCACAGATGTATTTATTGAAAAGTTGCCTTTTTTTTTTTTTTTTTTTTTTTTTTAAATGCTTGGAAATCATAACAAGTTTCTGGCACAATCTCATCTCTGTGATAGAAAGCATATTTTTATACAAACAGTAGATTCCTCTGATACACATTCTTTGAATATTTCTTTTCTTTTAGTTAAAATAGACTGTGTGGTTAAATGTAATTTTTCTAAGTAAACAAATCATAAAAATGTTAGCTAGTATTTTGAGTTTCCTTTCTGAACTTCTTGTGTGATCGGTCCATGTCCAAATGGAAGGACAGGCAGTCAGACTTAGAGGCTTGCATTCTTTTCCTAATTGAAAAGAGGTGCTCTGACTTTCCTAAAGCAATGAGAGGATATAGGGCTACAAAGACTTATAACATGTAGATAGCTCTCACTTAACTACAATAAGCTTTTCATTCTTTTTCTGCTCCCAGACTAGTCAGGTTAAACCACATTTTATACCTTCTACATTAGTGTGTGTCAGGTACATATTATGTTGTTTCTGCCTAAGGAGGTAGAGATCCTCCAAAAAAACTGTATAATGCCCCCTGCTCTGGAAAAGTGATTGCTTTTGATCTCTTATGCTTGTAGAACACAGAAAAAAAACACAACCCAAAGTTCTTTCTATGCGAAGTTGAATTCTAGTCATACATTGGAAATATATGTCAACTTTAGTGAACTATCCCTTGGCAAAAAGGTAAATATGCTTACAATAAAGTTAATTTATAGCTGAAAAATAAAATAATATCAATAAATAGAATAAACTTATAAAGGAAACAAAGGAAAGACTACAGTGTGAATGTTCAGAAATTTACCTGCAGATGTGAAATATCCATTTATTTGGATGTTGAAAATAGACTATATAAATTGTGATCTTAAGGAAATGAGCAACAAATCTAGATAAAGAATTACAGATGTCCTACAAAATATAGAAGGAGAAACCTTGGACAGACCTTCTGCTCATCACCACTGTGAGTGGCACAGTACAGCTCAGGATAATGCTGACTGATGAACACAAAGCTGTTCAGGAGTCCACAGAATGATGATTAAACTTTTTTTCTTCTTTATCCCTCTGCCAACAGGTGCCAGAAGGTGATACTTTTTGATGCTTTTGTTATTTGCCTCTTCTCTCTCTCTCTCTCTCTCTCTCTTTCTCTCTCTTTTCTTTCTTTCTTTTCCTTTTGTTTTCACTAATATGTGGAGACTAAAACATGGAGGCATTAGTTTCTTTTTCCAGCTATGTTGCTGTGGAGACAGCAACTTTCTGCAAAAGGGTGGAGTTAATAACAGTGAATAAGAACTTTTTAGATTAGTAGATAGAGATTTAGTTGAGTTTATCATCTAGCATCCAGAAAGTCCGCTGGGGAAGCAAAATATGAATTTATGAAGGTATGTATGTAATACATAATGATTATAAAAGAAATATTCTTAAAGGAAAACAAAACAAACAAAGAACAAAGAAACAAACAAACAAAAAACCGAAAGATCATAAAAGAAAATAAATGCCTTCTGATGAAAGTGTCTCAGTTTTAAAACTTACCTAAAAAGAAAAAAAAAGTGAAAACCAAAACAACCTGGTATTTTATACCAGGATGACCAAAATAATTTGTTTAGCAATTATATATAGTTCCCAATAAAATTAAAATCGTGTACATGACTTGCTATCTCAAACTGAAAATAAAATGAACAGAAACTTGCACAGACCATTCAGAGTAAAAAAAATAAAAATAAATAAAAAAATAAAAAAATAAAAAAAATAAAAAAGAAGCAAAAAAATCTTTACAAGCAGTCCAGTAATCTGCTTTCCAGATTACCTGACTTTATGTAAAAAGTAAACTGGATGTGAAATGTAAAGAAAGGAGTTGGAGATACAATTCATGGCTCTAAATAATGGAGCAGAAAACTGCTAGTGGCTGTTAAGAATTGGCACAAGTTCACTTCTCAAGTATGAATATATTAAGTAATCAGTCACAAGGACCTGTGTGACCAATACTATCTTCTATAAAATTTAGGAACACAAACCTGACTAGTAATGAAATGTGATGAAAATTTCTTGGAACTTAACTTTGCCCCTGGATAGATCAGTAAAGTACAGGAAATTAGATGTTTCTGAAGTAAAAAAGAAACTTAACTTGATTATCATAATGAAAAAATCCCTGACTAGAAATGACTAAAGATCAAATTATTGTTGCATTTATTATGTGGCCTTTTGCCCATAGTTATGACATACTACTTCAAATTTGTACAGTTAAAACTAACAGACATCTAAAAGATTTCTGATATTAACTTTAATATATCACTTCTTAGACAACAGGTGTGTTTTTGGTTATGTGTTTAATTTTAGTTTTCAGTAGGTATGTAAATACACCCACAAATTTAAATGAGTTGAAATTTTTGTCCCAACATTATGATTCTGGCGTTTCATTCATTACTAAAAATAGCATTGAAAATACATTATTAATTAACCATTTTGACTTTGAAATTAAGAAATCTCATGGATATTTAAGCGACTATTCTTCCCTGCCTTACAAAAGAAGCAGAACAGTGTTTAATTTCTAATTCTGGGAAGTGATTTTTTTTTTTTTTTTTTTCCAGCCAAGTGCACCTAAATGAAATTATGTCACCTTTCTTAGAATTTGTCTAATACCTGAAAAACAATATGGAAGTTGTAGGAAAGAGTGCTCTTTGAAATGTACTGGATAATGGTAATGGGAGCTTGTGGTAGTTATCTGGCTCTTCCAGAAGGGTTACTGCACTTCATTATGTGGAAGTTTAGGTGAATGGTACTTTTATAGTGTTTTAGGATCCAAAATTAAAAACTTTTCATTCAGTCCAACCTACAGAAAAATAATGACCAGAGTAAATAAGAGATAAAAATTCCCTCCCTCAACAAAAATCAGTCTGGCTTTTATAAAATAAACTTTAGCTTGATGAATTTATTTTGTGCATTTACTTTCTTTTATAGACATTGGTTCCAGCACTTTTAAGTAGGTGTCCATTTAGACATTCTGTATAATGCCTCTTAGGAGTATTAAAACTTCTTGCATGTCTGCAGGTTTCATTATCTGCCTTACTTTCCTTCCCCTCACTTGGAATCATTATTTTGAGTGACTCACAAGGTCTTAATAATACTGAAAGTTAAGTGAGCCTGTATTAAAATGTATTGACCCTCAACTTCTCTGCCTGGCTAATTGACAGGAATAATACATAGTTTGCTAGCACGGAAAGCATTGTTACTGATTGGTATCTCCTGGCATCTCGGATTCGACTTCAGAAAACCTTATGGCCAAACAATTCCTTGGCTCACAAGATGTTCAGAAAAATGATCATTAATGTTTACTGATTAATTTTCAAATTTGAGATAAATTCAGTGGCTTCAGTGTTGCAGCTTCAGGGAAAGACAGACACCATTTGCCAATATGTGATGAGCTGACATGGTTGCATGTTGTTCGTGACATGGTTGCGCATTTCTATGCCTTTCCATGTTTGGGGATCTGTTTATGCCAGGATGTCATTAAACAGAGGTGAGAATCAATTTACTGTCTCCTTAATGCACCTTGTGTTGCATCTCAGAGAAAGCTCCCTCCTTCCCTAATGTTCCAGCTTCAAACAGAGATAAAGTTATCTTCAGTAATGGATTAATGGTTTTCCTTGATGATATTAAGAATGTTTAATAAAATATGCATATATTGTACCACTTGCAATTTCAAATATGCATGATATTAACATCATTTTGATGATGACTTATCTCTAACATAAATATTTTATTCAAATTAATTGCAGATTAAACACTGTGGGGACTCCTTAAATTAGAAGCACTGACTTTGTTTACAGCAAAAATTAACTATATTACAAATACCTTCATACTGTCAAAAATAAGATGCTGAGACCAGAAAAAGAGAAAAGAAGGATGTGCAAAGGGTATATTCTTATGTAGATCAATACTGTGGAGTTGTTTTGCAGGGTACAGTGTATAGTAATAGCCAATCTCCAGAGCTTTACCTTATTTAAATTGGTCACCTACTAAAGGGCCTGGGCTGAATTTGTGGAGCACATTAGGTGAATAACACATTACTGTTTTATAGCAAATGGATTTTTTAGCTGCTATGGGGCATGCTGTATATAACTCTTTGGTGCTGACTTATGGGCCTTGACAACGTACATCAGGCTGTTTAAATCATTAGAGTGTTATTTTTCTTCCCCTGAGGAATCATAAAGAGAAGCCCCACTAACCTGTTGGCTTCCCTCTGCCCTCCTTTCCCCTTTTGTTTTACAAAACCTTAAGTATGTAGATGGGATTCCTGGAGTTTGGCTGGTTTCAGAGCAATATGGGGACTGATTTGCTTGAGCTGCCCAGATCCCATAAATTCAGGACAATTGGACAGAAACAAGAGGCCAAGTTCAGGGACAAAAATCTGGGAGAGAAAGTGTGATTACTACAGTATCCAAGGCTTCCAGGAGGAACGTTTTCCTTCTTGGCCATAAAATGTAAGGGCAAGCATGATGCTGTAATGTTACATCTGCTAAAACAAAAGGAGAAAAGGGTAACTCAAGTCTGGGAATAAAGTAAGGATTGAACTGTGTACTATTGCAGCTGAGGCTGATTTTTGGGATTCTGCCAGGAGCTCTGCTAAGTATAACTGGGACAAGGTAAAGTTTTTGTATCACTCCAATGTTATTTATAACTCTGGGGGTAAACCTTACTCTTGTATTAAGACTGAGGAAAATTCTGGATAACAGCAGCTTCAGAAAATAGTGACACACACACACACACACACACACAAAACAAAACAAAACAACAACAACAACAAAAACCAAAAACCAAGAGTCATTTGCAATGAAGAAAGATTTAGGGCTTTTCTTGAAAATGGTGGAAACATCAGTAAAAACAGAGATAAAACTGTAGTAGAGAATGAAATCATTGAGAAAATAAAAGTATCTTAAAATTTCCAAATATGTTATTTATGCTAAAAAATAGAAAAACAAAAAAAGTGTATGAAGATTATAGAAAATATTATTTAGGGTGATGACACTCGACAGTAATTTTCTCTGCATTTTCAGTCTCTTATCATTATATAAGCACATAAGAATTTAAATCAAAGGCCCACCAGACTGTCCATCAGATAAATAAAACACATAAAAGATGACTACTCTCTAGAGAAGTCTTTATCTGATTCCCTTCAGACTGTTTTTCACTTTCTAGAGTATGCCCATGCACACAGACTTGGATCCCAGATGTGACCTGGACCCTTACACCTCACAGCTGGGCTGTAGGCAAACCCAGATCATACTCACCAGACTCAACATCTGCTCTGCTTCTACATGTGCAGTGGGAAAGCAGGGCGACTAACTTCTTGGGACTGGTGTTCTTCAGCATCATCAGTGACATCAATGGTGGGCTCAAGTGCACCCTCAGTAAGTTTGCTAATGACGCCAACCTGCGTGGCATGGTTGACATGTTAGAAGAAAGGGACACAATCCAGAAGAACATCAACAAACTCAAAAGCTGGACACATGTGAACCTAAAGAGATTCAGCATAGCGAAATGCAAGAGTTTGCACTTGGGTCAGACTAATCCCAGATATGCCATATGTACACAGACAGGGAGAACCCACTGAGAGTGGTCCTGTGGAGAAGGACATGGGAGTCTTCGTGAATGAGCCAGCAGTGTGCATTTACAGCTCAAAAGGCCAATGGTATCCTGGGCTCCATCAGGAGAGTAGTAGCCAGCAGAGACAGGGAAATGATTGTCCCTTTCTACTCTGCCCTCATGAGGCACCATCTGGAGTACTGCATCCAGGTCTGGGGCCCCAGTAAGGAAAACATGTGGAGCTTATGGAGTGGGTTTAGAGGGAGGCCACAAAGATGATCCTTTCCAACCCAAGACATTCTATGATTCTATGATTCTATGACCTCCTCTTGCAGTCTGGTCAGCTGCTCTAGAAGATTATTCAGTTGGTCACATCTGCACCCATGACACCCCTCACCTGCCTCAGTCCCATGGGTGGCCCACTATAGTCAAGAGCTCCCTAGAGCCAATGGTCTGGTAGCTGTCTCACTCCTCAGGAGATATATCTGGGTGTGTGCATCAGCCAAAATAGTTATCAAATGTTTAAACTGACCCAGTGAAGAAATATATCACAGAAGAGAAAAGAATGCGCAATGTGAATAAGCCTAGAAGCTGTGATTGAAGTTTAATCTTAATGTCTGGCAGGCAAGATCCAGAATTTCAAACCTGCCTGGTAGACTTGATCAGAAAATCACAGAATCACCATGGTTGGAAAAGACCTCGAGATCATCCAGTCCAATTGTCCATCTGCCATCAAAATTTCCTACTAAAAAATGTTCCTCAACACAACATTTAAATGTTTCTTGAATACATCTAGTGTTGGTGACTCTGACACTTCCCTGGGCAGCCCATTCCAGATCCTGACTACTTTCTTGGAGAAGTATTTCCTAATGTCCAACCTGAATCTCCTCTGGCACAACTTGAGGTCATTCCCTCCAGCCCTATAGCTACTTACATGTGCAAAGAGGCAAGCCCCCAGCTCACCACAACCCCCTCTCAGGTAGTTATGGAGTGATAAGTTTGCTCCTGAGCCTCTGCTCTCCAGACTAAATAATCCAAGTTTCCTCAGCTGCTCCTCATCAGGCTTGTGATACAGACTGCTCGTGAGCTTCACTGCCCTTCTCTGAACTTATTCCAGGCTCTCTTTTTTGTAATAAGGGGCCCAAAACTGAGCACAGTATTTGAGTGCTGAGTATATCACCAGTGCTGAGTATAAAGAGCCTACTGGCAGCAATATTTCTAATACAAGCTAGGATGCCTTCTTGGACACCTGGGCACACTGCTGGCTCATATTCAGCCAAATGTTGAACACCCTCAGTGACAGATGAACTGTTGCAGCGTCTGCAGAATGATGTAGTGCTTCATGGAAATCCTACTGTCAGCATGAAAGTCTCCATGATATTCCCCACTTTTAGGCATCACACTAACTGAAGACTGAGTAGAACGTGAAAATCTAGGTCCTAATAGCTTTATGTATGTGAAGCAGTGTTTTTTCATTTAATAGTATTCTTGAAGATGATACCGTTACTCTGTTTTCCATATGACTTTTGGTATAACAGATATTCAAGAGAGGGGGTGGATCTGACCCAACTTACTAGATTGAGACAAATCAATATGTGTGATATGCAAACTAAAGCAGACTGAAGATGAAAAAGGAAAGGTAAACAAGAGTGAGATAGAAGAATTAAAAAAAGTATATTTTTTCTTTTCAGTATTTGCTGCCTTTGATCATTCAAATGATCATTCATTTGATCATTGTGTGCCCCGGTGGTGCAGTGGTAGAAGTGCCGCTTGCAACACCGGAGGCACGGGTTCGAATCCCCCCTGTGGTGCAAATGGTCGAAGTGCCGCTCTGCTATACAGGAGGCTCAAATCCCGGGAGTTGGACTCGATGACCTCTAAGGTCCCTTCCAACCTGCACGAGACTGTGATACTGTGATTCCTGGTGGCAATTTTATTTTATTTTTTTATTTTTTAATGTCCTCCATCTCATCCCTTGGCTATTCATTCTTTCATTATATATGTAGGCAGAATGAATGTTAGGTAGAATAATTGAATCAAAATATGTGAAAAACAATTATCACCTTTCCTGGAGCTATTAAAGGCTTCCTTTTAACTTAAGGGTAATTTCTACCTATTTTTTCTTTAATGAATGTTAGCAGGAGAGGAACAATCTTGAGGCAAGTGGATCTTTTCAAGAAACAAGGATCAGAAGAGCCACAGAAACTCTTAAAATATACATTACTTATATTTCAATGTGCAGTGCTAAACCACAGCTTTTTGAATTATTACCCTTTGTAGCAAAAAAAATAAAATCTGAGTCCAGTGTCATTTTAAAAATTGTCCACTATCTCATGTTGTCAGGCTGGGAAACATGGAAAGAAGGAAGGACTTCATCATAATCATTCCCCACTGACTGCCATCTCCTTCTGTTCCTTCCTCCATTCTTTCCTTCTGTCCCTCATTCTTTCTTCATTCCTTTTCAGTAAAACACCTCAGTTTCACATATCAGAAATTATAACTTTTTAAAAATTTTAAATAATAGCACCAGTCTGCAACGGTGTTTTAGCTGTTAGGTTGCCAGATTAGGTGTGGTTAAAACAACATTTGCTTTCTCATTACAATGGAACACAAAGTCTTCTATTGGCTGCCTCCAATTTCTATTAAAATATTTAGACCTAAAATATACTAAACCAAATTCAAAATGTGTCGGGTTTAATATATGAGATCTACTCTGAATGCAGCGTCTCCTTTATTATTATTTTGGCCTGTGATGTCAGAGGCAAATGTTGGTGGTATGGCAGTAGAGGTTGAACCTTTCCACTGATCTTCCATTACATTTTGTTGTCATGTGGGAGATGGCAGCACAGGGGCAGTATGACAGAATGGCATCTGGCATTGAGGTGCATATGAAAAAAAGGTGTGTCACTGAATTCCCCCATGTGGAAAAAATGGCACCATTCACATTCATTGATGTGTGATGAATGTTCTTCAAGAGCAAGCAGTGGATATGAGTACAGTGAGGCGGTGGGTGTTGAGTTTCAGCAATGATGCAGTCATAGCTGTGAAACAATGAATCACCATTGATGATTTTTAGAAGTGTGGCATGCTGGCTCTTGTCCGTCACAGGCATTTATGCATAGTTCAACTCTTTGAATCACTGGGACCTGATCTTCTTTTGAGACTTTCCCTGAATGCTCTTGACAATACTATGGATTGGAAATGACTGCTAATTCAGCAAGAGTCCTGTCTACTCTTTCCTCCTAAAGGGGCCTGGCTGAGGCATGTAAGGCTGTAACTCTAGGCCCAGTCAACAAAGAAAGAGGTGCTCTTGAATAGGCTGTTTATGTTTTTCAATTTGTCACTTATCTTCTATAGAAAAAGTAGTAGAGTGAATGGAAGCTTTCTGACCGGATCATGTTGTCTTATATGTGGACTTCAAACAGCATGTAATAATCTTTCAAAAAGAACATCTGGATATTCCACAAAAAAGCATGAGAGATGTACAGAAATGCATAAGAGCACTGATATTGGCTTAAAATTCTGCTGAAATGCTTTAGCTGAAACAACGTTTCAATATACAGATGTGATATATATGCTTTTTCAGCTAAAGAAGGAAGATGTTGGCTATGTTAGTAGTTTTGCTTTGTGGGATATGTGAGGAAATCCATGATTTTCATCTCAGTTGCACAGATATGTGGAAAGTTTTAAGCAAGACAAATAAAATGAAACCATTTTGTTCCATTCTGGATACCACATTAAAGTAAAGTAGCTTCAAATAATGGGTTCATGAAAAAACATTGGATGCTTTTCATGCAGTTTAAGCATCTTATTACTCTGAGGTTATGAATCTGCAGACAGTGGATGTTCCTTTTAGGGAACAGTCTTTCAGTGAAAATGGTTATGAACAGATCAATACATTTGTTATGAATAATCTCTTTTAGAATTTGTGCAAATTTTACTTAGCAATTTTGAAAGAAATGAAGCCAGGTGGTTCTTTATAGATTTGCACAATATTGCATTTGGTTCAGAGAGCTGAAATCTGTAACTTACCTATTGAGTAGTAAGAGAAGTAACAGAAGAAAATGAAGAAAAAATCCACTGTGTAGTCTGGACTTTCAGAAGATTTTTAGACTGGATGTTTTTCTAGTATAAGAAAGATGTAATAGAAGCAGCATCCACATAACATTTGGTTATTTGGTATCTTTTCTCACAGAAAAGATACAAGTAAGCTACAAAAAGCCTTATTTTCATCCATCATTTTGCCAGAACCACTTTCAACTAGTGGTTACTTCCATCTTTGACCTTTAAAATGCTGGATGCTTCCCAAATGCCTTAAAGGTGGCTGATGAAACTGAGTACAGTTTCTGAAGAAATAGAAATTCAATATCTCATGTGGCACAGGGATGAATCCCTGCACCCATCAATTTAGTCAAAAGGATCCAAGAGCACGAACACCTTACAGAACGTAATGGCTTATGAACCATTGTCAGAGCTACTTAGCTGAAGAGCTTGATGCTTTGCTATTATTATTTCAAGTTTAGTTGCCTGGTAGGAGTCCTTGTCTTAAATGCAGTTCTCCACACTACTGCACAGTGAATAGGAGGTATTGGAGATGCAGGAGAGATAGACTGAAAAGCACTAAGTTTTTAATAAATGACTAAACTAGATAAAGAGAATGAAGAAGAAAAAGTATAAAGCTTACCTTTTCTCACAAACACTATGTGGCTATTAAGCTACATCATAATAGTCAATTAAGTATATCTCTTATTTTTCACCTTTGTTGAACATTGGTTCAAAACCACACTCCTCCCAGTTCACATCTATTTCCTTTATTTCTACATTAATAAAATACCAGGGCCTCAGATAATTTTGTGTAAGTCTCAACTTTTTCCGTTGACACATTTTTTTAGAGCTACACAAGTAAGTATTGCCTAAACCGAAGGGAGTGAATCAGCAGCTAAGAGCTCTGAGCATTGGGTGCTAGAATCTGAGAGTCAAAAAATTCTTGCAGTACACTTGAAATTATTTTTGAAGGTTTGAGCAGTTTCAGTAGAGAGACCCACCTGAGACTGGCCAACAAGATGAGCTGAAGGTATGCATACAAGTATCAACTTAAAGCCAGGGTTACTTGCAGATGTCAGTCTATGGCTTTCACTCAACAGATGATTACATTTGGTATCCTACATCTCACTCAGGTGAACTGACTGGAACATTCTTGGAGGCATATAAATATATTTACTCATTTGGACAGGAATTCACAATTTTTAAAAGTTAGTGTTTCATATTGCAGTGTTGTTTCAGAAGTCTTGCCTGTTGATATCCTGAACCTCCATAGAAACAGCCGTTGTGCATGCCAGGAACAATCCTGTGTCACGTACTGGTGAGTGACACATCCCATTAGCTCTTGGACCTGATGTTATTAGCAGACAATTGTTAAATTTCTAGCATAAGTGTACTGGCAGCAGAGTTACAGCATCAAGTCTTGTGGTATAAGCAGTAAGAGAGTACTGAGACTGATTCTTCTGCTTTAGGGAATCAAGATTGTTGTGTAGTTAAAAGTGACTTATGCAGCTTGGCATCTGCTGTTATAAACCATTTTCAATATAAAAGAATAGGGAAAATATATTCAGGGAATATGTGATAGCCCTCAGACTGCTATAACGTGTAATGTTCTTTAATACCAGAAAACCTGAAAAGAACATGGAAAAATAGAATCATAGAATCCTTAGAGTTGGAAGGGACCTGTAAAGGTCATCTAGTCCAACACCCCGGCAATGAACAGGAATATCCCCAGTTAGATCAGGTTGTACAGGGCCTGATCCAGTCTGACCTTGCCCACTGCTCAAGTCTATCTAGGTTCCCTCTGGATGGCATCCCATCCCTCAGGTGTCATCTGCACCCCACAGCTTGGTGTCATCAGCATACTTGCTGAGGGTGCACTCAGTCTTACTGTTTGCAGTAGTAATAATCTTGTCTTTGATTATGATATTAAAGAGTATCAGTCTCAGCGCTGACTTTTGGGGAACACCATTCTTCACTGATCACCATACAGATGTGGAGCCACTGACCACCACTCTCTGGACTTGATCCTACTGCCAGTTCTTTGTTCATTGAACAGTGCACCCATCAAATCCATATCTTTCCAATTAGGAGAAAAGGGTATTATGGGGTACCATTTAAAAGCTTTACTGAAGTACAGATAGATGACATCAGTGGCTCTTCCCTTGACAACTGATGCAGTAAAATCACCATCAAAAGCCATGAGGTTGATGAAGCACGATTTGCCCCTGGTTAATCTGTGCTGGTTCTCCCGTATTATCTTCATTTTCCATTTACCTTGACATAGCTCCAGGATCTCTCCCAGCACAGAGGTGATCAACAAAGTTTACACCTCATGTCTATTACCCCTCAGTCCCCAGTGACAATCTATTATGCTCAGTAAAATTTTGACCTGGTTTTTTTCCTCTTTCTTTTAATGTAATTTGGTGAAATCATCACTAGATATTAAGCCCTCTGGGTCTGGAGGGAAAAAAGCAAACAGTAGTTTGCCCTTTCTCTGGAGTCTTGATGAACCGAAACTGTCAACTACATGTCATATACGTGACTGAGGACATTTGAACTTACTAAAATTCTGCCTGCTCCCATAAAATAAAACTTACCTTATGAAATACATCACAGAACATCTAGTGAGAGTTATTGAAATTGTCTGTAATAAATAAGCAGTTACCTTATTAACCTTGAGTTTGAAAATACACGCACACATAGGGAATCTCATTTATATCAAGAGATGTACAGAATAAGCAAAGAAGTGTTATACTAGAAATCACTGAGAACAGCAGCAAATAAGATTGTTGCTAAGAGTGGGATGAATAGAAGGATAGATTAATGTGAATTCAATGAGAATTGATTTCTTGAAGATTGATTTAATGACATTTAAAAGATCACCCACTGTATTAATCTCTGAGACTACCCCATATTTTTACTTTGGCGCAGGAGTCTGCCTTTATTTTTCTCCCTGAGTGTTACTTGTTCAGTCACTTAAGGATATTAATACTCTGTGGGAACCATAGCCAAGTCAGTTCTGGTTAGACACTTTTTTGGTTTTTGATTCTGGTCTTGAATCAGATTTCACTGTGTCCATCACCCTTTGCCAAGGACAGGAGCCACATCTTTAGAGGCAACTTGCCTGAGATGTGACAACCCTGTGGCGCAAGTGGTAGAAGTGCCGCTCTGCTACACAGAGGCTCGAATCCCGGGGGCTGGACTCGATGATCTCTAAGGTCCCTTCCAACCTGCACGAAACTATGAAACTATGAAACCCATGACCCAGTTGCTGGCATTCAGACTGGCAGTAACCCCTAGAGTCTGCAAACCCTTTGACTCTAAATTTTGCCTCACACATGTTAAGTTTTTAGAAGCAAGTGTGAAATAATAAACATAATGCATAAGCTGGTATTTCATAGCTTTCTCTTTATATTTTATTAATCTAGTACATAGATAAACATATCCAGATGCATCTACTTTTTCCTTGCTGTATAGTAATTAGGTCCATGTCCTTCTGTTCTGGTTTCAATTGGGACAGAGCTGATTTATTATTTTTATTATTATTATTATTGTTTTTCCTTTTTTCTTCTACTTATTGTGCCTAGTATGATGTTATGTTTTGGCTTTGGGATAAAAACAGTATTGATAGCACACCAATATTTCAGTTGTTGCTGAGCAGTGGCTACATATATCCAAAGATTTTTCAACATCTTGTACTGTTTTCCAGTGAGGGGAGCTAATGGGGCACAGAAAACTGGCATGAAAAAAGAACCAGGGCAGGTGATCTGAACTGGCCAAAGAGATATTACATAACTGACAACAGCATGCAAAAAAGGTTTGTAAAACTATCAGGAGTTGGCTGTCTAGGCATTGATCAGTAGGTGGTGAGCAATTGTGTTGTGCATCATTTGTTTTATATATACATATATAACTGTCATTTTTATTATTATTTTCCTTTTCTATTCATTTTCTGCCTTAGTAAATAGTTTTTATCTCAGCCCAGGTGTTCTGCTTTGTTGTTTTATTTTATTCTGATTCTCTTCCGTTCAGGAAACAGCTCTGTGGTGCTGAGCTGCCTGCTGGATTAAACCACAACACTTTCAAATTTCCAGACTCTGTCAGCTACTATTCATGTCTTGCCTCTACATACTGTAGAATGGAATTCTCTTTCATGCTTAGTGTCAGCACTCACCCTTATGTGGTAGCTCATCTTCTTGGCTGCCCCTGCTCCCCCAAGCAGATTGCAGTTCATTGTCTGCTTATTCACTGTCTGATTATGAAAAATCTCTGATTTTTCTACTCATCAGAGTTACAGATATTTTGTTCTATATCTATTAATTATCTGTCTTATAAACACATACTCCTTATTTTTTAAGGAAATCATTGCCCAAGATTTTTCCATAAAAAGATTAAGTACATACTTTCTTCATGGCCTGGAAATAATGTGATCTATTCAGTGTTTACTGGAGCATTCTTCTCAGCTAAATATCTGACTTTTGCATGTTTGACTAGGAAAGAATGACTGGCAGCCTGAGAAATGTAATGGTCATGCATTTTCTGGAACGATTTTAAATTTATTTAACATTTAAATTTTACATATTTATTTTTTTATTTATCTGGCAGACAATGTTACAATTGCTCTGAAATATCTGATCACCATCAGAATGTGCTGTTGGACAAGGACCACACAATGAGCAAATCTGTGAATGCTCATTGATGAACTACAGTATGTACTAACATTAATGGATTTTATGAGCATGACAACTAGATATTTATTTGAGCAAATTAAAAAAAAAAAAAAAAAAAGTTAACTAGTCTCCTGGGCAAGAGACTTAGGTCAAATACATTTCTAAAAAGAATCAGTCATAGACTGTGCATAGGAATATGACTACATTTATAACAACGTTGCCATTGAAGATGTTCTACACACTGTGAGTTAAGCCTGTTGAATCTACAGAGCTTGTTAATGTTTGACAAGTTACTTTATGTACTTATTGTTTAGCGTTTAATGATGATTAATTCCTTAGCAAAAGTATAGTCTTAGCTTTTGACAGCTTTTGCTGAACATGTGGAAAATAAAACATGCCAATTAATTAAAAAGCTCTCATCCTAAAACACACTTCACTGTATCCATTAGCAAAGGCATTAAAAATGTTCTATAGCCAGAGGAAAAGGATTTGCAACATTTACAAGAAACCAGAATCTTTATTTTTTACTTTGGAATACCATTAGTTAATCAACTTAAAATATTCTAAAAAATGAAAGGCAATTGTTTTAAGATGATTTCATGATAAGTGATAGAGTAATTAGTTTGGGTCATATTGATGGATAAGGTAATGAAGCTTATACTTTCCAAGGCTGGGCTCAGGTCATACAGATACCAAATTACTACCTTTGAGTAAAGTTAAAGGCAAATGACACCTAATCCTGAGAATGTTTCTTAAGAAGCAAGCATGAAGTAGATTATACGGAGCTAATAAAGGAGTTGGAAATGCAAAGTACTACACTTTGCTCTTGATATAATATCCTCCTCCAGACTTTGTGGCACTCATGGAGGAAGAAAAATTAAGGGTTTGGATGTTTTCCTTATGTGCCAATCAATAAAATAAGATAAATAAATAAATAAAAGTCTTATGCTTTGAAAAAGGCAGTAGCACTCTTCTCTATGCAAAGATAAGTCTGTTTTCAGTTACAGTAGATTGTGATTCTTTTTTTTTCTGTCTGAGATTTGACAGCAGCTGTAGACATTGGAAAGAGAAAGAAACAAGTGAAGTGAATAAATGCAGCCTGGAGCAGAATCTAACGATGAGACAATCAGATACTGATGATAGGATATTTCCTTCTGACACTAACCGCTGTGCCTTATTTTAAATGCAACCTCTGAGTTGAAAAGAAAAAAAAAAAAAAAAAAGAGAGAGAGAGAGAAAGATTATCAATTTTGAGCTGGAGAGCTGTGTTTTAGACAGTGTAGCCCAAATTCACAACGTTCTTTCACCAGTTTAAATGAAATGTGATTTACATCTGTTAAAACAGAAGAAGAATCAAGTACTTTCAGTGTGCATTTTGAAGAATTTCCTTTAGCCATAGGGTTTATTTTTGAAGCTTAAAAAATTTTCTCACTCAAACATTTGTCCTTATTAGGAGTTTCTCACAGGGTGAGTTAAAATGCTCTATTTATTTTAGCAAGATTTTTCTTCTAATTGAATAAATCCTTCTGAATATGAAAGTTTTAACTCTTCAAGATGGTACTGAATACATGTTGGCATTTTCTGTTTTGTTTTTATGCAAGAAAACTGATTCAGTACATAGATCTGTTAATCACTTTCCCGTTTGTGTAGTGATTGAATGCCCTGATGCAATTATATTGAAGTTCTCTTGCAACTTAATTTAATTTCTTTGAATTTACAGTTTTTTCAGCTTTATTCTCTTTCTGTTGTGCTTCACCTTATGACCATGAGCCTGCATCTAAACTTAGTCATTTCTTCTTTGTACTGAAAGAATTCAGTAAAGAGGCATCAAGTAAGCAAACAAGAAAGTAAGTGGAGATTATCTTAGTACAAGGTAACCTTGGGTTGCTGCAAGTCCAGGTAGGTGTATCAGTGTCACCTGGGTTATGCCAATTAAGATTTCAAGTTTGAATGTGTTCGAATTCATCCGCAATCTCCTAAACCCACTGTAATTTTCCTTGGCATTTGTAATTGATGGGACAGTACAGAGGTGATTCTTACAGTAATGATAATGATATAGATTGCAAAAAAAAAACCAACATTGTCAGCTATAATCTTCATGAGATGAGATGACCTCATATCTTTTCAGCTGGGGCAATGACTGTTTCTTAGAAGTCAGGTAAAGCAGCTACTCTTTTGTTTAAGCATCTGCAAAGTACTCTAAAAACAAATTAGCATCTGTTTTGTTGTGATTATAGGATAGAGTAATCTTTCTGTACCTTATGTCTGATGTCTTCATTTCTTCTCCCAGTGGATGTATAAGTGCAACATCTTATCTGACATAAATTCAATTACAGGCAGGTCTGCCACAGAAGAATAACTCCTAAGCATATACTAATTGACTGAATGGGAACTGGAGCATATAATGGGACTTCACTTTCTACTCTCTGAGGTACACTAAGTAAATGCCACATAGGAGAAAGGGGAATTTTAGAAATAAAGAGCTCAAATGCCTATAGATATCCTATAAGATATTAGATAGCTTTAATTTTTGTTATGGAATAAATATAAGGATTATATAAATGCAAGGAAAAAGAGTGATACTGAGAGACCTATCAAAATCAAGCACGTGTCTCTGTGGCTCATAGGCTTTCCACACCAACAGGATCAAGATGGTGAATTAGATTAAATTTCTCATCATCTTGACTGCAAATTTTAACTCTGCGGTATATACAAAATGTCAGTTCTTGTTAGTCTGATGTTGCTTCCAGGTCTGTACTTTGTATGTCACTGCTCTCAGAAAATAAGGAATTATTTAAGGCAGCAAAAGGCATAGTCTTCTACTAAAGCACCACAACACAAATTACTTGCACAACCTTCTTTTTCCATTAAAAAAAAAATAATAATAATAAATTACTTCTACATACCTTTTATCTATAAAATAGATAGAATTAACTAAAAATCAAACTATGCTTAATTCCGATGCTTATACTAAAGTTTAATGGGATACAAAGTACAACATACAAAACTTACTATATTAGTTCCTAATAATACATTCATATCAGCAAAATTTTGAAACAAATTTTTATTGTTATAAATTTCACAAAGGACATAAATTGCTATCTTCTTGTGAACAAGGTGATTGAAATAAGCTATTGCAAAACACCCACTAAGATGCTCTGCACTGTAACAGGGGTTGTCAGCCTGAAGAATCATGAAAGGCAACAAATACCTGGGGGAAAACAAGGAGACAGGATTTAGCCATTAAAGCAGTGAGACTTTGCAGAAATTTACCCTTTCTTTTTAAAATGGGTTTATTTTTCCTGCCACCCCTCCAATAATTTTGAAAACAAGAGGAGCAACTTTCTCTGAGTTTTAAACTTTTTATTTTCTCAGTACAAGCAACTACAGAATAATTACCCTCCTCATTTGGTTTGTTCACTTCATGTTCACAATCTTCTCCATTCATTTCCTTTTATTTGTTTTTACATTTATCCAGAACTTTATGGCACCTTGATTCATGTTTTATCCTCACTCATTTTTATTGTCTCAAACTGCTGTATATATAAGTCATATACAAAGTAAAAGTGATGAGTATTGCAGACTGTATGTTTTATAGTGGACTCTGTTATCTTACTCAGAAGACAAGATATTGAGCATGGAAACAATGAGTTCAATAGATTCTCAGAGTAAGTCAGCAGGAGGCAGTGAACATCTCATTTGCATTTTGCACTATAAGTGGTTCTTAGATTGCTTGGTTTGCTGAATCAGGATCATAATGTCTTCCTAAACACATGAACTCAGGCAAACCTGTAATTAACATACCTAAAATGACTTTAAGCTCAAGTAGTCCATGCAGAGGCTATAGTTTTGAACAGTTTATTTATAAAAATCACCAGTGCACCCACAACTAATAAAGAATTGACTCAGACTTGTGTCTGCTAATTCTCTCTGAGTGTCGGAACTTAAAGTTAACTCAGCATAAACAGATGGGAGAAAACATAATTTATGGAAGGAGATGCTTTAGCTTACCCAGCTCCTTTCAAATGTTTTGTCTGAGAGTTACACTGTTACACTGCCTTTCACTTTTTGGAGAACAGAGTATGAAATATTGAGGAAATTCAAGTGAATATTATGGGATCTATCTTACAGCGCCTTACATATAACTTCTGAATTTGGCTCACAGGTCCATTGACTGGCAAGAGAGAACAGGACATCCACAACAGCCAGCAAATGAAACAATAGTTTAACATCATGGGAAAATGTTAAGGTAGATTGTGTTGTAATGTGACTATCTAAAGCAGTAATTTGATAGGAGACAGGACAATAGTCTCAGACTTAAGTGAGACAGCAGATATGTAAATATGACATGCAGCTTAAATCTAAAATTGTAGGGTGAAGGTTAAATTATCACTGCTAAAGATGACTGCTTTGGGGAAATTATATTTACAGCACTCATTTCTCTTTCTCTGAAACTGGAATGTACTGAGGTGTTGCTGGCTGAGCTCCCCCAAAGGCAGCTGAGGCTTCACTCAGCCAACGCAGGGACCAGAAGATATGAGAACCATCTCCTTGTACCAGAATTAGCTTTAGAGAGGCCACACTATTCAGGTTGCTGTTGAGATGGTTGACTTGCATGAGTCAGTTGCCCTCAGAAATAATCTGATACGAATATGTAGAGCTATCAGTTTCATTGAGTTACAACATGAAAAACTAACCACAGAAGTATCTGTGTGCTGGAAAAATGTGCTGTGTCACTCAACAACATTTAGTGATCTTCAGAAAGTCATATAAGTCTAGTGTAATAAGCACTGTTGAAGAGTTTGGCTCAATAACCAGAAATGCAATTTATAATGATGAAACACCTTAATTAATGAAATGCTGCTATTATAAAAATAAAATTTATTCTATACAGTTTTTCATATATAATTTGGGCTAAATTTATTTTTGAAATAAAAAGAAATAGATAATTTACTATGCATGACATGATAGAAGGTATTTACTTATGAAAATCAAATTCACTGTTCAACTCAAAACAGAATTTTATACAAGCAGTCCACAGAATAGTTGGAAGGAATGATATATAGTGTTTGTATGCAAATACAGGGTCCCATTCTGTGTTAATCCGTAACTGGTTAGAAAAAGTCTTCAACTTTGTGTACTCTGATACATTGATTTTGGATGATCACTAAAATTTGTGCAACAAATGCTTTTACGGTGCTCATAACCATGGCTTTGGGCTAATAAATGATTAATGGTCGTGCAACTCTATGAAGCTGTATGTCAGATAGAACCAATATTAGAGGATAAATGTGCTGGAGTGTCACTAGGGGCATTATTACTTACTGAACCTTGAGAAAAAGCAAACTGCAGAAAAGGAGAAAAAAGGAACATGTTGGCGGTGGATGTGATAGGCAGCGCTAACAGGGTGTCCCCTGCTTCAAAGTGCACTTTTCCTCTCTCACCCAGCACAGATTCTCTCCTGCTTTCAGGGTCTGAAAGGTATTTTCCATTTGTACACCGTATCCGCATGGCCAGTGTGTGATACAGAGCCCCAGTGGAACACCTTCTTGGAAAACAGAATAAGCTATCAAGGTTAGCTCTCTTAGCATGTGCCCTTGTCTCAAGTGATGCATGGTCATATTTTAAAAATCCTGATTAGTGGGATGAAAGAGAGGTAATCATTCTATAATACAGGGTCATCCCTTTGCTGGGTTTTGTCTTTGCAAATTAATGAAAGGCTAATTGATAGGCGAATAGCATCATAACCAAGCATTACTAATACATCGAAAGAGCTTTTCCCATAGATTCCAGCACTGATGACATCAAATCTTGTTTAATTCACATTCGATCTATTACTAAAACAGAAGAAGCACACAACAACCTAGGTAATGCCTAATAATTCAAATTCTTGAGACTGCATTGGTAACATGGAAAATCACCCACAATGTCATACCATTGCTAATATTATTCATAATGCAACAATTTACAAAGCAATACCGTTAAGTAAGAAGCACACAGACATTTGCTGTGTCTGATGCACAGACTCAGATGTGAACGATTCAAAATGTTTATTACAAGTTCTCACATCACTTATATACCTTCACAACTTTTCTTTTCCTAGCTTTCCCATTTGCCCCTACACGTCAACAGAACACTCTTCAACCATTCATGTGGGCACTTACCCAATCAGAGCTGCGAGCTGTTCTTTCTTTTTCTAGAGGTGTCCTTGGTTGTCATGCTGTTTATTTTGCTCCACAGCTGCTGCTCTGTACAGTCCTCCTTGTATTCCCAAATCTCACTTTTCCACTTCTGCTGTTAAAACTCATTAGTGTTCCTGTTTATTTTTTTTTTCATCTTCTTTTTTCCTGTTGATGTTCCCCAGAACACTTCACAAGATTTTTTCTTGTTATGCATGAAATAACAGCTTAGGGGGTAGACACCTAAAATAGTTACTTCACAAGTCTATCCAGCTACTGGACAATATTGAACTCCCAGGGAATTTGTTAAATACAATCAGTTTAGGTCTAATGAGGAAGATCATATTTAGTCTAGTTTGTTGTTGTTGTTGTTGTTGTTTTTCATAAAAGATCTTAAATTTCCTTTTTCACCTATTTGTACTCAAAATTCTATGTTTGTTACAACTAGCACACTGATCTTCCAAACCATTTATATACATGGAAATAATTAAAACCAAGATGACTTTAAAAAAACAAACAAACAAGAGACTGAATTAACAAAAATTTAAGTAGAGAAATTTGAATGAACAGTCAAGCAAACTAGATAAACATTTTGACATCCCAAGTACTTAATTCCATCTTCAGATTCACTATAGACAGGATGACCCAGAAAACCAATATAAGGAAGAGAAACACAAGGGAGGTACACCAAACAATTGAAAATTGAGTTCCCAAAGTCTACAATGTTTTATGCGCATATCTCTCTGTACAGACATATCATTAGGATTTAATTTGGCATAAGAGAATCAGTTGATCAGAGCAATAGTGCTTGGACAGACCCTATCACTACATAACCTGGGGAGGCAAAGTTTAAGTTAGATTGCATGAAATTTTTCTACCTCCCAAACTGCTCTACAAGTGCTGTTTGAGCCTGTTCAAATGAATATTTTTTTGGCTTAGACATTTATGTAGCCATCAGGGGTCCGAGCGCAGTTGCTGTGCATCTGTGTTGGAGCTTCTGGTTGATTTTTACCTGGTAGGAATCCAGTTCATGAGTATCAGAACTGCTCTGTGGTGTATCAGCTCATAAACTGGATGATTTACCTTAAAACTGCATTACTGCACTGGCTCAAAATGCTAGTGAAAGCAATGACAACCACAATTTTTCATAGGATTGTACCTTGGTACCTTGTGACATTTTTTATTTATTTATTTTTATTTCATTTTATTTTAAATTGTGAGAAACATAGTGGATAATATCTTTGGAACTTGATAGTAGAACATTAGTCCTTGAGAGCAGCTCGTCAGAGAAGGACCTGGGGGTCCTGGTGGATGAGAAACTTAACATGAGCCAGCAGTGTGCTCTTGCAGCTTGGAAAGCAAATGGTATCCTGGGCTCCATCAGGAGAGAGCCAGTAGGGATAGGGAGGTGATTCTCCCTCTCTACTCTGCTCTTGTGAGGCCCCATCTGGAATACTGTGTCCAGGTGTGGAGCCCTCAGTACAAGAAAGACGTAGAGCTGTTGGAGAGGGTCCAGAGGAGGGCCATGAGGATGGTCAGGGGGCTGGAGCACCTCCCCTATGAGGACAGGCTGAGGGAGCTGGGCTTTTTCAGCCTAGAGAAAAGAAGGCTGTGGGGTGACCTCATTGCAGCCTTTCAGTACCTGAAGGGTACCTATAATCAGGAGGGGTGTAAACTCTTTGAAAGGGCCGATAATAGTAGGACGAGGGGAAATGGTTTTAAGTTGAAAGAGGGAAGATTTAGTTTGTATGTTAGGGGGAAGTTCTTCACTAGGAGAGTGGTGAGGTCCTGGAACAGGCTGCCCAGGGATGTTGTGGATGCCTTGTCCCTGGAGGTGTTCAAGGCCAGGTTGTATGGGGCCCTGGGCAACCTGATCTAGTAAACATGGTGGCCGTGCCAGGCAGGGAGGTAGGAGCTTCATGATCCTTGAGGTCCCTTCCAACCTGGGTCATTCTGTTATTCTGAGATTCTGTGATCTGGAACAGAATTAATTATGCCAGCAGGAACTTCCTGACATGAAAAATGCAGGAGAAAATCTGAGTCAGACATGCAAGAGCAAACAGTCAAATCTATTCCCATAGGACAATTGTGCTCTTCAGGTTTTAATAATGCTCAGCATTTCTCCAAGGGTTTTGTCTTAAAATTGTCACTGGTTTCAAGGGAGGAGATCAAGGCTAACTAAGCACTTCTGAACAGTAATTTTGACTTCCTTTCAATTCAGTTCTTGGATTCCAGAGCTGTATGTATATTGCCCTCATATTCCATATACAAATCAATTTGAGGAGATACACAAAGTAATGAAAAATAATGGAGAAAGGTCAGTCAGTTGCTTAAATTTTATTCTATTCATGATGGACAAAAAAAGCAAATGTTTACTTATGGAATTATTGTATGGTACTAATTAACATAAGACAGAATTGGGTAGACAGCATGGTAAATTTCAAATATTACATCAATGAGAAAATAATTCTCCAAGTTCTTCCAGGGTAAAAATTTAAGGCTTATCAAATAATGTTTCAGAACATAATTAGGGTCAGAAATAAATGTTTCCTTTGATTTCCTCTGGAAATGTAACTATGCTAATGGGGAGCACACTGAATGATTCAAAGACAATTTTGAAACTTAACTGTGAGGTCAGTTTTTGCAATATCTAGGATTTTTTTTTTTCTATGCATTTTGTGTTTCTTGAGATTACTATCAATTCTTTGAGACATGCTTTATTTTAATAAAGTTTATGTAAAATCGTCCAAGGTGCACGAATAAAGTCCATCTTTACTTTCCCAGTACGTTTTCGTTTTTGTTTGTTTGTTTGTTTGTGGTTTTTTTTGTTTTGTTTTATCCTTAGTCATTTCTTCCAGATAAGATTACTCAAATTATTTCCTTTTTGAGATTGAGTGAGGATAGATTTAGAATGCAATACTTTGTTGGTTTAATGGAAAAAAAGTTTCAGACAAGCAAGTAATAAATTGGAAAGACCATTTAGCATTGTTCAAAGATAGAAAGTTTATGCCTGTATTTGCTTCTATCCTTCTGTAAGAATTTAAAATGAATTTAGTGAATGAATATAATAATTTAATCTAATTTAATGAGTATTCTAAATATCAAATGTTACTATCATTCATTAAGAGTATGGAGCAACGGAGCAATAATGCTTCTTTCACTGAAACAATATGTGTAGGCCAAAAAGATGAGGAAGCATTTTATGTTGGAGTATAGCAGTATAAGCAAAGATTAGATGCAATATTTTAGATAAAGTCAGGCACAAAATTTACAAGCTCAAACACTGGAAAATGTTTCATTAAAGTAAATTCCCTCCATCCCATTTGCTTATAGAGATAATGTTATTCTATATAGAGAGAGATAATTCATCTCTTAGAGGGGTAAAATACATGTATTTGAATCATTTTCTGATTTATGTTTGGTTGGTTTGGGGTAAAAAAAGTTTAATAGATGAAGTTTCTAGATGAAGTTTCTTCATTCTGATTATACTGCATTACATTTCTAGCTACTCTCAGCTAGACTTCAGGCTTCATTGTATGAGATATCTGATTTTATGGCAAAAGGTAAAACAAATTATCTGATAGGAAATTTGACTTCCAAAGGCCTTTAGAGTTGATAGGGTATTTAAAGCAAAGAGTTGAAGACCTATTGAAGCATAAACAGAGCAGTTTTGTTGGGTTAGCTGGCAGATAGAATGGCACATGAAGATAATGAGGGTATTCAAATGAGATCTGAAAAACAGAATTGATTGCTTAAGACAGCAAGCTTCAACTTAGTATCATAGTTACTGTTACTGAAGTGTTTCTGGGCAACACCCAAACTAGTTGGTCTTTTGTTTGCTTTTTATTTTTTGAAACTGAATTTATATTCTGCATACTTGATAGTATCACTTACCTATTTGCAAACTTTTAGATCTCAATTTAAAAGTGTTTATTCATAAGTCAGTACAGATAAGCATATTTTTTCCTACACTAATTAAAAGCCATATTCACACCAGTTTTTTCAGGTTATTACTTTCATTAGCACTTCAGGACAGTTATAAGCATTTTTAATTAATTCAGTCTGGTTATCTGCCTTGTGCTAAGTTGTAGCTAATGCCAAATGTCTTAACATGGGAGAACAAAAAAAAAAAAAAATAGAGAGAAACGTGATTTATATTCTAAGTATATTGGAAGTTTATCTTATTCTAGTTCCATATCTTTATTTATTTACCCAAATGGTAACAGAAATCATCATAAATAGTACAGTTATAAAACCAAATTACTAATCTACTGAAAATAATTATTTCGCTTATCCATTTCAGAAATGGAAAAAAGCGACCTTAAAAGATGCAGTGCTTCCAACTTCTAATTGTTTTCTTAGAAAAAAATGATGAAATTTTGAAACAATTTTATTTTGCAAAATAAAATTTATTCACTGTCAGAGCTTTCCTGCATATTATACATTGATACTTCTAAAAGAGCTTCTACGTATGTCCCTACGTTTATCCATGGTGCTACACCTATGGTATGAAATTTCAGATTACTGATGTGAAAGAAATAAAGGATTCTTTAGGGTGGATGCATTCAAGTAAACTATGCATAATTGCCTGGAACACTGAATTTATGTCTTCTGACATTCAATATGTTGTTATTTTTGGAGAATTACAAGTTACAAATTCAACAGTTTTGAACTACCAGTATAATCTAATGTCTTTGTTGGTAATGTGGACAGTAGGACTGAGCACCTCAGCTAGTTTGTGGATGACACCAAGCTGAGTGATGTGGAGGGAAAGGATGACATCCAGGGAGACCCTGACAATGCTGAAAACTGGGTCCATGTGAACCTCATGAAACTCAGCAAGGCAAAAGGCAAGGTCCTGCACCTGGATAGGGGCATATCTAAGCATGAATACAGTCTGGGCAATGAGTAGATAGAGAAGAGCTCTGCAGAGAAGGACATGAAGAACTGAAGCTGAGCCAGCTATTTGTACCTGCAGCTAAGAAAGTCAATTGTATCCTGAGCTGTCTTTTAAAATCCATGATTTTGCTCATAGCTCTCTAAAGCTTCCTCTCTAGAACAGAGGTAGCACAAGAATGCAGGCATTATCACAGTTTAAGAATTCCTACTGAAAGATTTACTAGCTTAGGTGTTTAATACAAACCCAGTATATAGATAGTCAAGTTTTTTTTCACTTGTGTAAAGCCACGTTGAATGTATTGTCTTGTACCAATCATATACTCAAATTCTTCGGTAGGTTTTTCTGCAGTATGGAAATACAAGGTACACTCCATTGACTTTCAGGATACATTGTCATTAAGTATTAGATACATTGTTCTTCTGAAATAAATATATCCTTCTTAATATGGTACGGTCTTGAATGTAGTCACAAAAAATGTAGGATATCTGAAATTATTTTCCTCTACATTAACTACAGAAAAACATTAAGGAAAAGGAACATGTTGCAGTCTCATCTAGAAAATCAGCTGCAAGACTAAGTGGGTTCCAGTTAGCCAACATTAAACATGCATAAAAACACTGATGTCAATAGGGTACCATAGCTGTCATTGAAAACAATCAGAAGAACATGAAGTTGCACACTTGTAATTGAGGTAGAACTGCCTGCAGAATCTCTGCTATTCACTTATAGGGAGAAGGCAGTTTAGCTTTTAGCTTGAGTTTGTACGGCTGGCAGTTATTTTATTTAATATTCATTACTAGCATTTTTAATATTGAAATCATTGAAGCACAGTGAACAGAGAATCTCTGATAGAATATTAAAATAATCATTTTCAAGGTAGAATTGCATTTTAAGTAAACCTTCCCTGCGGCTGAGAGAAATTATAATAAATTTTGTCCTACAATAAAACAGTGTGGAGAAAGCAACTGCAAGTTTAAAAGAGGAAGGGAAATCATATATAAGGGTTATAGGAAATAATTGCTGTTTTATAACTCAGATATTTTTGCAGGAAATAATATCACTACCTGGCTGTTGTGGTCTAACAGAGCAGGCAGCTCAGCTCCACACAGTCATTCTCTCAAGTTACACTCTTCCAATGAAATGAGAGAGAGAACTGGGAAAACAAAAGTAGAACTTGTAGACTGAGTTAAAAGCTACTAACTAAGACAGAAAAGGAAGAGAGAAATAATAACAATGATAATTTTACATACATATATGCATATTTACAAAGCAAGAGACACACAACACAATTGCTTACCACCTGCTGACTGATGCCCATCCAATTCCTGAGCAGTGGCTGTCCCTCTGGCCAACTGCCCTCAGTTTTATATTTTTTCACATTATGTCACATGGTATAGAATATCCCTTTGGCCAGTTTAGGTCAGCTGTTCTGGTCCCATCCTGTTTCACTTGCATGTGCCACCTCCAGTACCCTCACTGGTGGGGCAATAGGGGAAGCTGCAATGTCTTTTGGCTCTGTGCAGCCATTGCTCAGAAACAAACAAAACATTTGTGTGTTGTCATAGCAACATACCAGATGCTATGAAGAAAATTAACTCAGCTTCAGCTGAAACCAGGACTCTGACCTTGAATTCAGACTTTGTATTCCTCATCCTTCCAGTCTGTTTCTACAAGGGAGATTTTTAAATGTGTGGAATGAGACTTAGAGAAAATAATGGGCTTTCTCACAGATGCTTTGTTTTCAGCTGTTTGAGGAAATGCACCAGTGATTTAAATATATGAAAGATTTATGCCAAAGCAGATCCTGGGCTCTGTGGTTCCAGCATCCTTTTTTGATTACACAGAGTAACAAATACAGTCATAAAATACCTGACAGGCAGGGGTAGTATAATTTTGTTTGTAAAAGACTTGGACTAAATACCACTGTTAACAGACTAATGTTAATGTTGGTCCTTTTTTAAAAATCTGTTTTTTGTTTTGTTTTGTTTTGTAGCTCTAGGTCTCTTGTTCTTTCTGCCCAAAATATAATATAATTAAGTGACAGGAATATGAATGTCAGAAGAAAGTACTTTTCCCAATTCAGAGAGAGTAAAAGTCTCCATTGGCTCTTTCCACTTCACCTGCACCCTGATTTCATCTAATGTTTGAGTGACACAATCTCCTATATGTTAAATTAGTCAAATAACACATTGCAACAATGGTAGAATGTGAATGAGTAAATAAATAAATCCAAATTAGCCTTCTAAATTATACTTTGGTATAATGATTTCTGAACAACACATTCTTACAGTGACAGGTAAGATTGTAGCCAGCCTTCTCACAGTAAGAGCTGTGAGTTATTTTCTATTTCTATTCTTTCCTTCTTGCTTGTAGGATTTAAAAAAGCCAAATGCTTAGTTGGGACTTACTAAAATATAATCCCTCCTCTGCTATGCATTGCAGAACACAACTGTTACTGTGTCTGAGATTGCCCCTTGTTGCTATGATGAAGGCAGCCATCATAAAGACATAGTGCTGAGGAAAATTCAGAATGCTTGCTATTGTTTTGCCTCTATTTTGATTTTATTTTTTCCCTTTAAGAAACAGATATTGTTCAATTTGTAGGTTGACATTCCAACTGAAATCTATCCTTTAAGCAGGACACGAATAAAACATGGTTATTATCATTTTAATATTTTGTCTTTCTTTGCTATATTATAAAAAAGAATACCTAATTAAAGTTAATCCTTGGAAAGTTTGCCTTCTCAATTCATAGTTTCTCAAAGGAGCTGCTTCTTATATATATAGTCTTTTATGTTTTGTCATTTCTATTTATTTTTCCTTTATAGTTTACAAAGTTCAAAGCACAACATAACTTGTCTCAGTACCTGCTGAATATTTATGTTTGTGTGCATCTCAAAAGGTAAAATAAAACCCTTCCAGTTTAATCAATCAAATTTGCTTTTAATACCAAAAACAGTAGGAAGATGGAGACAAGTGGACAGTCAAATGGCTGACTGGCATCAGAGGGTTATGATCTAAATGTTCTACTGCATGAGAAGCAAAGAAAAATTATTTTTTTATTTTTTTCTTCAAAATATTAAATTGCTGGATAGCTTAATGTGCCACTGATGATGGAGTGAAACTAATGATATTTTTGTTGTTGTTTGTGAGCAATTATTGAAGTTAGCAGCAGTACTGGCTGCTTCCCAATGCTTAATCAAACTTGCTTCAATTGTAACAATAAGATATGTCTTCAAGAAGTTACTGCATGGAGTATCTAATTTGTGCTTGTCTAAGTAATTTCATATGCATATTAAAATCAATATATCTGTCTAACAGTTTTCATTTTTCAAGAGATGCATTATTATAGTCATTTGTATCTGTAGTTATTGAAAGAACACATTCCTTTGCTGACTTTCTTCAAGATGGTATGTAGTAGAGATCTAACAATTTAATACTCATAGCATATGAAGGAGTATGGCTTTGGCTGTATTTCAGTTGGTCTGGTACATTTAAGAATTAAGTTAGATACTCTGTCTTTAAAAATTGAGATTGTAATTTTTCATTGCTAGCATCAATTTTAACTTCTTAACCAAATTTAAACCGTGGCCCAATCATAATAAAGATGCATTCAGGAAACCAGTAAAAGTTGAAGTGCAAAGCCTATTATGTTTCTTAGTATTTTTTTCTTCACTTTGCACTAAAATACATGCAAATATTGTGGATATGAGGCTCAGTGGATAAAAATATATGTTCAGGAAAGTTGCAAAACAGTAATAGTTAGGACTATTAGCTTTTATTAGTAAAAACTAAAATACACAGTAAGACAAAATTTTCTATTGTGAACAATAAATGTCACCTTTTTAATTTTTATTTATTTATTTATTTATTTGTGTTAGGACACAGCTGGTCTGATCTAAAGAATGCTGCCTTAATTATAAAAAAGCAGACTTCACATTAAACGGTGTATGACCAAACAAGCTGAGTTCATCTGACTTCTCAGACAGCTGGAGTTGAATTCAGAGGCAGCTAATTGCCTTGGGGACCTTTCTCTGGCATGCAGCCCTTTGGTGCTCTGGAGGGGTGGAGAGGCTTCACACAGAAAGCTTAAAAGCATCTGGGCTGCTGTTGTGCAGAATGCTACTGCTGACAGATTTACCATCTGTCTTTGAGAAAGACAACAGTTTTGGGAACCCAGATACTACCATTCTTCTGTAGAAAGCCCTTTGTCAATCAAAACCTCCTCATTAGAGAACAGAATTTGAATTACAGCAAAGTGCATTAAGTAAAAAAGAAATATCAAGATATTAGTTTTCTGTTACTTGTGTGTGGCTAGATGAAAATTCCTGTAAAGTTAGAAAACAGCATACTGTAAATACATTTGAATTATCCATCAGATAAGCTTTCTCTGTGCAAATAGTTTTACAGATGTACCAACAGTAACAAAGTCCACGTCCCCACAAGAAAGAGTTTGTTGCAATAGCACAGAATAATGGATTCGTGATACATACGCTATGCTAGATTAATCAGATGTAAGACATACTTTTGTGAATTTTCTTTGACTTTAAGAAGCGATTGCTTTCATTTGCATTTGTTTGTAGCCAACTGAATGAATTATATCTGTCTTAGAAAGGAATTTCAATGCTCAGTCCGCAGGAGAAAAATATGCATGATCATCCCTGTACAATTATACATGTACTTGACCACCATATGTAACATTATGACTGCTATCGTGCCTAGTGCAATTTTAAAAGAATCATTTAAAGTTAAGGAAAATTAGAGATGTTTTAAAAAAACCCTCAGTACACAAATATTTTTAGTGCATGTATAAACACATATGGAAATACATCTAATTTAACACCTACATATCTGAATGACATGTATTCGTTTCAGCAGTTCACAAAGCTGTTAAGAATATTAGAATATTGAAAACTGAAATTAAAGATTTGTAAATAATAATCTCTTCTTAAGCCTGCAAATGAGACTATTTGTTTCTGTAACACTGAATTGCCTTCCTGAAAGATACAAAAAAAGACGTATGCCCCTTTGTTCATTGTGTTGCTGTGGTTGATCAGTAAGTGTATAAAGAATGCTTAAAAGGGGTATTTACTTTGTAACCTTTTCTTTTCTCTTTTTTTTTTTTTTTTTTTCTTCAAGCTTGAATGTGGCTGCAAAACATTAAGAATCAGCTTGTTCCTCTATATACTTGCAATATAAAAAGGAACACCTTGCCAGATGTAAGAAGGGATGAATATTTGTAATGAGGCCTCAAATCTCTACACAACAGATTGCCATGTTTCCACTATCAAGTCAACATTACAGACCTGTGGAACTGTAAAGAGAGAGGTGGTGACTACCCCGTAAGTCTAGTGATTATGGCTTTCCAGGAAAATAGAAGTACTGGGTTCCAGTTGTTTGTCTCTGTATTTTAACACAGAGCACCCTTCCTCTAAGTTCATGGCTAAGGTCTAAATCTAAGAGATAGACAGAAAAAAAGTATAATGAATTAACTAGTTCTGAGGAAGACCCTGATAATAAAATCTCTAAAGAAAATTATCCTTATAATTGACTATGTTTTAAAATAAAACGGAAAATTATCCTAAGCTTAGTTGCTTGCTTCAAGGGAAAGATTCAGGACTACAAATTCAAGACTAAAATATATATCCAAATGTAAAGTTTGGAAAAGTTTGGAAACACCTACATTATTCAGATTAAGCACTGTCTCATCAGTAAATGAAGCTAATTGTTGGCCTATTTTTTCCTGCTGAGGTACTTTCTTTACAGAGCTTAATAACTTTCACACTGCATAGCAGTCCGTGCAGCTGATGTATGAATGTCAAAAAGAGGTGTGAGTTAAGCTTTGTGCTCTCTATATCATTTCCTATTCTCCAGCTACTCATATCCCTGCTTCAGCATGCTGACTGCTGAGAATCCTTTTTGTGAATGGCTGATTTCCTCCAGGCACATAGGAAGTTTAGAGTTTTGAGTTCCACTCTGGTGGATACATGCCAAAATTTCTTATGGGGATAGCCCTTAATCTCTCTCTGTTTTAGCTTTCCATTACTGAACTGGAAATCACAGTATTTTTATTACACTATTATTTTATTACTGTATTATTTACCCACATTTTAGAAAGCATAAATATATTATTGCTTATCTCCTAGTTTTAAAAGTTATGAATGTCCCATAAATAGATATGTATCATTTTTATAATAAATTAGACTATATTTCTGCTTGGTTTTAGTAATCCTATCCATGATATTTTGGTCATGTAGAGGCTAGATGTTCCATTTATCCCAAATGTGTTGATTTAGTCAAACCACTCTAAATCTCTGCGTGAACATATGAAGATTAGATGGCTACTGATTTCTGAAAAATGTGTTCATGACAATACTTTGGCTTTCCTTACTTAGTAAAATGACAAACAAAGATTTGCACAATTAAATCACCGTTACATTTGTGCACAAATGAGGTACAAATTGTAAGTATAAACAAAATGTTTCTTTTAAAATGAAAATGCTTTCATTTATATCACCTCAGATAATTTATAGGGAATTTACCCATGTATAATTGAGGACATAAGTGAATAAAATGAAACTAAATAGGTACAACTGAGATCATCATTTGGCTTCCAGATGTAAGAAGAAAATTTTCCAGTGTCTACAAGCTAATGAGTAGGACTGGTAAACAGAAAAAAAGATCTCTCATAAGGTGAACTCAGGAAATCAACCAGTCAATGTAAGCTAATAAGTAGTGCTCACTACTTTTCCATTTTGCTCTGTAAAAAAGAATCACTTCTGAAGTATTCTGTTAGCTAAATGTGATCCTTGCTGTGGTTCTACCACAAGTGTTAAACCTTTCCTCAGGAATCTCCCTCACATTTGAAGTACAGCTTATAGAAAACCATAGCATTCATAGCAATGTCATGTTTTCTGCATATTTTATGGGCTGTGAGACTTCTATGAAAGTTCTTTTACAAAGGTCATAGATATATCAGTTTAAAGGAGTATTTCTAAAAATCCCTGTGATCCTAAATGGAGAGCTGTGATTCAGTGAACATCTGGTGAACATCCTTCTGAAAACCTTAATAAAGTTATCTTTTTCTTATTGTGAATTTGTATAATAGAGGTTTTTATTTTATTTTATTTTATTTGAATATAATAGTCCTAATCCTCAAGGTGCATACTGCAGATAAAGTGCATTTCAGGGAATAGGAGAGATGGGAATTTGGCATGAAAAATTCATAGTCTTTGATATGTTGTTACTGTTAGCTGCCAATGGCCCAAGCCATGATTCCAGAATACAAACATCATGGAACTTAGTCCAGCCATAAATCTGATTGTCCATGTCCAGAATTTATATTTGAAGGATTTATATAAGAAGAGGGGATAATACAGATATTCAGTCATCTGTCTTCTAAGGTTTCCTCAGTTAGAGCGATAATCTGTTACTTCTTCATGATTCTGTTCATTTGTCTACACTAATCATGGGCAAACCGTGATTTTTTTTCCTGTCTTTTCCTTTTACCAAGATAGTGTTTCAGTTTCTTCACAGATCTTTTGCATAGAAGGGACTGACAAGAAAGGAGCTCCTTTTCACTGAGTTTTTACTTCCAAGAACTTCTACCAGAGTTCTTTAACATCTATATAGAAATGAATATTGTAAAAACACTCTCCAACTGACACCTTGCTGTGACCAATACAGTTTGCTCAAATGTAGACAGATATACCAATTGCTGCAATCCTTCATTCACAAGGAGACACATGTAAGATTTTGAAGGCAATTTAGCCTGTAAAGTACATATTACCTGCAGCTCTCAAAAGTGAGTAGATGTACAGCTTTGTTTGGGGTATGCTTATCAGTTTTTCAGCCTCAGCATTTTGAAGAAGATTGATACATATTTAATTTAAGTCTACTAAGATCACACAAGCTAAACGTTCCTCCTCCTCCATGTTTACATACCTAATGAGTCAAGTTTGACACAAGGCACAGCCAATAACTATCCCTTCTGAGAAACGATTCAGTGTTTGGATAATTGACAGAGAGATGCAGTGATCTGCATTATTCTTGCTTGAGTAGCAGTACAACAGAGAAGTAGGTCTCAATCTTATTTATTTATTTATTTATTTATTTATTTTTATTTATTTATTAATATGAAATGCAGAATATGAGTAGGGAAATGCTTGTGCTAGAATATATTCTCCAAGGATCAGAAGTATTTAAATGGTTCCAGTCATTTGGAGATGGACTTCTTTTCAAGAGATGGACTTTCTAGGTTCAGTGCAGTAATTTCTACCCCCTTAGACCTTTTTCCAGACAAGTACAAGAATACTGTTCAAAACAGCCATTACTGACTTAGCATGAACAAATTTTGCTTCATGAGCCTCGTTACCTCATCTGATGAGATGACTGTCTTAACAATTAAAGAATACTCCCTGTTGAGCATGTTAATTTTAGCATTATCTGTCATAATTACAGACTAATTAGTGAGATATTGACAAACAAGTGGTCAATAAGTAATTTGGAAAACTGGATTGAGCATTGCGCTCAAAGGGCTGTGACTAGCAATACAAAGTCTCACCACTGGCTGGTTATAGGCAGTGTTCTTCAGTGAAAGATTCTGGGCTAAGAGGTCCAGGAAATGATCCTTCCGCTCTGCTTGGCACATCTGGAAGACTGTGTCCTGTGCTGAACACCCTAGCCAAAGAGAGGCACAAACAGACCAGAAGAAGCTTTTTGAGAAACCACCAAAATGACCAGGAAGATGAGAGACAAGGGGAAAATCTTTCTCTATGAGTATGGTAAAGCACTAGAGTTGTGCTTACTAGAGAGGTTTTGAAGTCTTTGTCATTGTAACTGTTTAAAACTTAACTGTCTGTAGCCCTGAAACTGCTTTTACTTCACTTGTTTTGAGCAGTAAGTGTAGATTAGCTGTTCATGCAGATTCACCCAATCAACATGATTCTGTATAGCTCAAAGGACATGTGAGCAATGGAGAGAAATTATAAAGGTTCTTTATCTACTATTTAGAGTAAGAAATTTAAGGGCCTTCAATCCTCTAATTTTTATATGCTTCTCTACCTTCTTATTAAGGTTTTCAAATAGCCAAAACTTATTCCTGACATCTGTAATGTAGCACTGGTGGAAATAGGCCTCTTCAGCTGCAGATGTAGAGCATAAGTAAAGCAATAGTACTTCAATAGTAGCACCAGCTCATCAAAAACACTGTTATGGTACTTTCCGCAGATTATTAGGAAAGGACATAACTTCAGAGAAAAAGAGAAAAAAAAAAAAAAAAAGAAAAAAGAAAAAAAGAAAAAGAATAACTTGTTTGGGAAGAGAAAAAAAGGCAGATAATGTATAGATCATTCCTTTTGTATTTTGTGCAAGGATTCATGAGAAACTGCATGTTTTTGTGAATGGTGTTGACATAACATTATGGTCAATCTTTTCTGCTCTATTTCATGATTGATCAATTATTCAACTTACTGGAAAATAAATGAGCTACAGAAGTTCTTGTTAACACAACTAATCTACAAAGACTGCAAGATCTTCTTACTTGATTTATTGTTATCAAGAAATTATGGGGCAATTGAATCAGAACAAATGAGTGTAGCTTGTTAGTTGCAAGTTCTTTATCCATTTTGGGGAAATTGCATGAAGTAAAACAAACAAACAAAAAAACCCAACAAACTCTGCAGCAGTTGTGTTACTGCCACCCATATTCAGAGGAATGCCAGAATGCCAGAACATAGTTTAAAACTATTGCATGTGGATACAATTGCTGTAATCTCCCTTCTTGGAAACATACCTGAAAGCCAGACCTTAATTTGAAAGAGACTCCATCATACACATTGTGCATGATCACTAAACTATGTATATAAACCCAGGCAATTCTTCTTAGATTTTTATGTCAAATACTTCCTAATGCGAAGTTATGGTTTTAGTGACTTTCATAAATAATGCTATGTGATAAAGTATTCGCTCTGTCATTCACACCTCCTTCACAAGCCCAGCCCGGATACAGACCAGCTGTTGGTAATTGGATCTTGCATGTTATTACACTTATATCTTTGGTATCACTCAGTCTTCTTTTTGCATTCTATTGTTGAATTTTCTTTGTGCTGTGGCTTTTTCTCTGCACGTTATTTGTGTATTTAAAATGAACCATGTAAAAAAATATTCCATAACCATGGTGACATTGTAATATTATGCACACTTACAAAGTCCAAAGGTAACTATACCAGACTGATATTTTCTGTGATCAATTGCTGCAATTTTTTTTTTATTATTTATTTTTTTTAAATAAGAGAGAGAATGGAATGTGCTGAGTATTTCCAGATCTTACACTGAAATCACTGCTATAAATTAATTCAATACTTCTTCAACAGAAGTGATGAGCTGTTTGTTGCTATGCGAGCATTGCCTACCATTCCTAGTTTTTCATGAATCTTGGGGTATGATGTAGGCTTTTCCTTTTTGTAAGGAAATTTCCAGATAAAATCAAAAACTTGTAGAATAGTTAATCCTCTGCAAGATGCATCATGATTGCAACTAAATACTAGATGTGACTAAAACTTAGTCTCCTTTCTTAAAACCATGTTTGAATCCATGTGCTTGCTGAAAATTTACCTCTTAGGCTGCATACTTCATAATCATTTGAAATACCATTGTTTATTTTCTTTTCTTTCTTGGCTAAATGTATAATTAATTTCTAGAGCATCTGGGTGCTATCCTACCTCTAAGGTTCACCAAAAACTTTCTAAACTGCCAATTGTATTTCATTGTTTCAGTATGAAAATTATTACCATTAAATTTCACTAATTTTCTGAAGCAGAACATTTTCTAGTTCATAAACAAAATATCCTACTTTTCTTTTATCCTAGCCATGGTTCGAATGAGCACATCACATATGTCATTTTGAAAGATGCCTGAGGATTTTTGGCTCTACAGTTTTACATTTGACAAGTGATACACACAACATGTACAACAGAGCAGTCTTTAGTTAATACTAAAAATATAGTTTTGATAATACTAATGCATCTTAATAATCATTTAATCAGCATTAATCATCAGCAATTTTTTCAGAGTAGAAATCATAGCTCTAATCTAGGTACTTATGAATGCAGCCATTTTAAGAGCTGAAAGAAGGTATAATTTGTATTTTGAAATGATTTTCTGAATCTACATCTTCCCTTTCACTTTCATATCAGAAAGGCAGCTCAACTGTAGAATATTTCTGAGAAAGAATTTATGAATCTGAGTAAACTGCTAGCCCCACACAAACTATATAATCAAGAGAAAAATATTGTTTTCAAGGGATGTTTTAATAGTGAGAGCAGCAGGATCAGAGTCAGTGTTTCATCTAATCAAATGAACAATCACTGATAAAATGTTGCGTCAGGGTACACAGCACTTGACTATTACCTCAATTCAAAAGTTATTGTGCAAACTAAAGGTAATATGAAGAGAGACAGGATTGAAACAAACTTTATTCTGTATGGTTTCATTCTGTAATCGATTTGATCAACATTAAACTTCTGCTTATGTGAAGCTAGAGGCAAAGCTCACCAATAGAAGAACTGGACTGTGATTGATGTAGAAAGTATTTAGTCACTTATCATAATATATATATATGTATGTGTGTGTGTGTGTGTGTGTGTGTGTATGTATGTATATATATGTATACACACACACACACATATATATATTATGCATTCATAAGTATATATATATATATATGAATATATATATATTCAAAAATGTCCTGTATTATTCTCTTAAAACTTTCATTTTACTTTAGGAAATACATTCATAGTTGCATTGATAATAATTATATCACTAAAGTAACAAAAACATCCACTTAAAAGTGTTCTTGTTTGCTAACACTTACTAGAAAATTTTAATTTTATATTTCCTATGTATAAATATTTTCCATAAAGTAGATTTTGAATGACTAAACTTTTCTACATGCAAACTAATTTGAATCACCGTCAGCTTTTTGTTGTATTTTCTCTTGCCAGCAGTATGTATAACCCTATCATGCTCTCATGCTGTGGTGTTCAGAAATGATAGATATGGAGACAAATTCATACAACTAAAGTTTGAATTCTATTAAAATTTTGAATATTTTCAAATAAGAGACTTCCAATTTATAAATCAGATAGCTATTTAGTGGATATTCTTTCTACTAGCTGAAGTCTCACATATGAAAAATACAGTTATTATACATGTTGACCGTTTTCCAAGACTTCTGACACGGGTTACCTAGATTTACCTGTGCCCGTGACAGGGGCCTCTGCCCTGGAAATAAAGGGAAAGAAGGGAATGGTCAAAAGCAGTGGCAGCAATCTAAGGAGGAAACTTATTTTACTAAATACGATACTGGAATACAAGATAACACAATATAATACAATATAATTGAGGCTAATAAATCAAACGAGAGAGAGAGAGAGAGAGTCCCTGAAAACCGGGAGGCCTACTGTTAACTCTAGGCGATAGAGCTGGAACGCAGAGATGACAGAGCTGGAACGCAGAGAGCAAGCGAGAGAAGAGACCGTTCCAGCCTGGAAGCGAGATTATATGTCTTCCTCCGGTGATTCATCTCTGGACATCACGTCCTCTGGGATATGTAGTTCTCCTCCGAGAGCTGAGTACTCAGGACGCTGCCATTCCACGGAACTGGAGCATGAACCTTCCACACTTCCACATACTCTCAATCACACTTTCACATACCCTCTATTACACTTCCACATACCCTCAATTACACTTTCTTATACCATCAAAACAGTTTGTCCCATTCAAACACCTTTAATACCATATAACTCTCCCTTAGCAATCTGTATCGTTCAGTTATAAACATAAACTTACTTTCTCTTTAACCCTTTTTCCTTTGTACACGATTCCACTATTTATACCCTCAGTTAATGATTCATACTTTACATGATGTTGTAATGTAGAATATTGACAGCAACAGCACAAAACCATGGCAACTTCTGAATTAGATCAGTAATGTTTGACTTGTAGATGGGAAAACTGCTCTAAATTATTAAGAGTTGATTTGGCCATGTCAGGTATAGATCGAGACAGGAGCAGAATACCTTCAAGTCCTGACTACTGAAGATGTGCAAGCTTGCATTAGAACATGTCCCCAAGGATCCCAGTTCATGAATATAGCAATAGTTTGTCTGCTGTGTAGACAGGCTGACTGACACCATCTTGCACAGAACAACAGCCATTTCTTCACCTCAGCTTTTTGTTTTGGAGGTGTCATGTTCACTGCCTACTGCCCTAATCATTATCATACTGAAAATCTTTTTGTATTAAGGAGGTTATGAAGGCCGCCTCTTGTTTTTTGGATCCATACACCTAACTCCCATGAGTGTAAAATTTTGGCTAAATCTGGGCTCTTATGAACACAAAAGTGCCTCAGATCTCTTGCTACTACAATTTCCATCTCCCTGTTAATTCATCTCAGCTCCACAGATTTTGAGATATTGGTGCCACCTGGTCACTATTTCTAAAACTTACATTTTGAAACTTAAAATGTTAGCAGCTGCTCAAGTGAAGTGTGGAAAGACTATATTAAGGATAGAGAATAGCTTTCACACCCACCATGGTCATGTATCCTGCTCATGTGGTGAACATATGTAGTATTTAATCACAGGATTTCAGCTTAGGCTAGCTTCATGTTTTCTTCTCAGGAACATTACATGTCTCTCCTTCAGTTTAACTCCACAGTTCTCTTTACATGCTGTTTAAGTAGCATTAAAAAAAAAAAAAAAAAAAAAAAAATTAACACCTTCTTACCAGTGGTAAATATGCTGAATGTATGTAACAGTGGAGAGACACTATAAGTTTAAATCTCAGTTTACTTATAGATTTATCTGAAAAGTCTTTGAGATTATTTCCTAAGTAGTTCAAAGGTTGATATAATTTCTTTAATGAATGGATTTTTCACTGCAAAACAACAACAACAATCTGATAGGTCATTAAATAAATAGATACACAGGGAAAAGAAAGGGAAAAAAGGCGGATACATAGGACAAGGTAATGAATAACAAAAGTTACTAAACCTTGCATGCTTTTTTGGTTTTGTTATTTATGATTTCAGTTATTTATGATTTCAGTCGCTCCTCTGACTCTGAACAAAACATTGTCACTGAATTTCATGCTTTAGTCATATACTTAAAGAAGAGATCAGCAGTAAAATATTCAGCATTATTAGCTAATTAGGCCTTACATACAACACTCCATGTTAATAAATAGGATCATTTCACACTCATAATCAAACTAATGTTTGCATAAGTTTGGCATAAAAAATGAATCAATCTGCATTTGTAGGGTTATCTCTCTAACTACACAGAAAATCTTTATTTCTGGAGAAAAATAATGTGATGGAAGAGTCTTGTAGAAACACAGGGGAAGAAAATTCTTTGAAATTCATTGATTTTTTACATCAACAAATTTCTACTGTTTTTGCACATGGATGTTTTAGCTTTTACCCATGTCTCATTAACTGCTGATGTGCATTTATCTTTTTTTCCTATTGCATGAATGTGATTATTTAACTTCCTTTTCCTACATATTAATGGTTGTGAGATTCTTGGCAGGCCCCATAAGAATTTAACTGTTAACAATTTGAGATTCTTATTGCATTTGGTGGGCAATTAGCATAAGTGATTATCTGTGAGTATTAGATCATCTTAAATGTTATTGGTGTTCAAAAGATAGGAAAAGTACAAAAGGAAATACTTCTGTTTTAGAGACAGCTTAACAATTGATTATAAAATCAATCAATTATATGCTATAATAATGAATTCTGATGCACATAACAGAGAATGTGTAGACAGTAGAGTTCAGCCTTGATTCCAGTAATCTGTTTCCTTATTTAGGTATAAACCAATACAATGAACTAAATATAAGACCAAGCATCTGGGAAAACCTTCAGTTGCTTAACTGAGCTAGTTGTATACATTTAAGACAGTCAGATAGGTTTACGCTTTTAGGGGCTGATTCATCCCCCCTAACTGACCTTGAATATACCAGATGCATCAATCTACATAGCAATTGTTTCTCTTTAATTACAGAATTAATAGACCGGAGTCAAACATTAGGATATCTGAGCTGGATCAGAAAAACTGTACATATGTGACAGTGATTTGTATGAGAAGGACCAAGTTAGTTTTGAAATAAAAAGGAAAAAGCAATTGTATTTAATGAGTGATGATGACTGGATGACTTGGCTTGTAGACGGTATACCGTGCTGTCAGATGACAACAGTCTAGAAAGCAGATGCATGAAAAGATAAAGATAATCCTGTTTATCAAAATAAATATTTTTTTACAGCAAATAGATGCAAACTTACAATGCAAATTAAAAGTCCACGTAAAGGGAGAAATACTTTAAAGTCCTTTACAGGCTGTTTTTGATCATAGAATCAGAGAATCCTCAGAATGGGAAGGGACATTTAAAGGCCATCTAGTCCAACTCTCCTGCAAAGAACAAGGACATCCACAGCTAGATCAGATTGCTCAGAGCCTGATCCAGTCTGACCTTGAACGTCTCCAGGGACAGGGCATCAAACACATCACTGGGCAATCTGTTATAGTGTCTCATTACCCTTTTCCTTTTATGCAACATAAATCTACACTCTGTATGTTTGAAGCCATTTCCCCTAGTCCTATGACCACAGACTATGCCAAAAAGCCTGTTCCCTTCTTTGCTGCAGCTCTCCTTTAGATAATGAACAACTGCTAACAGGTCACCTTGGAGCCTCTGCTTCTCCAGGCTGAACAGCTCTAACTCAGGCTGTCGTCATAGGAGAGGTATTCCAGCCCTTGCATCATTCTTGTGACCCTCCTCTGGACTTGCTCCAATAGGTCTATGTCTCTCCTGTACTGAAGACTAATGATGCCCTGCAACAGGAGAAAGGGCAGTGGGTACAAATTGGAACATAGGAAGTTCCATACAAACATGGAAAAACCTTACTTTGAAGGTGGAAGAGCACTGGAACAAATTGTCCAGAGTAGTTTTGGGCTTTCTTTCTCTGGAGATATTGAAAAATCACCTGGTTGCTTTCCTGTGTAGCCTACTCCAGGGAACCGACATTAGTAGGGTGGATGGAATAGCTGATCTCCAGAAATCCCTTCAGACCCCTATGAGTCTGTGATTCAATGATTTACAGGAATGCATTCATCTGTAAATAGTTGATGACATAAACAAAAAACAAAAATCACTCAGTCATATAGATTATCATTGATATTGCAAAAATAAAGTAAGTTTGACATTAAGTTCAACACTTCTTTACAAATGTACCAGTCCAAGCAAATCCTTGATTTTTATGAACACATTAACCCACTGTGCAAATTCTTCCCATTTTTCTTGCTTGATTCATTTCCATATAAAAAGTCCAACTGTCCTCTTTGATAGGTAATATGACATTATTACTACGTCATACTATGTCACAAATCTTAGCTCATAGAATACAAGAATTAATGTCACTAATAATTTTTGCTTAGCTCGATGGACCAGGTAGTTGTTCAAATTCTCAGCTCCTATGAATTGGGTTCTCAGTTTTCTGTGAGATAACTATTTTAGAAAGCCAGGAAGAACAGTGCTACTAATTTCAGTATAATTTCACAGAGATGAAAACACCCTTATGTTTATGAAGTTGTGTCTTAGCCCTTAAAAGCAACATGAGGTGAGCATCAAAAAGTTATTTCCTTCTAATTTTCACACTGGACATGAAATATATTAAGTGATATAATGTAAAAATCTGCAGTACAATACCTTATGGTCTGTGTTGTTGTGAAGTTGTCAGAGCAATTAATGTTGACATACATCTTCACAGAACTATTTTATTATTTGAAAACATACTTTACTTGGCAATAAGAAATAATAAATACATTTGGAATGTCTAAGAAACTCAAGTTTATTAGTTTAAAAAGATATTGCATTGAAAATCCAAATCACATTTCAAAAAGAAAATAACAGCCAAATATATATATAATTTTTTTTTATTTTTTTATTTTTTTACATAAATGACATTGTTATTCTAGCCAAACAGTTTTTTAGCCAATATACTGTAAGGCCATAGTCGATGCTATGGCTTTTAAGCTGTGGCTTTTAAACAAATACTGTGCCTATGGCACAGAGAATGAGTAACATCACAGGAATCCTTTGCAGTGCCCCAGACACAGATTGTAACTCAGTCACAATCTACCTTCTGCCATCACCTCTGGGTAGAATAGACTGTAATGCAACAGCCATATACTTCATGCAATTACATGGCCAGGTGCCACTGTGTTAGTGCAGTAACATTCTTGGGTAAAGAAATAATATCAAGGCTCAGCCTGCTCTCTTCACACAATTATGGAAAGGGGAAGTAATGGCTCTGCAGAGGTTGCTTTCCCACCTCATAAACGAAGGATGCTTTCCCACTGGTAATGCAGACAAACCTGTGAAACAAGCAAAAAGGGTGGTTGCTGAGGTAACATTATGTAGAACTGAGGAAAAATTGAAATTACTGTTCCATGGGGTAATCCAGCTATTTCAACACTTGTTTTTTAGACCTAATTGAGTTGAAAAATTGGAACAAGTCAAAGAACAATATATTGTAAAAGCTACTTTGGTTAGGAGGTGTTGACATTTCATTATGATTTCATATAACATTAAACTACAGTTCTGTGTTGTCCTATGTTGCTATAAACATCTCACAGTAAATCTGCAGCTGTATCCTACCAATTGTGCATACACCTCTGTTCTGTATAAGGTCGCACTGGAATTTAGATTTTAGAGAAATCTTCATCAGTAGACAAATACTTGATTTTTGATGTTAACAGTTTTATGCCAATGCTAATAACAGGCATAGACTCTTAAAACTCATAGAATGGCATGAGCTGGAAGAGATCCCAAGAATCATTAAATTCCAACCCCACTGACACATGCAGGGCCACCAACCTCCAGATCTGGTACTAGACCATGTTGCACAGGGCTCCATACAATCTGGCTTTGAACACCTCCAGGGACAGAGCATCCACAATCTCTCTGGGAAGCCTGTTCCAGCACCTTACCACTCTCTCTGTGAACAAATTTCCCCCTGACATCTAAACCAAACCTTCTCTCCCTGAGCTTAAAAAAATTCCCCCTTGTCCTATCTCTATCTATCTGAGTAAAGTTATTCCCCTCCTGTATGGGCCTCTTTTAAATACTGGAAGGCTGAAATGAGGTCACCTCACAGCCTTCTCTTTTCCAGGCTGAACAAACCCATCTCCCTCAGCCTGTCTTCATAGGGGAGATGCTCCAGCCCTCTGATCATCTTTGTGGCCCTCCTCTGGACCCTTGCCAACAGTTCCACATCTTTCCTGTAGTGGGCACCCTCTGGGGGCATTCTATTCATAAATAAATAAATTCTATAAACTATTTACCAAAAGGTATTATTAGGATATATTTGAATAAATCTCACTTGAACTATAAGGTAGTCTTCATATATGAATCATATGAGACTCAGTACATGATTTGGCAAAAATCCTTATCTACTTTGACCACATTTCTGACTTAATAATTTATACTAAATACCATAAGATAAATATCTGAACAGTGCTTATTTCTTTATGAAGAAGTGGTAAGAGACTGCAAATTAGTCCTGACGTGAAACAGTGAGTAGCTTTGCCATCAAAAATCATCACCTTCTATATAATAATTATACTTCTTCTGAACAGATCTCTAAAGAGCTGTGTAGTGCTAGGACATCATTGCTATCTCAGAGGAAAAGATATGTAGTCAATTTTCTAGCCTGACAAAAATCTCCCAACAAGGGAAATTATACTTCTATTTTAAAAAAGACAAAAACAAACAAACAAACAAACAAAAATGACAACCCCCCCCCCAACGCCCCCACATATTCTCACTTACTAGAATAACAATGCATTCTGATTATATTTCTGAGGTAGTATCAATGAAATCATAATAATATTATCTTACAAAATACAGAAAGTTTCACTTATTTTTCTGCCACATACAAAAATATTCAGTTCTTTCAGGAGTAAAAATTGGGTTGATTTCCCGAAATGAAGTTTGGCCAAAAATAAATGGGATGATTGTATGACAGAGGGCTTTCTTTTTCATGGTGAGTGGAAGAAAGATTACTACATAGATAATTCTTAGCACTGTCTTTAAATATTTTATGTGAGACATGGCATGCTTTTAGTGGGCTCAGAATTTCCCATGTTACATCACTACCATACATAATGATAAGACATATGGGTAGATTTTAGATTTACTTTAATGCTCCTGTGTACATGAAAATAACGTGATATTGTAGATGACATCGTTCATAAAAACATCAGCAATTTTACTACCTTCCGGTCCTGTCCCTTTTTCCTGCCAAAACAACCACCTCATTTCAGAATGTCTTCCTAAGAACATTTCTTTTATGAAAGAAAAAAAAAAAAAAAAAAAAGAAAGAAAAATAAAAAGAGGAAGAAAGCAATGCAATTAGAGAAAATAGTATGGAATTTTTGAATTTAAAGTGAAAAATTTAGGCTGTCATTTTAAATTAATCTGAATAATTTAAGAACAACAACAAAGAACTGCCATCAGAGTTCTAGTTTTTTATATTTTGAGTGATTTTTATTTAAAGTAAATGAGTTATTACATTTAAATGACTGCATTTTTCAGGTGAGAGACTCGTTTTTTGAAGAATATCAGCGAGGATTCCAGATGAATTGAGCATCTGTTGGTAAAATGCAATTTCCTACTCAAAATGGCTTTCCCACAGAAATGGTTGAACAGTCTTCGAACTATACTCACTGAGGAGTGCTAAAGATTTAGATTACCTTATCTTTTAGATGGACAGCTGAATAAGGAAGGCAGTTTCTTTACTTTCCCTAAAATATCTTTTGCAGCACATCTTTGGTGCAACAATCTGTTAATCAAAAAAATTAAAAGTTCCCCTAAGATTAGCTATAAAGTATCTTTTGTCTCTCATGAAATGCTGTATATTCTGTACAAAGAGTGAGATAATCTGCTGCATTTCAGTACATTGTTGGTGGGTTGTACTAGATGATCCTCAAAGGTCCTGTCCAACTCCTTTGTTTCTGTGACATTATTTTTTTTCTACAAAGTAATATTTGGAGTGATTTGAAGGCCTTGACTGGAACAAGGCAATAATTTCATCCTGCTGTAGACTGAATATACTGATGATTAGCAGCTATGTATAGGTTTAACTAAATTTGCAAGCCACTTAAAGATTAGTCTAAAATCCATGCATAATTATTATGTCAACATTTTTTTCTTTGTTCTTGTTTGTTTGTTTTTGTTTGTTTTTGTTTGTTTGTTTGTTTTTGATGTGTTTTCATTTTGGATATTATTAACAATTCCTTTTTTTGTAATTCATAAAACGTGCAAGTTTCGCCCTAAAAGTTTAGAAAAACATATAGCCACTTATTGATCTGTTTAAGTATGACAGTGTTTATTACTATAATACAAGGGCAGTTCTGAAAGTAATGCCTCCCATTTTATTCTGTTCACCCATGACTTCAGAGCTGGATGCTGGTGATACGGTAGTAGGCGTTGAATCTTCCCACCAATATCATATTACATCTTGTTGCTGTGTGATGGATGGCAACAGAGGGGAAGTTTGACAGCAAAGATGTTTCATTGAATTCCTCCATGTGGGAAAAATTGCACTCATTAACATTCATTGACACTTGCTGAATGTTTACAGAGAGCAAACAGTGGATATGAGCACAGTGAGGTGTTTCAGCAATGACGCCATTGTAACAGATGCGAAACAGTGTGTCGCCTCTGCTGGTGCAAATTTTTACAAGCATGGCATGCAGTTTCTTCTTCACTGCTGGCAAAAATGCAAAGCTAATGGTAATGACTGCTGAAAATACTGTTTTGCAGCTGCGAATTTGCTCTATCAAATAGTGTTACTAAGCTCCTTGTATCCATTGTAGTTTCCATGGAAGTAAATAGGTGGCATTACTTTCAGAACAACCTGTATAGTTCAGTTTCAAATGTATATATGTGACTTCTATGCATCAATTGGCTGAAATAAATAATGTGTAATTTCCTCTTATATATATATATATATATTTTCTGACAGACACAGAATGCAAAATATTGAGCACTGATATTCCATTTTTTCTTCCTTTTATACTAGTTCCTAGGTCCGGATAGTACTCAACAGCATCTTTCCCTTTTACCGGCACATACTAAAAACATGTAATATCATATTTGCAGTTATCTTTTCAGTAAATAAAAAACATTATGAATGATACCAACATTTTCTTAAAACAAAGAAACAAGCTTACTGAAAGGTAAGCATAATGATTTTGTTTATCACTTGAAATTTGAACCACTGTCATTTAAACAGTCAAAATCTTAAATTCTTTTATATTGACAGTGTTTTATGTACATTGCAATGTTTCTTTTGTCTGTATATGTTGAAATGAAGTCAAGAAACTAGTGCACTTTTACTGGAAAAAAGCCAGTCAAAGAGTTTACAAGGCTAGAAGGTGAAGGGTCTCTGTGTAATGGGAAGGGATGATATTTCTGTCTCATGAATGCAGTGATTTAATTATTTGACCTGCTGCTGGCAAAATCTGTTGTATGGTGAACATTTTTGTGTCTGACACATTCATTAAAACAAAATAAATAAATAAAATAAAATACCTCAAGACCCTCTCTTGACAAAAGTTGAATGTTTAACTTGTGTGAGATTTCCTTCCCCACAGGTGATCTATAATGTGACTTTCAAGGTTGACTTAGCCAAATAAAAGGTAAGAAAAAGAGAATCTCTTTGCTTACCTTCCCTGATTCACAGAGACTGTGCAAAATAAAAAGATAAGGAAAATATTTTGAAAGGGTTATAAAGTAAACATGGGCAGCTGTTTTAGACATTGCCACATGTGCACAGTCAAAGACACATCAGAAAAATTCATGCTGAAATTCAGTTTTGTGACCCTGTAGAAAGGGTCAGAAGGTTTAGAAGTTTAAAGTAAGTTAACTCTTTCCTTATTTTGACCATTAAAATGTCAGCATAAAGTCATGTTTTAGACTTATGATGGTCTGAAATCTTAGTGGTAAATGAAGTCTGAAGACCTCTTAACCTGCCCAGAATGTGAACCAGAGGCTGGTTTAACTTCCCTGGTAACTGCACTATAGGAAAAGAATGGATAGTCAGATGTGAGAAAAACATCTGATTCTTTCCTTGCCAAAGTTCTGTGTAATAAATTGTTTGCAGTATTAATCTTAAATTCCTAAGATTTCATTAATGATGCTCCTATGAAGATAATCTAATTTTCCAGGTTTAATTTTTTTGATATGGGTTCATATCTAGTGTAAGTAACAAATTATCATTTGTGTTGTTAGCTCTGGACAACCTATTTTCATTTGAAAATAATTTCAAATTTTAACTATCAAATCCTATCAGTGAAACTTTACTTTGTTTTAATATTTGTATTAATTTATTAACAATACATGGATGAAACTAAACTCCTAAATTCTTAAAAATGGTAATGAAGACTGTTGTTGTGTGTGTGTGTGTGTGTGTGTTTGTGTGTGCTTTTTTTTTTTCTTTCAGTTTTTCACCTAACATTGAAACTAAGTGATAAGTCTTACATAGATAGCACTGTGTCCGACTTTCTCAGTGATGTGTGCCAAATTCTAAAATACCATTATTATCATCCAAGACACCTCCTTTAGCACTTTTCCTCCCCAAGGAGCCACAGAGATCAATAAGGTCTCCTCTCAGCCTCTTCTTCCGCAGACTTGGCAACTCAAGCATCCACAACCTTTCCTCAGAGGACATGTCTTCCAGCCCTTTTACCACCTTTGTTGCTCTCCTCCACCTCTTTTTGTGAGCTGACTATTCTGTGTTTAATGCACACTGATACACTGCTTGCCCCCGTGGCTGCTAGACCTGCATTATCTCCTGTTATGTTTATAGCAACTTCTGAAACCTCCTATTTAAACATGTTCTTCACACTTAGCTTAGCTCCTTTTGTCATTTCCTTGTTCAGTCACACTGAAGATGTTTTGTTAGTTTGCCCTGCTGCACAGTCTATATGATTCATGAAGTCTCTCCCACCTGACTTTCACTCTACAGCATTTGCACAGCATTTGACTGACAGCAAAATTGTAATCCTGGTTTCAACTATTTAATCTTAAGTGAAGTCAGTTTCTTCAGGAGTTCAGCAGGGACATACATCAGGGTGATTCGGACTATCTAGTCATTTCTGATTTGAAGTATCCTTTCCTAAATGAACTAAAGGACATTAAATAGACAGATGTTACACATGCATAATGTATAATGCTTTACTGTAAAATCTTTTTTTTTTTTTTTTTTTTTAACTGGAATGAAACTGCAGAAGTACCATCTAGATATTTGGGAATCTCTCTAGCATATTTTGGACTCAGATTTGCCAAACAGTGATAATTTTTGACAAAACTGACACTTATTTAATAACAGAATTACGTAGATAAAAAGCAATGCAGTTTTAACAAGATGGTGTCCACAATTTTAAAACTGAATCTTAACTAATTAATTAAATCTAAATCTTAACTAAAAAATTGTTTGTTCTTCAGATAGGCACAAATTGTTGCAAGCAGTCTTTTGCTGAAGTAGGTTATACAGTGGAAAAAAAGTAAGATTTCACTCTCTGAAAATCTCATTTACATGTTCTGGCTTCTTATTTGCCCTTGTCACTTTAAGTAACAGCATCAACATATTGTAATTGATTCCATTTTAATCAAATTTGTACATCACTCATTTAAAGAGCATAAATTATAATCAAAGCTCAGAACTGGAGGTGACAAATATTGCAAATTCAAGCTCTGGCTCAGTAAGCAGGTCCTCTGTCTCTTAACTTCCATGTTTCTACAGTGCACAGTCTTTCCTACAAGTACATTGGTGTGATCTAATTAGATGTCGCCTATATATTACAACTGTATCTAATATCTATTGGAAAAAAAAAAATTCTATTGTATATAGACAAAAATTCTATAAGAATTGTTTTTTTTTTTTCTGTTTTTTTTTTTTTCAGGTTCTTTATTTATTTAGCTGTTTTGCTAAACAGCTTTTGTGATAAAAGGTATTTTCTTATTTTCCAGTAATTATGTGTCACTATAACCTGTGTAACTTAAAATCATATACAAAAGGAATAAGCCAAGGAAAGAATTTTGAAATATATGAAAGAAGAGAAGGTAATCAAAAATGATCAACATAGATTTACGAAGGAGAAGACATCTAACTGATCCGATTCTACTGATTTTTTTTTATTTTACAATGGGATAAAGGGATCAGCTAATGAGGAAGTTTATCTGTAGTATGCCTCTTGATCTGTAAGGTGGACTGAAAGCTGAACTGAATATGAGAAAAATCTATTTATGGTGAGATGGTTTAAGTTCTGAAACAAGTTGTCCAAAGAAGCAGTGAAGTCTTCATTCTGGAGATATTAAAAAAAAACAGCCTCTTGTCATCCTTGCTTTGCATGCCATTATTGGACCAGATGATCTCCAAGTTTTTCTTCTAAACTTACCTTTTCAGGGACTCTGGGACTCTGTGAAGGACTTTTTCCATTTCTTGCGTACTTAACAATGCAACTTCCCATACTTCATTTAAGGGTTGGCAGTGGAGGTAAGTGTATTTTGCTGGTGATCTCTGTGCACCTGAGGCCTTCCAAAGGTAAGCAGATTCTTTCCTTTGTTCTGCATCCATGGCTGTTGTATTTGAGTAAGTCCTCATTTACTGCACTCTAAGACCTTGATGACTGCTGTCATCGTTGTGCTAATTTTTGTGTTACAGTAAGTAATTTCAGCTATTTATCAACTTTGATCTTGCAGATAAGACACAATCTATATTTCTGCAAAACTGAACAGGAGAATGCCCCATTAAAAGCCACATGGTTACTACCAATAATAGCTGCAATTGTGAATTCTGAGATCAGACTCACTCACAGTCAGTTACTCTGGGATGCTGGTAGATATTTGATCATTTTGGAATAACTAGCCTAATGGAAATTGGTCTTTTCATTTTGATATTGCAGGTATATCCAAAGCTAATGATGTTCATAGGTTGATGTTAAATGCAGTTTGCAAAACTGCAGTTGTGGGAAGAGAACTGCAAACCAAGTTGTAATTCTTAAACTACTTTTGCTTATGAAAGGTCCTTCATCAAAGTTTTTTATTATATAGCTTTTGCAAGGATGGAAGAGTTACCACCTCAGTGTTTTACCAGATCTATGGTATAAATCAGACTCTCTTAAATGGCCTCAATAAGGATAAACTGTTTAAAGTAAAGCCGACATATTGTTTAGACTTCACTAGAATTACATTTACAAGACTTCTTATTTACTTCTAAATATGTTCTGCAGATGCTAGGCGCTATACCTGCTAAGGGGAACACACTTGACCTATCCCCTACGTGAAGTATTTGTTTTCACAGATACTGGCAATATTGAGATATTTCTGCATTTTTAAGATGAATCTTCAGATGTAATATATGGTCTTTTTGAACTTTGCAGCAAAGAAGAAACAGCTATTTATTGTATGTAAGCATGCAAAAATACTGAACATGAAATATGAATTCAGTTAGCACATTTTTCAAATTAACTCAATGAAGGAATGATAAATATTCATTTTATCCTTTCCCACTGGCACAAAAAATGTAAATACAGTTAATTATAGCCTTCTAAATGTGATTATTAATCAGTTTTGTAGCAACATGTTATTTATACTCAGATGTATGCAAATGTTCAGGTTTGTTTCCCAGATGAGTTTCATTCAGTTCCAGCAATCATACAAGTTGATGAAGAACTGAACTGAGCTCTTCTATCAATGCACAAACTTCTGAACACAAAAGCAAATAAGAAAATACACACGGAAAAACATATGAGTATAAAGACATATACATATATGAGATACCCAATCATCTTGTGTTAAAATAGTACCCAAGAGCTGGTAAAAAATGTCCACACTGAAAATACTCCGGTATTATATTGATATCTTCAGTGAAAACGAATTGTGAAATATTCTGAGGAAGTTTTGACAATGGGGTCCTACAATTTTGTCTTTCATTTTTACATTACTTTAAAATTACATTAAATCCTTTTTCCATATTTTGCTACTACATTGACTCCAATATGCCAAATAAAAGTTACCTAACTTGCTATACTGCACTGCAGAAGTTCCTTTAAAAAACGTAGCCACTGTGGTAGAGACAGATATTAACATGTCTATTAAATTTCTACAACATGCTTTTTCCTTATTAAAGTCAAAAGATTTATTTAGCTTTCAATATGCAACTGTCCACAGTACAAAACTAACAGTACCTTGGAAGTCCCTGCTTAAAGATGGCAGTCTGTCAAGATTTTATGTTACAATGATGGCTGAAATTTTAGTCAGGAGTTTTTTAGTTTAGTGTGCAGCTGTCCAGTGTCTTCAGTCTTAAAAACTATTGTAATTATATAAAATTTTAGGTGTTCATCTCCTTTGCACAACATAGCTGAGATAATTTATTCAAAAATAAATGAGAACAGCATTAATGTGTTAAGTATGTGTAACTTAAGATGAGATAATATCCCTTAAACAAAAAACTACCATATGAAATTAGTTTGCTCTTTTCTGCAACATATTTATCACATCAATGACTATAAATGAAGTGATAGATATATTGGTAAATAGTTTTTAAAATTTGCTTTGCATTGAAGAACTATTTTTGTTTTTAAAATTCATAGCAAATTGGTGTCTGCATGCTTCAAGTGCTAAAGAAAAACATGTAAATCACGGTTGCCAGCATGGGAGGACTAAGATAATGTTGCTAGCTCTTAGTGAAGAAAATGATTTTACATTGGAGAAGAAATGAGTAAAGGGTTAGAAAAATTACTACCCATCACAGAAACCCAACATTTTATATATATACATATACATATATATATTCGAAAGCAGAAATAATGGACCATATATAAATCCATTAGTGTGCTGGTTCTGGACAAAGAGCTTGCAAGTAGTCTCCACTGAATGAATCTGTTACACAGGAGTTCATAGTTTGGTTTGGGTCTAGGACTGTAGTATTTATGAAAAGGATGTATACTTGCTTTGGGCCTGTTTCAGTTCTCAGGGAGCTTATTGGGAACTGCTATGGTTCTGAGAACATGCCAGTTGCTAGAAGAATTTACGCAAGCAGTCTGCAGTGCTTTGTTTTGGGATGCTTGTGTAAAGGTAGAATGGCCATATTAAATTCTGCTTTGCAAAATTATATTTTTCTTGGAAGAAAAAATAGTGTTGGTTAATCATCTTCCAGTTCTGAGCTTAGAAAATAATTTTGAAGCGTGGGGTGCAACCTTTGTAGAAAGGGTTCTAGTTTCTTTATCTTAGTTTCCAAGTATTTTATACATTAATGGAATCTATTTGTCTTTCCCATCGTTTGTAATGCCAACACAGCGATTTTTACCCTCTTCAGTCAACACCATCTGCAACACAAATTCGACTTCCTAAGACATTGCTGACATTTGTTTAAAAACAGATTCTTCTCCATCTACATGGATTTTTAACTCATTTGTTATCATGTCAAAGATATTAAGTCTTGAAAAGATACTAGCTTTAAGATTTAATTATAATTTTCTAAGTATTGTGCATTAGCATGAGAAGGAAGCATTTGTCTCCCACAACAGGAAATATGGCTAAAATTCAGTGAGAATTTTACAAAAATAGAAATGTTGGCTAAAGCTCACAATATGCTTGTTATCCTGAAGGAATATGGAGACTGTCATAGACCCCAAACTTCATATACAAATTGTTTACATAGAGCTTGTTTGCATTTGTATGTTTGTTTGTTATGTAGAGGGGAAGCATTGATGGAGACATGGTTCAGAGCTCAGTAGAAATAATCTTTTGATTTTAACGGTATTTTTGTGTTGGCTATTGAACAGGCAAAATATTATCACATACACCAGTAGCCTTTGACAAAGGGATATGTCTTTCACCTCTCACAGCTTAGGTATCTTTTTCAGGCAATAAGAGAAACCTGTTCTTATTTCGGAAGCTATGAAGATTTTTTTTTTAGAGCTAGAATTTGCAGTTTCTGTGCTTTATAGTTATCCTAATGACACTGTGTTTCTGCATTTGAAAAGAAAATGAAAATGATTCTATGCTTTTTTGTGTGTGTGAAGTAGTTATTAAAAATTCATTTATGCCATTTAATTTTTGTCCATGTGCCATAATAATATCCCCATTAGCACATGGACAAAACAAAACTGCCAGCGACTTTTAACAGTAATTAATTTATTATATTGTAATGAAATGTTTGCAGTTACGCCACATGTAGACTAATTATTAGTATAGTTATCTTAAATTCCTACATAACAAACATCAATTTGTTCTGATCCTCTTATATAATATATGCTATCTGGTTACTGGTTACTTGTCATCCAGGAAGCAACACTGTGTAGTTGCCGCACCTTCTCCTTCTTTCTGTTCCTCACCCATCTCAAGTTTTTGTCCTTTGAATTTCATTGCATCTTACTCCGATAATTTCACAAGGTAGCTCCTTTATAATGAAGCTGGAATTGATCATGTCTGCAAAGAATTTAACGTGGAAAACAGGACTAAATAGAAGGGGGGTGGGGTGAAAATACTCATCAAATTCTTAATGAAATAAGATTAATCTCTTTTTCTCTCAGAAGTCTCCAGAGCCACTACCATTCAAATTGAATCTAGTGCTTTCCAGTGTTGTTTTTGTTTTGTTTTGTTTCTTTTTTAGAAAGAAAAACAAACAAACAAACAAACAAACAAACAAACAAAACCCAGAAATCTTAATTTTAAACCAGAAACTACTTGACAGCAGCTCTTAATCAAGAAGGCAATTCGTGTTTTTCTCTGTGCACTGCAATTGTTAATCAGAATTAAGACTAATTTGATGGATCACTTCACTCTAATATCACCCAGGCTTCAGCATCATTAATTCTGTTTTGGTGCTTCATTTAGAAATGTGGCTTGCTGATGGATGTAAGCTGAGAGAAATTTTTAAGTGCCTTAGCATTATATGAGTGCTGCTCTGAAAGTAATGCCTCTTATTTTATTATGATGGCCCATGGTGTCAGAGGAGGATATTTGTGGTATGGCTGTGGAGGTCAAACCTTCCCAGAAATATTCCATTACATTTTGTTGCCATGTGACAGATGGTGGAAGAGGGGCAGTTGGACAAAATGGCATCTGACATGGAAGTGCAGATGAGGTACAAGTGTGGCATTGGATTCCTCCAAGTGGAAAAAATGGCATCCACTGACACTTGCTGAACATTTATGGAGAACAAACAGTGGATGTGACTGCAGTGGGATGGTGGGTGGTGTGTTTCAGTAATGGCAACAGAGACAGTGTGTCACCTCTGCTGTTAGTTTTTCGCTTATGGGATGTGGGCTCTTGTTCAGTGATGGTGTAGATGCAAGGTAATGATGGTCACAGTGTTGAAAAACAGTGTTTTGTAGTTGAAAATTTGCTCTGTGAAATAGTGTTACTGTACTCTTTGTATCTTCTTCAGTGTGCATGGAAATAAATAGGAGGCATTACTTTCAGAGATACCTGTGTCCCTGTCAAAATGCATTCTGAAGTCACAATGAGGCTCCATCTCACAGCTTCTCATGTTATCTACAGGCCTGGGTCCAGCAGTTTTGAAAAGTGTCTTTGAGACCTGTAAACAACAGGAAAAAAAAAAAAAAAAAGAAAAAAGAAAAAAAAATAAAGGCAGAAGGCTGTCTCATCTCTTTCAATCATATTGTCCATTCCTATTGTGCCTTCCCTTCCATTGTATTTCATTGTCACCTATGCAGTCTGTGCTCATCATATCACTAAAAACAGTATAACAGTGATAAAATTTTACATTCTTTTGGGGCTGCATTACTAGCTGTCGAGGGTCTCATTCCTGATCTATTTAGGAATTTCTAAAGAAAAAAACATAAAACAGAACAAACAAGCAAACAATACAGATCCTGATGATAATGTAAATGTTAATTTAAAAACTGATATATAACTGATACACTTAACTAGACTCATTGCTAAGGTAGTTGATGAGCAGTGCTAGATTTTGAATCCAAAACTTGGAATCTAATCCTACAAAATGTTACAAAGCTGTTTATTTTATGTTAAATGATAGAGAAATTTCATTGCAGAATGCAGGGTTCTGAATTTTACAAACCGGATTCTTTCATTTTCTCAGTTATAATAACATTGCTTGAAACGATCTTTTTTTCCTCATTTATTTACATAATAGACTTAATGTAGTTATAAACAGAACAGTGCATTTTTAGTTTTTACTGTAATACATTTCAGTGACAGGATTTTCTCATGGTAAAATTTACTTCAAAAACCTTTCCATTTTCCCATTGCATTCTGCTTTAAATCACTGAAAATTGCAGATAGTACTTGGAAACACAGGTGGCTCATAATCTCTGGACATAATAACAAACTACAAAGGAACAATATATTTCCTTTTGATTACTGTAATTCAGAGCTACTGTGTGGGCAAGAATTGAGAATCCGTACCACCCAGACAGTTTATGTAGCAGCAATCATCATTTCTAGTAAATTTTTGTGAAGTTAATGTTTGTATCTGATACAGTGCAATTGAAGAAGACAGCATGTGTAAAAAATTTCTAAAATTACCCATACATCTTTGGATCCAGCCATAACTGAGCTTTTTGGAAAAGGAAAATAGCTTCCAAGTAACTGAAAGTTCAACTCATGAGATATCATGGAACACACCTGAATCAAATAAACTAGCTTAATTAAACTAATTTGAAAGTTTACAGTTTCAAACAATAATTCTTAGTGACTTGCAAGAGAATACATTTGCAGTAGCAGAATGATTTCTACTATAAATTCATCCTTCTAGCTTTATATGATTCAATTTTAATAATTACAGTAATATAAACTGGCTATTTCTATCCTTCTAGGCTATGTAATTTACATTTAGCAGAAGGAATCTACAAAAAAATATTGTTTTTCGAACCCTTTTACTGTAGGTCGTGTTTTACCACCTACTATTATTCAAAATTTAAGTATATAGAATTTTATTTGTCATAATTAATATTTTTAAATTTTAAAACAGGCAGTCCTGGCATCACTGTGAAATGCATTTAGAGAAGACCACAGCTCCTCTCTCTATACATTCTGAAACAGTCTATTCTATGCCCTTGTGTAATAAAGCACCTACATTTTCCAAGTACCATTTTGGCTCAAGCCAGTATAGTTTGTGAAATCTAAGAGATCACAGCAAGCAGTAGTTGTAGGCCATTCTGGGATATTTGCTTTGTATAACTATAGAGAATGGAAGAAATATATGGATATTCCATATAGAATATGGAAGAAACATAACCATGTTAGAAATTTACAGGATGGTAAGCCAAAATTTCATACCTTTTACCTGAAGTTCTGTGGCTTTCCAGCATTTTAAGAGTTCTCCCTGAGGTCAGATTTACAAGTAAAAATTTTTATCTTTTTTCTAGCCAATATAGCTAATTTAAGAAAATTTGATGTTGTGAGAACTTTTAAGCACAGTATTTTTTTACATTTCTGAAAATATAGCTTATGAAATTACTGTTTTTCTTTGTCCTCTGACTGTAGTTTTTTCAAGGCAAGCTAAAGATTTCACATGTTAAGTCATTTATTATTGGTGTCATGTCACACTACAGGAAAAATAAATAGAAATTATGTTTTCATAGGAGATTTATAATCTCCTTCTATTAACTGGAAGCTTTTTGTTTTCATTTTCATTTACTTTATTTGATTTCTTGCATTTAGCAAAATCTCTTACTGCCTTCTCCTTAGAAATAATAAAGTAGCCGTTAGGTGTTCTGACACACTCAGTAGTACTTAAGGTTATGCTGTCAGTTCAGAAACCCTCTTAACTTCAGAATAGCTTGGAATATGGCTATTTGAGCTTTACACTTTTAAATAGGATATATAAACTCCAAATGATCTCAAAAATATTTGAATATTTTCAGTTTCTCCTCCTCTCCTAGGAACACATTTTGCAAAGACATTCTCTAAAGGAACTGCATACAGAGCAGTTCTGTAAAACTCCAGTAGGCATTGTAAGACAGGACAATTGTTTCTATATCCTTCAGTACAGACTGCCACTTAATTATGAAGTAATCAGTCTCCTTTGCAGTATGTTTACTTACTTCTTTGGTGCCATAGGAAAACAGAAGTTATGGGATGTCTTTTTCTGAACCTGATGCAGTTTTGCCCTGTGACCTGCTACACCAAACCACTGTTACTGAAAATGTGCTATCCTGTACAGGTGTACAAACTGGCTTAAAATCATTTATTACTTCTGCTGTCAATGCACTTAAGGACTCATCTCATGAAAGATGTTCAAAAGGTGCAGCTCCAATGAATTCAGTGTTCCATATTTCATAGAAATAAGGTGCATCATTGGTCAGCAGCTTCCCTTTTCTGGATCTGAGCTTGGAAATGAAAGGAAGATTCACAATATAATACACAATATAATACACAAGAGTATTATACTTAAATTCAGAAGGGGTTACATTCCTATTATTTTTCATTGATCTTTCAGTCTCATGCCCTTCATTTCTCCATGTACCATTAAACAAATCTCTTCTCTTAGAACTTGAGGAAAGATGATATAGGGCAAAAATATTTCTGAACAAAATCCTACTGTGCTATCCTGTGTGTGTACAGCAGTGCATGCCCCATGGGCAACAAGCAGGAGGAGCTGGAAACTATGTTGCATTAGGCGAACTATGACTTAGCTGCTATTACCGAAACATGGTAGGACTGCTCTCATGACCGGAGTGCTGTGATGGATGGTTACAAGCTCTTCAGAAGGGATAGACATTGAAGGAAGGGTGGTGGTGGGGCCCTTTATATGCAAGACTGTTTTGATGTTGAAGAGCTTGGGGTTGTGAGTGATAAAGTTGTGTGTGATCAGAGGGAAGGCCTGCAGGGGTGACATCTTGATGGGGGTCTGTTATAGGCTGCCTAATCAGGATGAAGAGATGGACTAAGCATTCTATGAGCAGCCTGAGGACATCACATGTTCGCCAGCACTCATTCCCATTGGAGACTTCAACTTACCTGATATATGTTGGGAATATAATACAGCGCAGAGGAAGCAGTCCAAGAGATTTCTAGAGTGTGTGGAAGATAGCTTCCTTATGCAGCTGGTACAGGAGCCTACCAGAGGTGGTATCCTGCTAGACCTGCCCTTCACTAACAGTGAAGGACTGGTGAGTGATGTGAAGGTTGGGGAATGTCTTAGGCAGAGCGACCATGAAATTCTAGAATTCTCTGTTCTTGGAGGTGTCAGAAGAATGACTAGCAAAATTGCTTTCTTGAACTTCCAGAGTGTGGACTTTGACCTCTTCAGGATGATTGTTGCAGGGGTCTCTTGGGAGTTGCTTCTTAAGGGTAAAGGGGTCCAGGAAGCCTGGATACTCCTCAAGATGGAAATCTTCAAGGTACAAGGGCAGGCTGTCCCTGAATGCCATAAGGCAAACTGTAGGGGAAGAAGACTGGTGTGGATGAACCAGGAACTATTGCTGAATCTACGGAAGAAAAAGAGAGTCTGTGATGTCCTCTGGAAGAAGGGACAGGCTACTTGGGGAGATTATGAGGAAGTTGCTAAGGTATGCAGGGAGGAAGTTAGGAAGACAAAAGCCTGACTCAAATTTAGACTGGATACTGCAGTAAAAGAGAATAAGAAATCCTTTTACAAATATATCAATGGTAAGAGGAGAACCAAGGAAAATGTCCAACCCTTACTTGATGCAGTGTGGAATGTGACCACTGAGGATAAGAAGAAGGCTGAGATCTTCAACACCTTATTTACATCTGCCTTTTATAGGCAGACCAGTTATCCTCAGGGCACTTTATGCCCTTATGTGAAAGTCTGCGATGGACTGCAGAATACACCCCCTGTGATTCAGGAGGATACAGTTAGAGAGATCCTCCTCCACCTAGACTGCCACAAGTCCATGGGACCGGTTGGGCTCCACCCTTGTGTGCTGAGGGAGCTGTGAGGGGTAATTGCTGATCCACTCTCCACTGTCTACCAGTGCTCCTGGTTAACTGGAGAGGTCCTGGAGGATTAGAGGCTTGCAAATGTGATTCCCATCTACAGGAAGGGCTGTAAGAGGATCTGGGGAGCTACAAGGCCATCAGTCTGACCTTGGTACTGGGGAAAATTTATGGAACAAATCATCTTGGTTGAGATCACATGGCATGTGCATGGCATTGAGGGGATCAGGCCCAGCCAGCATGGGTTCATGAAGGGCAGGTCATGTTTCATAGTTTCATAGTTTCGTGCAGGTTGGAAGGGACCTTAGAGATCATCGAGTCCAGCCCCCGGGATTCGAGCCTCTGTGTAGCAGAGCGGCACTTCTACCACTTGCGCCACAGGGGGGATTCGAACTCCGGGCCCCAGTGTTGCAAGGCGGCGTCTTTAACCACTGCGCCACCGGGGCACACAATGTTTGACCAACCTCATCTCATTCTACTACTGGGTGACCAGACTGGTAGATGAGGGAAAGGCAGTTGATATAGTCTACCTAGACTACAGCAAAGCCTTTGACACAGTCTCTCACAATATTCTCCCGGGGAAACTGGCTGCCCATGGTCTGGACAGGTATGCCCTCCTTTGGGTAAGGAACTGGCTAGAGAGCTGTGCCCAATGGGTAGTGGTTAATAGAGTCAAGTAAAGCTGGTGACTTGTTACAGGTATGCCCCAGGGGTCAGTACTGGGCCCCATCCTGTTTAATATCTTCATTGGTGAACTAGAAGAGAGGATTGAGTGTACCCTCAGTAAGTTTGCAGATGACACCAAGTTGAAATATGGTGTCAGTCTGCTTGAGGGTTGGGATCTGGATAAGCTGGATTGCTTGGCTGAGATGGATGGGATGAGGTTCAACAAGGCCAAGCACCGGGTCCTGCACTTTGTCCACACTAACCCCATGTAGCATTTACAGTCTTGGGGATGAGTGGCTGGATGACTGTGAAGAGAAAGAGGACCTGGGTGTGTTGGTCAATGCTCAGCTGAACATGAGCCAACAGTGTGCCCAGGTGGCCAAGAGGGCCAACAGCATCCTGGCCTTTATTAGAAATAGTGTGACCAGCAGGAGCAGGGAGGTAATCATCCCCCTGCACTGGTGAGGCTGCATCTTGAGTGTTTAGTTTTGGGCCCCTCACTAAAAGAAAGACATTGAGGCCCTGGAATGTGTTCAGAGAAGGGAAACAAAACTGGTGAGGGGTGTGTTGCACAAGTCTTATGAGGAGTGGCTCAGGGAACTGGGATTGTTTAGCCTGGAGGAGATTCAGGGGAAGACCTCATTGCACTCTTCAACTTCCTGAAGGGAGGCTGTGATGAGAAGGGGCTTGGCCTCTCCTCCCAGGCAACAAACAGGACCCAAGGAAATGGCCACAAGTTGTACCGGAGGAGGCTTAGATTAGACATAAGGAAAATCTTTTTCTCTCAGAGTGTGGTCAGGCACTGGAATGGCCTGCCCAGGGAGGTGGTGGAGTTGCTGCCCTTGGCAGTGTTCAAGAGACATCTGTATGAGGAGCTATAAGACATGGTTTAGTGGCCTGTGGTAACAATGGTAATGGAAGGAAGGTTGGACTAGATGATCTTGTAAGTTCTTTCCAGCCTTGTGAATCTGTGATCCTTATTTTAGTAGTGGTATCCTTATGTTACCTCCCAATTCCTGTATAAAACATGAGATTTATAAGGACCAAGATATCACTCAAGGCTTCAAAATTTGTGAAGAGGTTTCTGAAGACGCAGAAAAGAAAGGACAAACCAAAGGTTTGAGGAAGACTAAAACACTGAAAGTCTGCTCTAGGTGCCTGAATTGGCCCTTTATAAATCTACTCTGTCTTGAATAATAAAAACCTGTAAAAACTTTGAGTCTACCCTGATGGGAAGTGTGGGTTTCCTGTATTTGTTAATATGAATTTGGTTATTCTTGGAATACCTTCTTAGTGAAGTGTACTTCTGAAAAAGATAAAGATATGAGGATTTCAATTTGATTCTTGGGCCAGCAGGCATTAATGGGCAAGAGAGAGTAGCAGGAAACTGCTCTCCCTAGTGCTGAAAACAAATGAGGTTTTGTTGGTTAATGGGACATCTGGGGTCAGTTACTGACACCTCTGGAATTGCTCATTTTTCTGTTCTTGGTGAGACATACAATGCAGAAAAACACATATTTCACTGACAAAATTATCCCCCTATTTTTTTTTTATTTATTTTTTTTTCCCCCGGCATCTAGAGTTTCATCTATATGTCAGATATCCAGGAGTTAAGTTGTACTTGAATCCCAACAGTATGTTAATGAACTCTTTCCAGGCAGAAATTTAATATAATACTATTTAAAGGGAAATGCAATTTTAGCATATCTGAAAAATAGTACATTTCTGTGCTTCTCAAATAAACAAAAAGACTTTACATTAATATCATCTGCACCTATTTGAAATAATGTTTATCAAACACCTGAAACTCATTTTTTGAAGTAACTAAAAGTGTTACATGAAGAGGACAAAGGAAGACTTTGTTAATTGCTATAAAAACATGTATTGAGTTTTAATCAATTTGCATCTCCTTCCCACTCCTTCAAATTGTCCAAAAATTTTCCAGTGACGCTATCCCTATCTCAGCTTCACTTGAATTATACTTGGAGAGGCAGTGAAATAGCTAAATTTTCAGTAAATTCTAGATTTATAAACATTATATTAGTTTCCTTATACATAGGATCTTTCAACATTAAAATAATGTAGCTTGCAGGAAGGTGAGTAAAAGGATTTCGGCAGCCCCTCCTGAACCTGTTTTTGACTCTCTTTCTCCTGTTTTGATTCAAAGTATATGTTAATTAAAGAATGAAATCTTTCTTGGATTTCTAGAGCCACACTGTAGTAACAATATATTTTCATATCTAATAGCTATTGGATGAACGCCAATGAGATATTTGCACAGAGATAGTAACGCTGTACAAAATACATTGTTTGCTGCTGTGCACACATCATGATGTCTCTACTGGAAGAGGTTTAAACAGATTTTCCACTCAGTCCTTGGCAGCTTTGTCCTGAGGGTCAGGAATTCACTGTAGGCAGTTCACTAGTTCCAGCTTTTGCCAGAGTGCAGTAAGTTCTGCACTGCTGGAATAATATTTTTCATTTGTGCAATGTAAAACAGCATAACAAGTCATAAAAAAAAAAAACAACAAAAACAAAACAAAACAACAACAAAACAAAACCACCTACAACATTTAAAACATCTAATTTTAGAAATAAAGAGAGGAATAAAGCAGTTCACTGTGTATGAGAGTTTGCATGGATCCAGCAATTAGAATTCCAGAACATAAAATCTGTGTCATTAGGCAACATTAATTCCTTCAATACTTCTTCCATTTGCTGTTCTAGCTTTTAAGCTTGGATGTGACAGTTTGTTCTGGCATGGCATATATTTTAGCCTAAATACAGTGCTTGAAGCAAAGTTTTATATTTTCTCTTTGAATTGAACAATGTTCATAAAGACATCAAATATGTAAACATTCTGTGACAATTTTTGAGAAATTCTCTATATTTAAATCTAATGTGAACATTTCCACAGAGCTTCATTGTTTTGAAAAGGCATCTGTACATTTCAGTCACCTAGTCTGGATTATCAGATTCTACAATCCAGCTACTGAATGGATTTATCTATATGACACATCAGATACATCTTGGCCTTGCCAAAGACAATGGCAAACTCCAAATGATGTCAATATAAGATAGACTTTGTGTTCAATTTATATAAACCCTTGTTTGCTGAATTTGATATTCTAAAACACTAGGACTGTATTTTTTTTTTCTCTAGTATACACCCCATAGAATCCTCCCTATGGTGAATTCTAGATAAACAAATATCTAGTAACATGAATGACACTGTATAATCATGCTTAAACAGAAATAAAGCCAGGTAGGAACAAACCAGAAAAATCAGGGACATGTGACTCCATGTTCTAACATTCTTCCTACTCCTTTTTTTTTTTTTTTTTTTTTTTTTTTTTTTTTCCCCTCCTCTTTTGTTTACCTTATGTGGTGGCTCAGGTTTGCTACTGATCAGTCACTCCTGAGTGTAATAATGAATAATGAACCAATTTTTTCTGCATATTTACAAAACTAGAATTCACACATACTGAAACAAAATTAGACTTTTTGGGCCCCAGTAAGACAATGAATTGTTTAGGATTCTACATTTTGCCTTAGTTTCTCTTCCATATAAGGATAAAACATCCAGGGACACAGATCAGTACGCATGTGGAAACACTGAAATATAATTTATTTTTAAGGCAACTACCTTAGTTTTTGTAATTCACTTAGGAATCTGTGTAAAGGTTTTGCATGCATTAAATTATTTTTTCACATTTTGTTCAACCCACTCTGGGACAATCAGCTTCAGGTTTCAGCTATGATTCAGCCTTGATCACAGAGCATTATTATACCCACACAACCATCATTTGCTTTTCTTTCTCCAGCTAGAGATGATTGAGTTGCTTGCAGCTTTCTTAATTAAAACTCTGCTTATTTTGACTGGACTTAGGTTAAGAAGATTAAAGGATATGGTGAATACACAATTTATGACTGAAAAGAAAAGTTATCTTGGAAATAAAATAGAAGTGAAGCATGAGATTAGAATTTAGTTTTCTTCTGCAAATGTAGCCTAGTATAGCACAAACCACATATTCAGAGGAGACTGTTGTTAGCTTCAGCCAAATATCCTTCTATTTGTACAGCATGATAATCATTTTGCAGAAATCATATGTGCATTTGAGTAGTCAAGTAAATAGCATGAATATCTAGAGAAAAATTTTAAACTTCAGGAACAGATTTTGTAATCTGCAACTGTAATTTGCAACTGCTGTATACAGCTTATTTACAGTAACAGCCCAACTTGATTTTACCAGCAACTGACAGTTTACAATTTCATCCTTTTACTTTCACAAAAGATAGTTTAGGTCATGGGTAGATTAAAATTAAAATGTTCCATTCTGCAGTGTGGACACATACCTTTTATGAACTAGAAGGAATGTGAAGCCTGTAATTGCCTTCAAAAACGGAGGTCCAGAGCTTGAATATGTATTTTATTTGGCATATCTTGTGCACCCACAGGAACAGAGAACAAAGTATAGCAAATCACTAAGATGACTCTCAACATGAAAATGCATAGGATATTGATCCTCTCTAAAGCATGGAAAGATCACCTGGAAGCAATGAAGAGACGATGTCATAATTCCCCTTGTTAAGTATTTGTTGTACTGTTAGAATACTTTACATATGGGAGATATGAATTCATGCCTCTCTTCTGCCAGGAAATAATGAATCTGAAAAAAGCACTCAACAAAACTTAATCCAGATCCTAGAACAACTCAGGGGTCTCCTGCCTTCACCTGTTCTTTGTCCTTCCAGTTGACACTGTTGTGGTGTGTAAGAATTCCTAAATATTTCTTCCAGGAAAAATTAAGGTCAGTTTGCTTTTTCCCCAAGTTCTTCTTTCTGAAGCAAAGCAAGACTTGAGACTTATGACTAGGTAGTCAAAATAGACTATATCTGAAAGGGGCAGGAACTGCCTCAATTTTTCTGATGCATGTTTACATCAGAATTTTATAAATTTGCATTTAGCACTTTGTGTCCATAACTTTTTTCATTAAAAATGCAAGAATGCAATTGAAGTATTTTGTTTTGGTACTAAAGGATATATATATATATATATATATATATATATATATATATATATATATATATATATACATATATATATTTGATATGGAAAGATGATTGTTTGGTTTTTAATTTTTGGTTGGGAATAAACACTTTTTATTTGGATTGGACCTAAGTGTGTTGCCATTTGTACATTTAGTTCAGTTACCAGGTTTAATAAAGCAAAGATTTCTGTAGCCTTAAACATACAGATTTCACCTGGATTAAAGTGAAAAGACAGGCTTAATAAGGAAGTGAACAGTTTATGTTTTTTGCCCCATTAATGTAAAACAAATAGTCGTCTGGAGAATAAGAGAGAGCCAGCAGTATGTATTTGTGGCCAAGAAGACCAGTGGTATAAAAAGAGAATGGTCAGAAGGTCAAGGGAGGTTATCTTCTCCCTCTGCTCCACCTTGAAGATGCTGTATCTGGAATACTATGTCCAGTTCAGGGTTTTTCAATTCAAGAAAGACAGGGAACTTAGAGAGTCCAGTGGAGGGCTAATGGGGTGATTAAAGACCTGAAGCATCTCTTGAATGAAGAGACATGGACTGAGAGACATGGGACTGTTCAGCCTGGAAACAGAAGACTGAAAGGGCATCTGACCACTGTTTGTAAATATTGAAAATGTGGGAAAATGCGCCATGCTCTTTTCAGTGCTACCCAGCAACAGGACAAGGGGCTACGTGCACAACCTGGAACACAGGAAGTTCTATATAAACACGACGAGGGTAAAGGTGACAGACCACTAGAACAAGATGCTCAGAGAGATTGTGGAGTCTCCTCTGGAGGTATTTAAAACCTGCCTGGATGCTTTCCTGTGTAACCTACCTGTGTAACCTGCTTTAGCACAGGTATTGGACTAGGTGATCTCCAGATATCCCTTCAAACCTCTACAATTCTGTGATTCAAAAATAGGTAACATCTCAAATAAGCAACAACTGTGCAACAGTTGTTTCCCAAAAGAAGGGATGAGAAAGATACTGACCTTAGTGGATGGAATTGTACCATTAGTCAAAGTGGAAAGTAGAACTGGCCTGAAACATCTACAGTACTGAGTGGTAATTACTCGAACTGTTTGAGAACTGAAGGAAACTTGATGTGTGCTATACAACTGATGAAATTATTTAAGAAAGAATACTACTGGGAACACTGTTTTTTTTTGTTGTTTGTTTTTTTTTTGTTTGTTGTTTTAACTCAAAATGATCCAATGTAGTGTAGCAATCTTTCAGCTCAATCTATATCAATCTATACAGCAAACAGAAATACTGTGTTTATTTGGAGAAAACAGATCATTGAGAGTGACTTCTTTCTCCTTCTAAATATTCATAACACTCATTTCTTTCTTACTTACTTCAGTGTCTTCATGTATTTTCCGAGTGCAACAAGTATTCATTGTGCTATGAAGAGACAGTATTTTTTTCCCCTGAGAATACTGCTGGTAGCAGTTAAAACATGGTGCAAAGCAGTTTAAATTTATGCTGTTTATACATTTGAACATTTCCTTCAAGAGATAGTCTCATTTGTCATGTTTACCTGGCAACTTATTGCTGCTTCTTTCTGTCTTCCTTGCTTATGCTAGAATAAGATTTCACCACCTCTGTCAGGTGAATTGGTTCAGTGTACTATACTGCCTTGTGTTTAAAATGCTGCTATAGTGCTCTCAGTGCTTAGAAGAAGCACTGCAAACAATGCTCTAGATGTGGTAGTGAAGTCATGTTTTTCATTTAGTTGCTGTAGCAAGACTGATGAGAGTTCTCAGGCAATATAACACAATAACACACTGCCTAGCAAGCATTCTATTAATATTTCTAAAAGTCAAAAGATTATTTCTGGAGATTCATCTGCTTCAGTTCTCCGTAATCTTGAGGTGAAAAAATATATATATATATATATATATATATATATATATGAAAAAAAAGGAAAAAAAGAAAAAAAATATTTTTTGGTGTTCTATGGCTGCTAAGTGTTCCAGACTATTACATCAGTCAGAAACATCCTTCTCCTCAAAATAAAGTTTCAGTTATTTAAGAATCTCTCACGTGAGGACAAATATTATTATTCAGGGAAAAAGAAACTGCAGTCCAAGTCAGCAGAAAGGCCTCCAGGACAATGAAATTCCAAATATCTTCTGATCGTGTTGTTCTTAAGCAGTCGAATGGATTATGCTTAGTTGTATGCCAAAAGATATGAGTACAGACAATGATTAATTTAAGTGTACCTCTGTATCATGCTTCATTTTTAAAAAAAGTATAAAGACTTATGAGTTTTTTACTCTCAGGCTGGTGATAAATGAATTCATGTAACATTGCTGAAGGTCATTCATCTCAGTATGAATGTCTGTATACAATATTATTTGGTTACTAGAGACTGAGTTGCAATGTAATTTTAAATTAGATGGAAGATTCCAAAATTTTCAAAAGCAAAGGAATTTATTTACTCACTTTATGAAAAATTAAAATAATTAACTTTCACATTTTTAAAATATCAGATATTGTTTAATTCCTAGTGGGAGAAAAAAACCCAAAAACATTTAATATTATTTTTTGTTTGACTTCTGGCTTCCAAAGAATTAACGATGGGATTCATTGTTTTGTCAAAATTTCAGCTTCTCACCTAAAAATGTCAAGTCTCCAGCAACACCCATTTTCTCTAAAAATATATATATCAAAACAAACAAATCTTGTCTCTGAGAAGACTGTGTTAACTATTTGCATATTCACTTATCAAAAAACTTTCAAGCACAAAACCTGTAGAGTTTATATTGTTAAAGTGTGTACTATGAGTTGTAAGTTTGTAAATTTGTTCATTTGTTAATTTTGTTTGTGTCTAGCTGTCCTAATTATACCCATTTAAGGAAATAATTTTTTTAGATCCAACCCTCAATATTTTTAAGGCAACTGTTCATCCAGTTCTAAACATTTTATAATTCTTCCAGTGGATTTCACAATTTTTAGGTTTTATAGAAAAAACTAATCTCCTTGGGCGTTTCTTAGTGCCTTCACCACTGGCTACTCAGCCAGTATGCCCCTTGTCTGCCAGACTCTTCACCATCTTCGAAGCCCTCGTTTGGATGCTGCCTAGTTGTTCTATGTCCTTTTTGTACTGCAGTGCTCAAAACTGCACATAGTGCTTGAAGCCACACCAGTGCAGTACAGACTGCAGAAGTCCCTTCCCCCAGGTGGCTGGGAATTTTGTGCTTGATGTAGCCCAGTATATTGTTGGCCATCTTGGCTGCCTAGGCACACTGCTTTTTTTTTGTCAAACATTATATATTTGAAAGAGCTGTCCTGTGAAATTAAGACTTTAGTAAAGAGAGTTAAAGTGCACTGGGCAAAAAGATTGATAGATTCAGATTAGTGCTCTTCACTTATAATGCATGGTTGCACCACTTCCAGATGCCACTTTTTTTTTTTTTTTTCCCTCCTGCTCAATCAGAAAATTTTGCTGCTCACAAAAATATAAGATGGAGACACTCTATGGCTAACTGCCACAAATTCTTTTACTTTATCATAATATTATCATGGGCAAAAATTAAGTCTTTTCTTTCAAGCTCCAAGACAAACAGCCCTGTAATTACTAGTACTTAAATAAATAAAATAGATTACAGTTCTGTTGTCATTCTTTTGAAAGGAAGTTAGACTTTATTTGGAAAAAGACCCTAGATTTTGACAACTACTGCCTTTAAGCAAGCTTATAAAAATTACAAACTTTCATGGAAAATTGCTTTCATGAATATACTTCACTTTTAAAGCATTTTTAACATTTCTACCTTGGTCTACTTCATATGAGGTACCTTAAAGTCCATTCTATTTGGTAACAAAATAGTTATTGTTAGTCATATTGGGAAAGGTTAAGCCAACTTCTCCTATTAATTCATTTATTTCAGAAGGAAGAATATTACTCTGATCCTGGAACCCCAGTGAGAAACGTAAGAAGAAGCACTGAAAATCATGGAAATTGTGGGAATCGTGCTGTCCTTTGAGATGAAAAGGCAGTCCAAGTAAGGTTTATCAAATACCTTTCAATTCCAAAAAGCAAAACATCCAGGAAGAACTGAGACACTGTTAACATGGGTCCTGCCACGATCAGTTGGCTGAAGAGGTTATTTCATTAGGCAGCTTTTTGTGGTTTATTCACAGAGTTTTATTCACACATATATGTTAATATATATGTGTGCAACTGTTCTTGGTTCTCACAGTTTATGGCCTTGTGTATTAAAATAAAAAAAGATGAAAGTTTGTTTTAGCATTCTGGACAATGAGTTGTAGTAGTTTCATGGTATTTTCATGTATTATGGTTTTATATATATAAGTTTGAATCTCAGTGGATATGAACATATATCCAAGATGTGTTAGCAACCACTGTTTTTTTGTATTCTCAAAGATATGCTCTTTCTTCTGCTTGGAAATGTTACCTGACAACTCTCCTTTCTTTGCCCATCAGGAGTTTAGCCTCTTGGCTAGGTTTTTGAATGCTAGGACACAGATGTAAAAGTTGACAAGCAGCTTTTTTGTTGACCTGAATCCATTTTACATTCCCATATTATCTGCACAACACATGTGCTGTATCTGTCACATCAGGATTAATTGTCCTTGAGCTGCAGGGTAAGTAAAAACACATAGGAGGACTGACAGTGCCCTCTGATTATTTTATAATGAGTTAGGTGTCTCTTCTCAAAGTCTTCTGGATAAGTTGGCTCATTACAGATGAACTACACAATCACTGAAGTCTTAATTTTATTTGGAGACAGATGTAGTGCTCCCTCTCTCTCTCCCTCCCTCCCTCCCTCCCTCCCTCCCTCCCTCCCTCCCTCCCTCCCTCCCTTCCTTCCTTCCTTCCTTCCTTCCTTCCTTCCTTCCTTCCTTCCTTCCTTCCTTCCTTCCTTCCTTCCTTCCTTCCTTCCTTCCTTCCTTCCTTCCTTCCTTCCTTCCTTCCTTCCTTCCTTCCTTCCTTCCTTCCTTCCTTCCTTCCTTCCTTCCTTCCTTCCTTCCTTCCTTCCTTCCTTCCTTCCTTCCTTCCTTCCTTCCTTCCTTCCTTCCTTCCTTCCTTCCTTCCTTCCTTCCTTCCTTCCTTCCACCCTTCCACCCTTCCACCCTTCCACCCTTCCACCCTTCCACCCTTCCACCCTTCCACCCTTCCTTCCACCCTTCCACCCTTCCACCCTTCCTTCCACCCTTCCTTCCACCCTTCCTTCCACCCTTCCTTCCTTCGATGAAACAAGATAATTTTTTTTAGTGATATCTTTTCCAATTAAAACTCTTCTAAATGATTTAGTTTAATTTTACTGCACATTTGACCAGAAATTTGTGGTGCTCTATGTAAATAACTGGTGTGGATTAGGACAGCACCGAGTCATGTGATTATTCTCTCCAGACAGACAATTTGGATGAAATTATTAAGATTAAATACACATGGAACTGCACATTCATTTTTGTCTTTAATAGCTTATGTTTTATCTTATTTTTTTAAGGTAATGCATTGCTCATACAAAACTGGATAAGACTCAAGATGACTAGGAAGATGCAAAGCCTTTTATTATGTCTAATTTCTGGAGTGAAAGCCTGTCACTGCCAGTGCCAGTGGTTGTCCATCTATGGATTAGAGAAGCCAGGACTTCAAGACTTATTTCCTAACACTAGGACTAACTTCTGGGACTTGCACAAGAATACATACAATAGCTTAAGGATAGCAGAACCACTTCTTCATCAAAAACTCAAAAACATCCAAAAAGGGAAATGACAGTCTTTGATTTTGTGCAAATGCCCTAGGCCATAATCTGGTAAAACTGATGTGTCCAAATGCCTTCTTACTTCCCATCGCAAGTGGTGTACAGAAGAGTGAGGTCCTGTTTTGCCTGTCAGTTTCTGAGTTATTCAGTCAACCTGAGGAATACAGTCACTTCACCAGCTGAGAACAGCAGAAAGCAGCTGTGGTATATGAGAACAGAAGTGTTGCTCCAGGCTCCTTATGCACCTGCCATTTATTTTCTATATAAAATTTACAAATAATGACGAACTTCCATCGTGTACAGTTTGCTGAGAAGATACGAGAATTGACATTTTAAGGAGATGTACAATTATTCCTACTGAGCTGCATGAAGTTTGTGTGACATTTCAACTCACATAGACTCCATGATTCTTTCTGGTTGCTTTGTTGCAGTGGCAGGCACTGCTAACTAGTCTACTTGCCTGCACTTGTGAAAGAAAGAGATTTCTCTGAAGTAAAACAATAAATAAAATGTATGCAGTACTTTATGCAAATGTTGACACTCTTATTGAATGCAATATTCTTTCTCTTCTGATTCATACTTGCATTTCTTATCCTAAACTTGTTTCCAGCAATGAAAACCTTGCTTCAGCTTCTCGATTTATTACTTTAGCTCATTTTATTAGAAATAGGAACAGACATAATTCAACATTTGCATGTAAGGGGGGGAAGTTGTCCTATATGACCTCAATATCCCCCAAAATAACAGCAGATTAATGAAAACTTTCCTTTTTGCTATAGTTTTTACTATCTCCCCTTAAAATATGAGTACAGAAAAAGAAGGACAGATTTCCATTAGCATGTTTTTCATAGACTTGTAAAAAGTCTGAATTCCCATTTAGTTTCTTCTGTTTTCTTCTCTCCTTTTCCATTTAAATTACATCTGAAGCCTTTGGACTTTCAGTTCAAAACACTATCTTTGAAAATTTCCTCAGGGTATATTTGGCATAATTATATTTTTATGTTGATATGTTTTCAACATAAACCCTATATTTCAAGGATTTATTTAGCCAGGTTTCATTTAATTTGCTTTAGTTTTTACACTAGTTCAAATGATTTTTTGCCTACTGTTATTTATCTACATGTCTATATCTACATAACCAGAACACATGCTCAGATAGCATTGAAAAAAGTTTACATTTATGCAATAACCATACACATAATATTTTTCATAATTGTAATAATTTTATAGGTATTTTAGAGTAGATTTCTAATGAAGCTTAAATATATTTTTAATCTGTGATTATTTTAACTGAATAACTTGTAATAAGGTTAAGAACTATGAAGCATGTAGTGGCTGAAACTCTTCTTGGAAAGTGTGTTTTATTAATACAAGAGAAGTTATAAAAATATGAAAGGAAATTATAATAAATTCCATTTGATTCATATGTAGGGATCTAATAGAGAACGAATGAACCCTTTTTTTCTAAATTCTTTTTAATTATTATTTGAGAATAGAACCTTGGAATCAAATAATTCAATAAACCTTAATGAGAAAATGTTAAAAACTGTCAACTGAATCTCATCTTTATGATTTTTTCAGTTAGTTTCCAGCAGATTTCTAATTATGTCCAATAGCAGTACCTAGTCTTACTCATTTTGTTTGATCATGTCCTTAGATTGGATGAAAGTAAGGAATGGGAATTTATAAATAAAGGTCTCTATTACAGTTTGTACTGAAAGGTAAGGAGGTTTAAAATGTGTCTCTAAGAGCCTCAGGAACTGAAATTAATATTAACTTCGGCATAGAGCTATGGATTCATACGGGTGCAGGCATGCAGTTCCTGCATGCGCTCTCAGAGCTGGCTTTTTGTACATATATCTAGGATCTAGGTTTCAAAAAGTCATAATCATTTAGTTAACCAAGCTATATGACAACTAAAAATGTCTGAGGTTTTCTCCAGGCTGACTAGATTACTGAATCAACAAAGCAGCCTGAGTTTTTCTGCATAAACATGACCTCAGAAGAGCAAATTCTTTCAGCCTTGAACTTCTGTGTCTTCTGTAGAAGATTCTGTACAAATCATTCTCTGATTTGTATTCTCATAACTGAGATATATCGCCACTCAAGTGGGGATATCTTACAGAAAGACCTATTTTCAGAAAATGTCAAAAGAAGAAAGCATGAGTAGAAGGGAGGGAGCATCACCTTATCCTCCACACAGACTTTTGAAGGAAAAAGTTCTCTCTTTAATTGTGAAAGAACTTCAGAAATGGAATCATCACTGAATCACTCAGAAAGTGTATCTAAGATACAGTGAGCTGGATTATTCCCTAAATTACTGTCTGTATTTCTTAGATTTTCACTGTCTGTGCAAGGATTATGGATATTTTAGTATCTACTAAAAAAGATTCTCCCATAGCCACACTTTTTAGGTGTCATCATCTGAAGTTGATTTCCACTGGTGTTCAGCCTAGCTGTGTGTGGGAGCATGATAAGTCTTGATTCATATTTTCCATCCCCATTTGCCAGACATGAGAGCACCAGGAATTTCTTTGATAAGACTAGATATCTATGCTTAGGATATTGAATCATACTGCAGATATCTGTAATCTCAATCACTGATGAAAAATTTTACTAATGAACTTGACCCTCAAATATACATACATATACATATACATATACATATACATATACATATACATATACATATACATATACATATACATATACATATACATATACATATACATATACATATACATATACATATACATATACATACACATACACATACATACATACATACGTGTGTGTGTGTGTGTGTGTGTATATGTGTGTGTGTGTGTGTATATATATATATACTTATGTGGACTTTATGAAAAATTGTAGCTTGGACCTTCACCACTTTTCAGTAATGTCTCCATTTAGCAACAGGAGAGATACAAACAACTTACTCTGACTTGTTTGTATATCTTTGTTATTCACTAGCAGTGAGGTTGTGACACTTTAGTTTATATGTTTAGTGCAGGAGATTTTCAGGTGGTTGCCAGATCTGCTTAGATTCCAAGATCAAACAAGAACAGATTCATCATCCTGGTATAAATCAGACAGCACTGATTCAAAAGATATTGAATCTCTCAGCAACCGTCTCTTGATTTCCTGTCAGCAGTACGAAATTTTGTAGGTCAGATTAATTCAGGTTGAGGCTTCAGTGCAATCTTTTTCCACAGTACCATTAAAACTGTTCAGTAAAAAATACAAAAGCGTCTATTCTTCAGTTGGGGAAGAAAAAGGAAATGAGACAGTTGAGACAGTAGTATCAGAATGGAAATATTTCTTTATTAATATTTATTTTCTTTTTTCTTTTGATGTCATCAATAATCAGTTTAGCTTCAGATCGAAATCCTCTCTGGAGTACCTTTCTTTTGTATACGTGTGTATATCAGTTTGTGCAAGATGCATTCCACATAGTGAACTGTAAATGAAGTGATAGACTTCAGAGACAGTCTACATGAATCATGAATTACCCACTATGTGGGCAGGTGTGGAGATGACAGCAGGCTAGACCCAACAGTGTTAAGTTGACCTTAGGGACTTGATTACTGAAGTTCAAAAAGTCCTAGAAAGCCAATTAGAACTGCTCTTTGTAATAGCTAAAACAATTAATACAGAAATAAAGCTAGAATGAACCTTTTATTTTTATAAATCTAGGAAGTTATTTGTTACAAGGCTTTCAAATCACTTTCAGAAATTTGAAGGAAAATTAACATTGTTTTAATGCTGTTGTGTAAGATAACAAAAATGTTTTTCTGCATGGATAGCAGGATTGCAGTCTTAACACTCCATAGCAAAATCTCACATCTGAGCAAAACAAAAAAGTTATAGAAAAGATGTAACAGAAATCTACTAACAGATCTCACTAGCTGCAGTGCATATGAGAATCATTTACTCTGCAAGATGATTACTGTCTTGTAATAACCTTATTAAGGCACTATCAGATCGAAAAGGGATGCTAAACTGGGAAAAATATAGCAGAACCTTTAATTTCACCTTTTTGGATACTAGAGGTAACAGTGGTAATAATGAGAACATGTGTTTTTGCTATATCTAAGCACTAATAAAAAGTGTTTATTACTTTGTCTACAGCCAGATCATTTTTAAAAAGTCTGATAAATGGTCTCATTATTATCTTTGCAACCTCAAATGTATTCCAGACTTGGTACCTGTTACATTGTCAGGTACTGTGAGAGTAGAAATAGAATACTGTTAACAGAAATGCATGTAAGTTAATTTCAGAAAAAGGCAGAGGTCACCCCTCAGCTATTTCCACTTTTCAGATTACAGTTAAATGCGTTCTTTGAAGACTATGTGAAAAACTTTCCAGTGCTCTAATGCAAAATGAAGACAAGGCATACCACAGTATTTTTTTTAAGTATATATTTCATTGAATCTATTAGAGCTGTTGCAAAAGATGTATCATCCTCTGTCAAAACTATGGAAGCAGAGGCAAATTGCAACTTCCGTTATACTTAGCTCATGTTTTCTAGTATGATCCATAGGTTTTATCACATTCCAAGGCCTACAGGAGACTGCAATGGCACACTTATATATGCAAAGGAATAGTTAGAAGAAAACATCAAAAGGGATTAAGAAGTCTATCCTTTCTAACACAATCCAGACATCATTCACAGTTCCTTGGATTCAGTTGAGACCTTGGATTTCTTTTTAGATTTTAAGTGCATTTGAGTAAATGCCCTTATCTAACTTAGCAGAGTACCTTTGGTAAAAGGGGTCCAAGTACTAACATTTTTCTGGAAAATACAAATGTTTTAAATGGAGCTAAATCATAATTTTAATCTCTTCCTTATTTTTCAACATATATATATACATACATACATATATATATATATATATATATATATATATACATACAATCAAATGTTCTATATACAAAATATTCAAGAAAAAATTCTTGAGAGAAAATCTGAGATGGACATTAAAAGCCATTAGGGTTTATATCAGTTGACAATTTTGCCCATTTTCTTGCTGTGTTTCAGTGATTGTTTCCTTGTGCTACACTCACCACCATTTTTTAAGTATAAACATTGAAAGAAAATGGATGATAACAAGACGTTATTATTATTTCCCTTGCTTTCCCAAGTTCTTGAGGTGAGCAGTACAGTTTAATGTGGAACTTCATGATACCTTTATTACCTGCTGGTGGAATGATAAATTATTTTCACTGCCCTGCACTGTTTTCAATCTGTGCTAAATACAGGAATTGGAAGTTCAAGAGTAAATCACTTTCTGCAAGGGATGTCCTTATCATGGGAGGTGTGCATTTCAGTCCCCAAATCACAAAAGAAGGGATAGAATTCCTGAAAGAACAAATACTTAACCACTTAATTACTAAGTAAAAACAAAGAATATTTTACTTTTATTTGGAATTTTCCTGTGAAGAAAAAGAACATACTTCCCATTGAATTTATAAAATAAAGAGTTTAGGAGTCCATGTAGAAATGATTCTGTAGTTTCTATACTATACGGAGGTAAAATTTAAAATAGGTGCAAATAACTTATATATTTGTCTCATCATTTTTCTCAGTATTGAGGGTTTTTTTGATTTTTTTTTACTGAGTCTGCTGGTTTCAATGCATTCCATCCATTCTGAGTGCCTAACTCTTAGTTTACTACATAGCCATGTTAGCTGTCTGCCTGAGGGCTTTGAATCCTTTCAGTTGCCTATGTCCCATTGTCAACTTGCTTTCAATATAGAAATGTTTATTTCCCATGTTTATTTCTCTAATAGCAGAGGGGGAAGGAAGTAGTTTTTAGGCTTAAAAAAACAAAAACAAAAAAAACAAAACAAGTGATTTTTGCCAGTCAAATGAGATCCTTCCTCAGCTTTTCTATGCTGTATCTGCTGGTCCTGTTTATCTGCAGTAAATAAAACCGAGGCACTGAACTGACTTGAGTTAAAAACAAATCTCTAAAAGGAGTTATTTTTTAGTACATTTATTCTGTTTGAACTCAAGCTCCGGGAACTGTTATAGTGATGTGAAACTGATGGCAATTTTTAGTCCAAAATAAGAATGAAGAGCCAAGAAAAAGGAAGGAGGTGAGAACTTCTGAGCGGGCTTCGCAGCAAAAGCCTGAATTTGTCAAAACTTTGGTGCCAATTTTTTTCTCTGCAGTGGGAACTATAGAAAAATGTCCATGTAGAAGGAATTTAGACCATGACTCATGCACATCCAGTGAGATAACACACATCTGCAAAAGATTTTGTTGTAGTTAAATCACCTATTCATGCTGTGGTGTATGTTGTCAAACTCCTCTGAAATTAAATTGATAACTATTTTATAAACATGTGAGATATGTACCGAAGCCCCTTTTGTCCTCTCAGAGAATTTAACTGATTCATCTATTAGTATGTGGACGTAGAGAGTTGAGAAATACACATTTTATATTACTCTTTGAAAGTCTTTTACAAGGGCTGCTCTATGAGAAATGTCTTCTATTTTATTAGGTTTTACCATTATATCAGCGGTAGATGCTGGAAATGTGTCAGGAATTGAAACTTCCCACCAATATTCCGTTACAGTTTTTTGCTGCGTGGCATATGGCAGCAGAAGGGCAGTCTGACTAAATGTCTGTGGATGCCTCCTCCCTGGAAGCATTCAAGGCCAGGCTGGATGGGGCTTTGACCAACTTGATCTAGAGGGTGGTGTCCCTGCCTGTAGCAGGGAAACTGGAACTAGATCTTAATGATCTCTTCCAACCCAAACCATTCTATGATACATAGATACAAAGATTAAAAATAATTTTCTTTATTTTATAATAACTGTGGATTAAAAACAAACAAACAAATAAAAAACCTCTCAGACATAAACAAAAGATCTATTAAGATATTCTGCAATTCTCCAAGCCACAGAAAAACAAACAAAAGCAAACAAAAACAAGAAGAAAAAAAAAAAAAGACAACTCTATGAAGATATTCATTAATGTAAACTCCCCTCCTGTCTTTAAATTAATGCGCATGTAATTGAAGATTAACACAGATTATGAGGTCTACAGCGGTTGTTTCATTTTTTAGTTTCTGTGACCTAGTGACCAGTACCTCATGTTTTTCTAAATAAATCATCTTCTTTTGCATAGTACTTAAATAAGCTTCAAAAAATAGCAAAAGACAGCTTATTTTCCAGCTTTCACGAGCAATCAGCTTAAGTTCAGATGCCTGAAATGTGATTACTCTCATCACTGTCTAAACTTGCTTAGCAACAAATTTTAATAACAGTCATAGAGCTGTCCAGCCATTTGTTCAAAGCAGCTACCTAAAAGTTCTCCTGTGGAAGGTTTTCTTCACGTTAATTGATTAAGAAAGAAAATGAGTTAGGAAAGATCTTTTATCCACACTAAATTTACAGGTCTTCAATGTTATTGCACCCTCTTCTTTCCTATGACACGCTCAAATTTGCTCTCATTAAAGTTAATTGAAGCCTTTACCATTTGTAAGGATTATATATTTATTTCCATCTGCTTCTTCTGAAATCAAATATAGAGCTGTCTAGTAGAAAGGAGTATGTAGATAGTAGAAATAGTAGAATAGTATAAATAAGTAAATAAATAAGTAGAATAGTAGAAAGGAAGGTGAAAAAAAAGATTGAATAACTTCATGGATGTAAACAAAGGTAAAACATGTCAAAGCTGTTTCCTAGGCCACTGTATGCCTGAATTGTCTACTATACAGAAGAAACTGTGATGTTCTGCCCTATTCTGTATTCTCATTAGTATCCTCCACCATGTGCATCTTACTTCCATTTTGAAAAGGAAATAACTAGATCCTATTAATCACCAAACCAAAGCCAAACAAAACGTGACCATGTGCTTCACTGTGCACCAGACTGATACAATAAAACACAGTTAAATAATTTAGTACCTTGTCTCTCTTAATAAATTACAATTATTTAAAGGACACAGGGAATAAAATTAGTATTGTTAAAAAGGCGCTGAAATGAACTAGTTGGATCAAAACATAAAGTAAACTAGATACAGACTGAACATGTAAATCAGAATTCCCACTGATTTTCATAGGATTCTGTCAGTGTAAAGAAAATACATTCTATAAAATATACTGTGTCTGTGCTGTGCTTTAAATGACTTTTTTATGTTAATCCAAAAAAAAAAAAAAAAAGAAAAAGTTATTAAGTTAAAGGCATCCTGAATGAATAACTTTTTTTTTTTTCAACTATAACCCAACTTCTAAAAAGACTTATTAATGAAATGATGATAATATGATAAATTTCACCCTTATATACTTAATCAACATAGGCAAACAAGTAAGGACAGACAAATCCCTTAACCTTCATTTCATATAAGTAAAGAAAAATTTTGTTTCTCAATACATAGAAGTCTCATATCCATCTACAAAGTGAGACAGGATGGAATTACTGGCTTGGGAGATGAGGAAAGAGATGTTATTCCAGTAAGGATTTCAAAACTGAGCACATAGTGTGGTTAATTGAAAAATGGCTAAATGCACTGGCCAATGGTGCGGTGGCAAAAAGACTAAAGTGGTTTACTCTATAGGTCTGCATTAGTTCTGATTCTGTTCAGTATCTTCACTAATGCTCTGGATGCTGGGTTACCTTGTTTATGACCAAAAATCTGAGGAGTGGCTGACATAACAGAGGGTTGTGTTACTATCCAGAAGGACACTGAAAGGTAGGGCTGAGAGGAACCTCTGGAAGTTAAACAAGTAGCACAGAATCCAGCTGGAGAGAAACAATACCAACGTACTGATGTTATGGAGTCACAGAGGTTCTCTCTTTATATCAAGAAATACATTTAGCATGACATCAACTGTGACAAGCTGCCCAGAGTCACTGTGGAATCACCATCCCCGAAGATATGCAAAAGCCACCAGTACACAATTCTTTGCAAGTAGCTTAAATGGCTTTGCTTGAGCAAGGAAGGCTGGACCAGATGACCTCCACTGAGCACTTCCAACCTCACCCATTCTGTGACTGTGAGATCATACTAAAGCTTTTTTATCATACTTTACAAAATTTATCTAAAATGCCTCTAATAACTGAACATAAACTTTTCCTGTTCACATTTAATATAGATTAAGTAATGCTCTTTCCTTTAATGTGAATTGTTATTCACAGTTTGATTACAGAATCACTAGGAGTAAGGTTTTTAATGTTGGTACTTGTAGAAGTTATTTTAGCAGAATATATCAAAGTATACAAGTACTTTGTCATTAAGGAACTCAACTTGTTGTCTTCCTTTAGGTTTATGAGAGTAAAAGATGAGCACTTTCTATGCACATAGCATGTCTATACATTTTGCATCAAAGTCAGTGATCACCATACACCATATCTTTTCACCCTGTTTTAGCAGGAAAAAGAAATCTGAAGTATCCAAGACTTTCCCTTCTAACCTGGCTACTTTTGCTGCCAGTTTGAAAAAAAAAAAAGAAAAAAAAAAAGGATGAACTTTCTTTTTGCAAACATCTAGCCGTAACAAAGAAAAAAATATTTTCTTAAATTAGGTATTGTGAAATGACCATAGTATGTTCAGATTTTCATATATGAAATTGCAAGAATAAACACTCCTCGAATATACAAACCTTAAATGCTAAGAAGCACAAGAAATTCTTACAAAAACCAAATTTGTTTAACTGTCTTTTCCAAAATTTTAGATATAAAATATCTTTGTTGTATTATTGTTGAAATGAATTTGAAGTTCCTCTTTTTCTTTTTCCTTATATTTTCCACTTTCACTCTATGAACCTTTTGTTTATTGTTAGCAATGCAGAAACAGCTCTTGGAATTAAGCTAGTATTTTGGAGATGCAGGAAGAGAAGAGTAGATGGCAAAGAATCATTCTTTAGGATAAATTATTTTAGACTGTGCTGCTCAAAAATTTCCTGTATATGGTGGAAATCCATCATTTTAATTATACATGTTTCTTTCAGGAAAACTTTTGCGTGGTTTCTTACTGTGAAATCCTTCTGATTTCAAAATTCCTTCACCTTCAAAATTCATACCTCTCCAACTTAGAGATAAGCACGAGGTGTGGGACAAAAAGAAAGGCTTTGTAAAAGCCCAAGTGGATGACGACAGCTACTCTTCCTTTTTATCTCTACAAGGACAACCCACACAGGACAGTGTGTCCTTGCTGAAGCTGTGCTTGTTGTCTTAGATGATCTCCTTTTATTACATGTGTCTTAACATAGCATTCAAGAGGATCTGTTCCACGATTTACCAGGCAAAGACTGTATTCTAGGTCTTTCTTCTTTCTTAAAAATGTAAGCTTCCCTTTTTTCAGTCACTGGTGGCTTCACCTGATAGCTATGATTTCTCAGATCTAATTAAGAGCAGATTAGTGACTAGATCAGCCAGCCCTCTCAGGACTTTGGGATGCATCTCATCTGGACCCTTGAGTTATGAACATTCATGTTTCACAACTGGTCATGACCCTGGTTTTTGGTTACAGTGGGAAGGGTGTTGCTCCAGAAGTCCCATCTTCCAAATCATTCACTCAAGGGCTGTTTGAAGAGCAGTTGTCAGCAAAGACTGAGGCAAAAACTTTGTTAAGTACCTCAGCCTTCTCCTGATCCACTGTTCGGGTTAACAATTTTTGTAACATCAATCAAGTTTTAATTTTTTTAATATATATACATTAGTTCTGAATCAAACGACATAGCTATAGCAAAAGTGCAGGATATGAGTTAAAGATGAAGGAGACTATGGAGTAAACTCTTCGAAAGGGCTGATAATAGCAGGACTAGGGGAAATGGTTTTAAGTTGAAGGAGGGAAGATTTAGGTTGGATGTTAGGGGAAAGTTCTTTACTAGAAGAGTGGTTAGGTCCTGGAACAGGCTGCCCAGTGAGGTTGTGGATGCCCCGTCCTTGGAGGTGTTCAAGACCAGGTTGGACGGGGCCCTGGGCAACCTGATCTAGTAAAGGCGTATGTTTGGTGGCCCTGCTAGGCAGGGGGGTTGGAACTACATGATCCTTGAGGTCCCTTCCAACCCGGGTAATTCTGTGATTCTGTGTGATTCTGTGACTTTATTAGTCTGACTTCTTGTTTTTGTTCTTTCCTGCTACACATAGGGCATTTCTTATCTTTTATCTATTTGTGAAAGATGAATCTTCAAAAAAATCATCCAAAATAAAACCATGTGTGGCAGATATTTAGATATTTCTTCTGCTAGGTTTCTTTTTGTTGTTATTGTTGGGTTTTTTTGGCTTAAAGATTTGTGATAGCAGTTTTACATGACCCAGGCTGAACCTCTATTAACTGATTTCCTGGAGGAGTAATTAAAAGGAAATGATTTGCTTTTCTGGTCTCTGCTTAGAGTTTACCTTAAGTCTCAGAGGTGAAATGAATAAAAGTGCAAGGAAAATAGGCAAAGCTAAAAATAACACGAAATCACACATTTTCCTAAGTATTTGGTATGTATTGAATTTTATGGGATGGAATTAGACAATACTACAGTAAAATTCATTCAAACCCCACTGGAATAATCAGCAAAGATTACAAAACAGTTTCTCAGCCTAATTTATCTTTCTTTTTCCTTCTTTTGACCTTCCAAATTTGCAAGACTACCATTGCATCAGAATAAAATAATATTACTTTAAATATTACTTTAAATATTACCTTCTTCTATGGAACCTTCCCTCAAATATAACTCATTCTTGTTTCCAGAAGCTATTCAATTACATTAATTTTTACTAGATCCTGGGAAGTAATCTTTGCTTTCATTTAGTTGGTGCACTTCATTTGCTACTTCTTCTTCTATGTAAGGAGACTTGTGCTCTCTTTGAGAGCATGTGCATGCATATGTCTTTTTCCCTTCACCATATTCTGAGCTCTGACTGTGGTCTATTATCTGGAGAGAAACTTTAGAAGCTGTATCACAGTTCAGGAAGCAGGAACTGGCTTTTGATAAAAGGCTTCCTTTTTCTCCTCCACAATACATCTGGGGCCTTTCACGGTTGATTACTGTAATTCTAGCTTAACACAGCATTGACATACAATTGAGAACTTTAACAAAATTTTAATGCTGGAAAGAAAAAAAAAAAAAAAAGAAAGAAAGAAAATCACTAGCAGCAGGTATGTTAAAAAGCAAAAGGAGGCTTACTTTGGTTAATTACAAGTCCAGAAGTCCCTAATCAGTTGTCACTTTATAAGGTTTTTTTGTTTGTTTTTTGTTTGTTTGAGATTTGCATAGAAAATAGTTGAGAATACAGAAATATCAGCTTTCCAGGAATACATTTGCTGCTATAGAATAATTTTTTCCTGAAACTCCAGATGTATCATACAGGAATAAATTCTTCAGAACTGAAGAAAAATAAATGCAAATTTCTCTATGTAAGAGTGAATATATTTACATGGGAAACTGCTGGTTTTAAGCTACTAACTTGAACAACAACAACAACAAAATTGTTTTCTTTTATAATAGATAATATCCATTTGAGCAGTTTAAGACTGGGGAAAATATAAGATCCAAAAAAGGAACGAAACAATTTTTTTTATTATTTTATTTATTATTATTTTTTGCCTTGAATTCTCACAGTGGTTTTGTTTTTTCACTTTTTGTTGAGAAGCTAGAAGTATATTTTGTTTTAGTTCATATATATCCTCATCTTTCTTGCAAAGGAAAACATGTTTTTATCAAAAATAATTGTGTATATATATATACATATATATATATAACAATTTGTGATCAAGCAATCTCTCTGTCCTTTTGTTCTTGATGCCTCAAGACTATGACATAAATTCTGATGCATATGCATATCTGTGGGATATTTCAGTACCCTCCCTTACTCAAGATTAAAAGTTACATGCTAGGTCACATAAATTAGTTGCCAGTCCCTGAGCTAGGGAACTAATGTTCAATGTTTACTTGTATTTGGAAAAAAAAAATCATACCTTAATTAACCAACAAAGTGTTTCGGGTAAGCATTACTACAAAATAGTAGATTTAGCTGATGTTAAACTGATTTGCAGTACATAAATTAAAGCTTAGTATCACAAAGCCAAATAGTAACACTAAGCCAAATAAAAAGAATGGAGCTTTTTTTTTTTTAAATATACATTGTAGAAAAATATTGAATTGGCAGCAACCTTAAGAATGAGTTGTATCAAGTTCAGCTCTATGGCGGCTTCAGAGGGACTACTCATATATTATATTAAACGTGTGTTCAAGTATTTTGTCAAAGCAGGTCAGAGGTGTTCTGTCCATGAAGGATTAAGTCTTGCCTTATTAAAAAGGACATGACTCCAGCTCATTAGTGAAGGACTGCTGCATGTCAACAGGAGGAGTATTTTTCTGGCACATTTGTCCCTTTTGTATAGATAGGGAGCAGAAAAAAATGTTTAAAAACTCCATTGAATTGTCAGTGTTCAAGTACTAATGATATTAAATCACCTTTCATTACTTAGGCAATATTTCTGAACTGGTAGAACTTTTCTTTGAAAATCAGGCTCTTTTAAGAACAAAACTGTATATTTCATTTACTTTTTTTTTTTTTTTTTTTTTTTAAATAAATTAAATCAAAGATATTGGATTTTCTTAAAGTTCAATAATTTGACACAAAAGAGAAAGTTATTGGGATCTTTCCTAATAAACAGATTTTCTGTATTTATTGCTGATGTTGTTTTTCATTAGAAAAAGAGTTTTAGTTTTGGATAATTAAATCAAAGGGTTCTTGGCAGAAAATTATCAATATCTGCATTTTATAACATATTTAATGATGAAAAGAGTGATTTACATCACAATTACCATGAAAAATTTAAATATCAGTTATATCTGTGTACTGATATCACATCTTCACAAGATATTGAGCAATTTGATGTATCAGTGGAAGATTGTTATGAATTACATTTTCCCCCCTCTTCTTTAATACTGCACATTACTCCTATTCAAGCAGAAGATGGAGTTAACCAATTAAAAGAATTCAAACTGTTCTGATTTGTGTTCAAAGATGCTAGTATAAAAAGGTGGCTTAACCTTAGTAGGCACCTAAGCACTGCAAAGCCATTTACTCATTTTTCTCTCATGAGGATGGGAAAAAGTACAGTGAAGGCAGAAATGAAAAAACTCACATGTTGAGGTAAAGACAGTTTATTAGATAAAGCAAAAGCTTTATCTAATTCTTCTCACACAAGCAAAGCAAAACAAGGAATTTATTTGTTGTAAAGCAGATGTTCAGCCACTTCCAGGAAAGCAGAGCTCATCATGCATGATACTTTACTGGAAAGACAAACACCATCATTATGAATGCCCTCTTCCTCTTTTGCCCCAGCTTTTATTGGTAATCATGACACAATGTGATACGAAATATCCCCTTGGATAGTTTGGATCAGCTGCTTCTGTCCCCTTCCTGCTCCTTAAGCACCCCCAGACTCCTCACTGGCAAGGCAGCATGGGAAGCTGAGAAGTCCTTGTCTCTGTGCAGAACATGGACTTAAACATTTGAATGTTCTCAGGATTGTTTTCATCACAAAAGTGAAACACAGCATCATACAAGCCTCCATGAAGAAGGTTAACCCTATCTCAGCCACTGAACAAGATGAAATCAAAATGACATTAGAATGCTTATGGTAGCTAATAAACACACACATAGAAAATAGTAAATGGATGATATGCAGGAATGTATATGTGGGAAAAAATCTTATATATATAAAAATACATAATGTGTATATTAAATGTATATATTTATGTATATATGTATGTGTGTGTGTACACATATATGTATACACACACACATATATATATGAAAAGTCACTTTAAAGTTGCACAAAGTGAGATGAAAAATGCCAAAATACAATACAGCAACAATTGCAAACCACTTTGCAGTTGTTTTATAAAGGCTTTAGTGATAATATTGAAACAGAGCAACTATTTTATTTAGTTTGTCAGATGTTTTCAAGGTTTTCTATTCAGATAAGTTCTTTTTTTTTTTGTTCTTTTTTTTCATATCATACTCTTTCATTGACTTTGTCTAAGTTTTAGAAGTGAAGGTTGCACACACCATAGTGTGTGTTTTAGAAGTGAAGGTTGCACACACCATACATGCTTTTAGGTAAAAAACCGCTCAAGTGTCTATGCGTTCTTTTTCCATCAATCTGCACCTGTAAAATGCTAGATGTTAAAAAAAAAAAAAAAAAGCAAAAAGTACATTTTTATCTTTAAATGGATGTAAGAATAGTGATGTTAAGAAATCTGCAATAGGTTTTTAGCAGTTATTAGAGGATTACTCCGTGGCTGATAAAGCAGCATATGCTGATTAGACTACATACTATCTTATTGGAAGCAGATTTTTCACTCATTTAACATATCTTAGAAATTGTTTTAAATGGTTTGTAGAGCCACATGAACTGTTTTTCAATTATTTGGGAACATGTTCAATTCTTCATTTACTTTAGCTTCTGTTTCTCTTCTTGTAAGAAATCAATAGAGAAGTATGCCAGAAAGAGAAATAAAGCTCAGATCTGTTAGGGAAAAGAGCACTGAACCTACCTGTTGAAACATTCTATGTCTTGCTAACTAAAGTATATAACACATTGGGAAGGGCTCTTGTACTATAAAGATTTTAAACTATAAATCCTCTTTTCTGGCTTCATTTATAGTACAGTCTTCAAACCAATGCTTTATTTTGGTTATCACAAATGGACTTTATGCCAAGGAACACATTGCTCAAGAAAAGGAGAAAATAAACACAAAAGAAAGTTTCACATTAGTCATGTGAACTTTGAAAATAAAAGCAGCATAAAATTGTCTTCCTTGAGTTTAGATGCCTGAGTGCATAGAAGTCTAAGCTTTACTTATCTCAGACTTCTGTGTCTTTGAGGCATAATTTGTTATTCACATTCAGTGTCTAAAAGATTTTATTTCACATGCGCTGTTGAGAAGAAACAGAATTTAACAACACTGCTAGCAATCCCTACAGAACATGATCATATATATATATACTAGGTAAAGACTATCAGATAAATATTCCTTACAGTACAGCAAAGCATTTAATCTTATAATTAAGTGCACCACTGTTCTGCAAAGCACTTATTAGAGCATTTAGACATATGCCTAAAATCAAAAGTTAGAGCACTTTGTTGAATATGCAGTTACTACAAGAAGGCAGGGCAGCAGGGTCTTAGACTAAGTTGAAGAATGAATGATGTAATAACAGTTAAGTGTAGAAAAAGGGAAAAGAATTTACTTACCTCAGGAAGGCCTGTACAATCCCAGAGTAGGCAGAAATCTCCACACAAGATAGTTTTGTCTCCACTGCCAACCCTTAAATGAGGTCTAGGAAGGGGTGAAGTTAGAATTCACCCCTTCCAGTCACTCAGATGTGCTGCTTGAACTTGAGCACTCCAGGGTTGGTCCTGCCTTCCCACCAGGTGTTCAATCACTGGTTCAAGCTGTGTCTTAGCATTTCTATGGCACTGATGCCTAATAAATCAATAGCTAAGTTGTCAGGTATTGTTTTTGCTTTCTAATATTTGTGAAAGATGTTAGTCTTTCTTAGATCATTATTCTACTACTGTGTGAACTACAGGAGTACTAATGCAGTAATCATTTACTTTCAAAATGGCTCTCTCTTCCCCCTTCATCTGCAAAACAAAAATGCAGCCAGGCTTTAAGAATTTTAAATTATTCTCCTCTTATCCTGGAATGAAATTCCTATCTTGTTTCTGTTGCCTTCTAGAGTTCCTGAATTTGTCTAATACTGAAAATGAGTGGGGTAGCTAAAGCCTTTCAGAATTCAGACTATTCCTTCTAAATATCTAAATAAATTCCATCTTAGCAATGATACCTTTCTGACCTGGTATACAGCTCAACCATACACTAAATTCATGCCCCCTCCCCTCCCTTTCCCATCTCCCCCCCCCCCCCCCCCCCCACTCCATCTTCCCTGTGCCACTCAGGTGTGGGACAAAGGAGTTGAGAATGAAGAAGTGAAGTTGAACCCGGCAAGAAGGTGGTGGAAAGATTTTAATGTCTGTCATTGTCACTGTCTAAATGTATTCTAACTAGAAATAAATTAAATTAATTTTCACCAAGTTGAATCTGTTTGCTTGTGACAGTAATTGGTAAGCAATCTCCCTGTCTTCATCTTTTTTCATCTATGGGTTTTTTCATCCGAATTTCTCCATCCTGTTGAGGAGGGAACCTGGATAGACAGGTTGTTATTATTTATATATATGTATATATATATATATATATATGTATATGTATATATATATATTATTATTGATAGACATAGTTGCACACACCACATAGGTGAAATGTTTGTGCTCTTTCTGTGTTAAAGGTTAAGAAATTAATTCTTATTGTGTCTTTCTTGGACATCCTGCTCCTTGCCATTTTTCCCTTTTTAGTTGTCCCATGTAAAGAGAAGTGCTAAACCATTATACAGAATATTCTGGAAATAATACTGTTACTCTTTTTACTGATGTTATTGATTTAGTATTAGTCAATGCATTTAATGCTCTGATTACTTAGGTAAAGATAATAATAATAATAATAAGATTAAGTTCAGTGTGTTATATTTGTCACCACTGTGGTTATTTCTGCCTTGTTTCCAGAGAAACAAAAATCTGTTAGAGGAATCTAACTTATAAGATGCAAAGATTCTTTAATTCAGACATCTTAAATTAAATTTATATCAAATCACACAGTTATCAATAAACCACTAAGGTTTAAGGCAGAGTATTTAAAAATGATGACAATCATAATAGTTTAATAACTGTAAAGATTTAATTATGCTACTAAAACAATTACAAATCCTAATACCTGTACCAGATCCTCTTAGCCTTACTTTCCTTTGTGTCAGTCTGGTTGAATAATTTAAAAACAAGGAACAATCCCTTGTGACTGAAATGTTTCCTGAACACGAAATTTGTTTTAAAGAACAGCATTGCTCAAAACATAAAGGAGATGTGGGGGAAATTAATATTGAAAACATCATTGACAGGTTTAATTTAGTAGACAAGTGTGTAATGCCAAATCAAAAATGGATGGAATCATTTTGGATGGTATCTTTTTCATGTTTGTTCCCTAGCTACTTCATCTACTGTTTGTATTGTCAGTTGTCTGTAGTTAGCTGAGAAAAATTAGGTCGACTTGCTGCACAGAGAAACAAGAGCGTTGGGAGGTCAGTTGACAATACCTTCTCAGAAGGAATGAGTATATGGGGAGAAAAGTCCAGGATGAAGAAGAGAGCAGGTAGGAATGGGGACATGGGTGCAGGAAGGCAACAGCAGCAGCAGAATCTGGGAGACTGCTAAGAAGAGCATCAATTAAATGTATAGCCAAAACTCAGAGGCAATGAAAAGAAAGAAGCTTTTTCGAGGTATGCAGGGAGAAATGCTGCACTTCAAGATGCCAGTAGAAACAGGCTTAAAAGAAATGGAGACTGGGGGAAAGAATATGCCTTACTGAAAAAAAAAAAAAAAAAGAAGTACTCAACAGACATAGATGAATCCTATGAAAAGTCTTAAAATATGTTTTGATATTCTGGGGGTGTTCACAGTATGGATCTTCAGAAATAGATCAGAGATCATCACATAGTATGGAAGCTCTGAAACTTCTAAGTTAGAGCTGATTAAGGGTTCCTGTATATTGTGCCAAGCAAATAACCGCAAATAGTTATCTTAGTGCAGGAAGAATATAATTAATGAGGCCACATCTGGAGTACTGTGACCAGATCTGAACTTCCCAGCTCAAGAAAGACAGAGAACTACTGGAGTAGTGTCCAACAGGGTGACACAAGGATGACTGGAGGCCAGGAGTATCTCCCTTGTGAGAAAAGGCTGAGACTTGAGACTGTTCAGCCTGGAGAGGAGAAGATAGAGAGGTTTTATCAATATTTATAAATATCTAAAGTGTCAAGAAGATGGGGCCAGGCTCTCTTCAGTGATGCCCAGCAGTAGAACAAGGGGCAATGGGCACAAACTGTAACACAGGAAGTTCTATCTCAACATGAGAATAAAACTTTTTTACTTTGAGAGTGGCAGAGCACTGAACCAAGCTGCCCGGAGCAGTTGTGGAGTCTCCTTCTCTGGAGATATTCAAAACACAACTTTCCTTTGTAGAAAACCTGCTTTAGCAAGGGGTTGGAATGGATGATCTCTGGAGCTCCCTTCCAAGCACTATGATTCTGCCATTCGGTAACTTACCTGCATTTTACAGAAGATGTTATATTTATTATTTCTTCATCAGTAAGTAGGCATTAATATTCATATTCTTGCTATCTGGCATTCTGTGAGTTATTGGACTGAAGTACCAGGAAAGGTCTTACTGACAGAAACTTTATAGAGCTTTTTCTGTAAATCTACCCATTTGCTTGCTATAAATTCTAACTTATTATATGAATTCATTATATTCACCTTTATTCTCTTTGTGAAAACAGAACCTGAGATATAGGCTATGATGTGATTTCACATCATAGCATGATATGATTCAGCCAGTAAACTACCTGCTCTTCCTATATGGAGTTCTTTTGGCCCACTCACAAGCAAGCAAACAAACGTACCTGCAAATCTTTTTAAGTTCCTAGCAAGCACTGGGATTATTACTTCATTCAGAAATATTCATTCATTCTGGCTAGTTCAGCAAACAAGAGCAACAACCAACAACAAAAAAAAAAAAAAAAAAAAAAAAAAAAGTAAAAAAAAGCCTTGACAGGATTTCTGATGAATTGCCTGCTGAATCTGGAGCACTGAATAATGAGAAAAGAGCCAGAGAGAACTCTTAGAAAAATCATGGGACTACTATGGGGCTAATATGCTCATAAGCCATCAATCCTTTTATTTAGATTTAATGTTCAAAGGTTTTCTCTGTTGAATCACCACTTATTTTTCTTACCCATTCTCTTCATCACTGAAACAGAGATAAGTCTGATTAAACTATTGAAATACCCTCTTTAATAGAAAAATGGAATAATTTAAAAAAGAAAAAATCTTTGGAGCCTACTGACTTTTTTGGAAATTTCTCTCGTATTGTCTTATTTTAAAAACAAATAAATAAATAAAAAATACAAAATTAACATGTCACTATATAAGATAGACCTTTGTTTTTCATTTCTATGTGACTTTTCAAAATGAAATACATCAGTGGTGATTTCAGTTCTTGTTGGATTTTTGTATGACTTGTTGTTTTTTAGTTTGTTTGTTTATGTTTCTTATATCCTTGAAATGGAAACAACTTTGGCATCTGGAGATTTTTCACCACAGGCAATTCTAAATGTTTACTGTGTTCCTCTAGCATCAGTTATTTTTCATTCTGAACTTTCTCCTTTGCCAATAACTAATATTAAATAGTTCTATGGCATTTCTTACATCCAGGATAGAGCATCTTATAAACACAAAACAGTTTTATTCCAATTATGTGTTAATTCGTACACATCTATGACTCTGTCATCAACAATTTATGATAAGTATCACACTGACACATTCAATAATGAATATCTTGTTCTCTCTGATTAGAAACAATGCAGTAAATCTCTCAGTACTGTCTCTCTTAAATGCAGGCAGAAAATAGGTCGTGATTATGCTTCTGTAACCACGCAGAGTAAGTTTAGCCTGATGGCTCACTGACAGCGTAAGAGTGTGAGTGAACTCTGAATATACATTTAAAGAGAGTGATGCAAACAACAGAAGGCAGATTAATGTAGACATATTTTCTGAAAGAAGCACATTGATCTTTCTGTTGCTGTTAGTTTGTGTGAATAGCAATAAATATATGTGAATTATTTTTCAATACAAGAGATCCCCACATGACAGAGTAGTTAACATAACAGATTAATGGTACTGTGTGTACCAGTTATGAGGAGAGTAAGAGATAACCCACTTATCAGTCATTCATTGTTGATTTTTTGAGAAAACTGCCCTTGCTTTGCTATGGAATTATTGGATCAGAAGGACAGTGGTTTGCATTAACCATGTTTGTAAATTAATTTTAGATGAATATCACCTTTTCCAATCACTTTTATGAAGGATACTGTAAATCCTGGGAGAAAAGGATAGATTTATTAAACTAGACGAGCTTTTTTTTTTTAATTATTATTTGTATGTCGGCTTACTTTAGGTTTAACATAACACAGTGAGAACTATTTTCCTCCCTCTGAATAGTGGAAGATGAAATTTTAGATTAAAAAGAAGACAGTCTGAAGGCTAAGTGCCTCTGAGTGGAATAGAAGAGAGTAGTTCAGTTGGAAGGGACTGTCCAAATCATGTAGAACTGCCTGACAACTTCAGGGATAACCAAAAGTTAAAGCTGATTGCTAAGGCTATTATCCAACTGCCTTTTAAAAAGGACAGACTTGGAGAATAAGCCACCTAACCAGGAAGCCTGTATCAGTGTTCAATCTCTATTGAGATTGAATCTATAAATCTATATTTCATGTCCTTGCCCAATGTTCTAATCCATCTTAATCCATCTGCAAAGAATTTATTTCCTCAAGAGAGTCAAAAGCGCTTCCCAGTTGAGCAATTTTGACCAGGACACTATATGGTCAGTTATGTGTTGTCTGTTATTCCATAGTAACAATCATCAATAAAAAGTGTAAGCTCCATTGTGCTTAGTCTGGCTAATTTAACAGAATTATCTTGCTTTATTTCCTATGTATTAGGTTGTGTTCAGTGCTGTCTGTAATATTTGACAATATTATGTAGACTCCTAGAATCTTCCAGGTTAGTTTCATCCAAATGAAATCTTGTTTGTACATTCATATGTCACTTCACAATGTGAACCCAGAAGTCTGGGACTTGAAGTGCTTAGAGGATCATCAGTTATTCAGAATGATTCAGATTCCAAATGAACAATATTGACTTTTTTTTTTTTTTTTTTTTTTTTTGGTCAGACTTTTATTCATTAGGAAGATTGCTATTTTTTGTCACACCAAACAATCTTTTATATTCAGGAATTCTTTCCATACTGTTGCTTACAGTTACAGTATAAAACCATCCTTTCATAAAATACATATTTAATAAACCTGTGCTAGAATACTTCTGGTGCATTGGTAATGGGGGCAATACTGTACAAAAACTTAAGGCGCTTAAAGTGCCTTTCAAGAAATAAATCATCACAATTACATATTTATGTATGCACATACCCAATCTTAATTCTGAAATGAAATTGATGGACCACAAACATCTTTCATAGTGAAAATTTTACAATGAAGCAGAACGATAGAAAATATATAATGACTATTTTACATCATGAATTATAGCATGGAAGGTCTTAATAGTTGACTTTAGCTTCATTAGAATGCCTTATAAAATAAGTACGTAGTAATCTGCTCTTGATAAACCAGAAACACTATTTAGTTTTTCCAAACAATCAGCTGGCCCTGGAGTAACCTGCCTGTGTACCTACAGCATTTTCTTGCATTAATGGTGAGCTTCATTATTCTGCGTATTTTTTCCTGCTGTCCTTGTTAATGTTATGTGGAAAAGACAGTTTGTGACCTTCTCTGGTTAGTTCTTCTATAACCTATGGAAAAAATCTAGCTAGTTTCTACTTGACCTGAGTAAATACTATTTATAAAGACAATGCATAAGTCAGAGACAGAGTGCATGCTCTTATGATTGCCATAGCAGTCTTACAGTCAAATCCACTTCTGAGCTCAATTTCTGTTCTGTTATTGACTTTGTGGGTGATGATAAGCATTCTCCTACATTCTCTTTCTGAACATGTAATATACACACTCTTCCTTGATTTCTCTTTTTCTGCCCCATCCTTTTATCATTCTTTACTTATCTCCAAACTTTCTTATTTTTCTCTCAAGCCATAAGCTTGGGTATCTATCTCAATGGCTAATTAAAAACAAACAAAGAACAACAACAAAAACCCAGCTCAATTGCTGTCTCTCCGCTCTGTATAAATAACATAAGAAGCATTTGGAAACATTGTGAGTTCTGAAGCTGCTATGAAATATATTCAATTAATGCAATATCAGTATTTCCAGATGTTAGAAATTGTAATGCATCTCTCTTTTTTTTTTTTATTGCAAACTAATAAAAATGATAATTAATCTCAACAATCTTTAATAGTCACTGAATAGTAATGCAAAATCAGTAGTGATGTTCTTAAAATGCCTTCTGTTCTGTGAAACTGCCATGACCTTCTGTTTTTTACTATTACAGCAATGCCAAATGAAATTTTCATTCTAGATATTATATAACCATGCTGCAAAATCTCTCTGATTTATAGCAGCTAGCTGCTCTCATTAACCTGTTATTCTCCTGAGAACTGTATTTGAAAATTTAGTTGTTATATCTCAAAAGAAAAAAAAGAAAATTTAGGAAGATATTTGGTGTGTTTAGTATTTATTTATTTATTTTTCTTTCCTAGAAAGTTAAAAATAATCACTGATTTTTGTATGTTTTATTTTTGTTTTATGTGCCTTTTTTTTTTAAATAATTTCCCAATTTTTTCTTTCTCTCTTTCTTTCTTTCTTTCTTTCTTTCTTTCTTTCTTTCTTTCTTTCTTTCTTTCTTTCTTAATTACTTTCTTAATTACTTTTTTTCCGTCTCTATATTTGAAGACAAATTCATGCAGTTTCTGATGTGGCTATGGTCAGCCACTGATCTACAAAAAAAAAGAAAAATAAAAAAGAGGGCTTAACCTACCTGCTTGTTTATTCTTAATTCCTTGTAATTGCAGAATTACTGCAAACTCACATGTTAAAAGTATACCACGTTATACCAGCTCTTAAAAATCACAGGCCAAGCTCAGATAATTGGTTTCCCAAATAAGTCAAATAAATGCCCCTGTGTGTATTGGAAATTACCACTTTGTAACCTGTGGCTGAACTTTCAGGCTGAATTTCATTTGCTAAGTCCACCACAGACACAATGAGAGGGCAGCAGCAATGGAGAACAAGGTTTGTTGTTTTACGTGTAGTCCATTAAATGACTAAATCTGATAGTACCATTTCAACAGATAGTAACTCCTGGAACAGGAGAGGAATTACAAAAGTATTCAGCTCTTAAGAATACTGCCACGGCACACTGCAAGAGCATGCCCTCAATATATTAACTTTTCTAGAAATGCTGTGCTGTTCACTGCATAATACCTGAAAGTCTTCAACATAAAATCAACAACATGTTCCTTTTGAACCAGTGAATTAGCTAATGTCACCTATTTTACTCTTTTAACTGTGTTTGGGATAGGATTTATTTTTTTAATATATAAATCCCATCAAGCTTTCACAAAGCCATAGGTATTCAGATCTGAGTTTTTCATTTGGTCTCAAAACCATTTAAAAATCTATTAAATACATTCTGAAATTCTGTGATTAAGAATTGATCCTGCAATGTAGGGAATGCTCTGGGCTCTAATCCACCAAATCAGTTAAGCCTGTATATAAACAAGGCAGTATCTTTGAAGTCTCAGAAAAATTAGACATGAATTTAGGTGGTTTGTTGGGTCATACACATAACAGTCAGCATCTTGCAGAATTGAGCTCTGTGTAATGTATATATATACTCACACACATGTACATACGCATAAGTACATACATGTATATACAATGAATTTTAAAAGTCAGCACTGTAATTTGATTTAATTTTACTGATAAGGCATTCTCTGAATAGTTCTGCTGAACACAAAAAATTCTGGTACTCATATACTATTGTTGGTAAATTTATAATAAGGTCCAGAAATTTCAGAAATAGTCTGCTAGCAATTATTCACTTCTCATGCAATAACTCTAACTAGATCTAAACAAAATGAATGCTGCTTTTGAGAACCTGAATTCAATGAATTTCCTGTGTCTGGATATAGGAATTGAAGTGAGATGATGTTTCGATCAAATCAAGACAACATGTTATATAAGGAAGTCCTGAAAACCAAATTAAACCTACTGCAAGAGGACACACACACGCCTGCAGTTTACATTCGACAGTGACACACTGAAGTTTTGCAAGTATATAAAAGTCTACATTGCCATATTTATTTTTTAAAAAATTAAATCATGTACATTTTCTAGCTCCTGAAAGACTAACTTTACAATGCTGTATTGTTCAGTTTTTCTGTCATTTATAAATATATACAATAAAATAAACTTACTAAATGAAACAATTTTTCCGCTTTTAAAGGCTATGATTGATAACAACAGTCTTCTTTTTTTCTTTGGAAATTCATATTATTGCCTATTTTTAATAAGTTAAATATCTGTAGTAAGCTTAACATAACATTTGCCAACTATTTTGTCCAAATAAATAATTTTATCTTCATTATTTTTGAATTCATTTTCATCCAATTATTTACTCTGGAAAACAAACACAGTATTAAACCACATAGCATGTTAATTGTTGGAGATTCCGATTTATGCTACTCATTCTCTATTAGGCAAACAAGAAACTTGAACATGGATCTCTCTGCCCAATGTAGCCTATTATATCAAGTGAGTATTAAACCAGATCCCATGTAAGAAGTTCAGGCTTCTCTGTCATCCAGCTATGCAGTAATATAGATGTGTTTTCAGACCTCTTCCTGGATTAAAGTCTAGATCCAGTAAAACCTTATTTGTTTGAGGTCCTACAGGGCCCTAGGCATTACACAAGGTACAAAATAGCTCAGGCAACCTAGGAGGCATAGGTGGCTTTGCTAGGAGTCTGTCCTGGTTTCCTCTAGGATGGAGTACCAGGTTAAACCCCAACAGTCTCAGGTAGAAATACATGTACCTCAGCCTGCACCTACCCATGCAAAACTCACTGCTAATGCACACCTCCGTGTTAGGGAAATTCTACAAGATATTTTCGAAAGGACGTAAATAAAGAAAACTGTGCATAGAAGTCATCAAGCATGGTTAACAATGCCTATGTAAAAGGAAAAAAAAAAACAAAAAACAACCATGAGAAGAATGAATTTGTTAACTTTAAGTATGAAGTCACTATCTAACAAGATTTACAGTCCTAATCAAGATCAAATTGTGGGAACACTAATAAATCATACTGAGTCTGATGGTCTTTGCCTAGCTTCTCCATCCAAGCCTAAGCTATGTCTAGATGTATGTCTTTCCATGTCTGTTTCTGAATTGTTTGGACTTCCTGAATTCATCATGGATGTGACCTGTTACTTTGCTTTTGCTCTTTTACATTGGGAGCCTGTAATTAGGACTGCCACCACCTGACTCTGCACATCTGGCTTAGACACTGTGGGACTGTGTCTGGTCAGAATGACTACTATCCACCTGCTTTGTGGCCACTCTCAACTTACCATCCTGCTGCTGACTGACATTCACATTCTGAAGGCCACCATGTTGTTGCTGTCACATGCGCAGAAGGACAAAAGATAGTAAATAATTTGCTGCCCAGTACCAAAGCAGCACTGAAGTGAATAGTTTTGGTCTGCCATTGGACCTTTTGCACATGGAAAAGGTGTCTTAAATTTTTAATGGTGAATGCTGCACCCTCCTGGAATTACAGGGAATTATAGTCTGCAATAAGACGGCTTTGCATTTCTCTATTTCATACCAAGTTCATATAACAGTGTCATAGGATCTCTAGTTCAGGAAGCTGAATTGATTCACCTGCTATGAAACTAGAAGTTTATATCTTGTAGTTAGCAAGATGAACCATTTATTACTAATTATTACTAATTAAATCCACTTATTTCATCATAGTTTTATTCTTATGCAGAGGTCACGGTGGCAATTATAGTAGGGTGGTCACAAGTTGAGAATTATACTACCCTCTGACATATATTCTAAATTTTTCTTGTTGAACAAGACAGTTATGATAAATGGTTAGTTATTTCTGTTCCAGGATTTCTGTTCTAGTACATGTACTGAGTACACACTCACGTGATCAAAGTTATGGTCTGAATAAACCTGGGATGTTCCACAAACTGATAAGAAGTCACTAACCCTAAATGCAGGATGAGTCAGGTCCTAACTGGCAAACTGGCTTTCATGTGTAGCAGTTCTATTTTGGACTCAGTCTTTTACATTGGGTTCAGCAATTGTTCATGTGTGTGTTTCCATCTGCAAGGGGTTAATGTTTTACCTACCTGTTGATTTCTGAATTGCACTGTGGATATAAAATGTCAGTGGCTGAATCAATTATGTAACTTGGTGACCAATTATTTCTTTCACTTTTTTTTTAGTTATTGCCACTGGGACTTTTATCACCCTTTGGTCTCCCGCCTTCAATGCACTACAAATATTTAGAGTGACCAACAGTTATGTAAAGCTATCTATTAGTCTATCACTCTTTTTTATTTTTTTTTTTATTTTTTTTTTTCCTTCTTTTTCCAAGCTCATACTGGTTTAATCTGGTGAGCAAGAGATAGGCAGGTGTAGTGAAAATCCCTTTAATCTAGTGGTGTTTTAGGTTTTAACCCACAACCTTTGATCCTATGGTGATAATTTAAAGAAACCTCTGACTGACAGCAAAGAATGGCATGCATCAAATGACACAAGTCTTGATTTTGTATTAGGGATCAGGAAAAAACATTACTTATTTCAGTACCACTGAATGTCTAGGCCTTAGCAATATCAACAGAGAATCAGAATCACAGAATCACAGAATGGTGGAGGTTGAAGGGACTGCTGGAAATATAATCTGTGCCAATATCTCTTTTCAGGTGGGACCATCTTGAGTAAGTTGCTGTGGACCATGAACAGAACCATGTCCAGAGCTATTAATGGAGTCATAATTACTGCAGATTTTAATATTAGGAAATAAGCACTGAACCAATTAGTACACACATAGTAATGAATAGTTTGGCTCAGTATATTATCTTTTAGCTGAGCAGTAGCCAAAACTAACTGTAGTTCTGACTCCAGCTGCAGATATTTTGTTGTTTTTTAATTCTCTACAGAGGTTGTTAGACTCTAAACTGAAAGCAGTCAATCTTCTTCCAGGGGCTATTCTAGATTGATAGATTAACACATGTCCTTTTCTCAGTTCTCAGACCTCAGATTTAGAAATTCCTCAGCTCAGACCTTAGCGTTCTTCTTCTGTGCCTGTCATGTGTGATTTTGCAATTATTATTATTATTATTATTATTATTATTATTATTATTGTTATTGTTATTATTATTATTCCTGGGATGACTGAGTTATACACACTTAGGAAATAAACAAAACCAAATATTTTACTTTTTCAGGTAAAGTGAACTGGAAGGTAGGGATACTGAGAAAAGTTATTTTCTTCTATTCCTTTTATTCTCATTGCCAACAAAGAACGTTCAGCAAAAGACACTGAAAGAAACAGAAGAAAAAGGAGACAGAAATAGTGAAAGTGAGATGGAGACTGAAAAAGGAAGATGATAGAAAAATATGCCAGAATAAAAATATCAGGAAAAAGCTTATGGGTCTTAAAAATCTGAGTAAATACTAACGAGTCAATAAAATATATGACTAACAAATATAGATTATATGGGGCTATTCACAGACATTAGAGTTCGGCATGTGGCAGGTATTCATATTCCCCAATCTTATCTGACTCTGGGAAAACTTTATTGCATCTGAAAGAATAATAACACAACAGATTTTTTGAATAAATATATGAGATCATATTCAATGACCTTTCTTTCCCTGAGGATGACACTCTCAGACAAAAATAGTAATTTAACCTTGAAAATGCTTACCTCATCTCTTCTTGACCTTCTTGAAGATTCGGAAGTTATTATGCAATCCACTTGTGCCTACAAGTGAAGACCTAGCATGGCAAGATGGACTGTCAGATGTCCTGCTCTTAACACAGCAAGAAAAAAGGCATTATCTCCTCAAAATGCTGTAGTACTCTTTTTGTAGCAGCTTTTATTCATTTCCTATTTTTTCCTAATTTATTCCTGAAGGAGCAGAGTTGATTAGATGGTTCTTGTTAACTCATTTTTGTGTCTCTATGCTTCCAAGGCCCTATTGTGGAAGTTTCACAAGCAGCATTTCTCTCCACGTACAACACATATTGGAAAAGAGTTTTAATTGAAATATACTGTGACGTTTCCATTGAATTTATGTAGCAGCTGGCATTATTTGTGACTCTGACAGTGTAAAAGAAAAAGGTCAGAAAAAGAAAACAGATCTGTTTGCTAGTTGACGTAGTTAAAGCATTATTTTTTTAAATCTCTACTACTTTAGCTCTTATGTAGAACATAAGAGAGAAACTGTAAATCAAACTACTTTTCCGTAATTAAAACAATCATTATACCAATATAGTAAGATAAGTTTTTTGTTAAAATGGTAGTAACCAAAGCATAGTTCTATTTGCTGGGATTAAGGTATCTGCCAGAAAATTTCCCATCGTCCTTTAGTATTGTTGCTTATGAAAAAATGAGTAGTTGTGGATTAACCTGGCAGGCAGCTATGGACCACATAGCCATTCACTCACTCCTGAGCAGTGGGATGGGGGAGAGAATTGAAGAAAAGTAAAAACACTCACAATTTTATAGAAATAAAAAGGAAATGAAAATAATAATAATATACAAAACAAATAATATACATTGCAATTACTCACTGCTCACTGACAAATGCCCAGCCAGACCCTGAGCAGCATCCACAGCCCTGGCCAACTCCACCCTTGCTTTGAGATACCTGCTCTAGAGATACATGTCATTGCCCATGGCAGGGGGTTTGGACTAGACATTCTTTAAGAGTCCCTTCCAGTGATTTTACAATTCCACAATCATCAAAGGGCTAATCATACTGGGAGCAGACTCATGTATTTTAGTTTTAGTCACCTACTTCATGAAAATCCACCCTGAGTCAGATATCTGATATTTTCTTAGCAGTAAGTAGAAAGATCCCCTTATGGTACTTGTCATCACATTCTACTTTCAATGACACTGCTTTTGCTTGATTAAGAATATAAAGCTCAATATGTTGTGCCATGGCAGATATGACACAACCATTATGTGTCATGCTATAGGACTGAAAGCTAATGAGAAAAACATATAAGCTCTTGGAAAGTTACATATAACATCATCATGGACTGATTTTATTGGTAGCTTGTGACTACAATTACTTTCCACCTCATAAGGGAGACTGGAGGGAATTATTTTTACAGTGATTTCCAACATCCAACACCATGTGGAGAGGGAGTGAAGAAGGTGGGACCACTAAGTGTTACAGATCAGCCAGTCAGCCAGAACACGATGCTGAGTCTGATCCGAGCTATTGCCATGTTTTCCTCAGACATGACTGCCAACCCACTAGTGTAGCAGTTGTTGTGGTCTCAGTTTTGCCTGTGTGAGCAAAGATTTTCATGATACAAACTTTCTTTTCCTTAGTCCACTTAATAAATTGTCTTCAGAAGTGTTACTTAGTCTTGCATACTTTTTCTCCTGTAGCACTCACTACAGATATTTATCTTAAGATGAAACAAATGGCCCTCTAAAGAGTCTTAGAACAGTAAGAATATAGCAAACTGGGCACTTCAGTTATAGATATTAATGGCATCTACCAGTGTCTATTCTCTATACATACACATTGTGTGAATCAAGGTATAATCCATAACACATAGGCTTGATGGAGGCTTTTTTCCCCTCCCAGCATTGATTAGAATGTTCTCTAGTTCTCTATTCTTTTCAAAATAGTGGTCTTCTTTAATAGAATCATGACTACCCAGAACTGAACATGAAACTACAGCTTCTGAAATCTACCTGGACATTTTTCTAATGTCCCTTCTGTTTTGTGTCCCTTGAACTCCTGGTATTAAATTCCCAAATATCTATCTCTTGTATGGAAATTCCCATACTCTGGCTACCATACACTTCAAATTAGCCAGTGAGTAAAGATCAGGACAGTCATTTCATAGTGGTCTGTCACCTATTCTCACAAAATAAATAAATAAATAAATAAATAGAAATAAAATAAAATATATTTCAGAGGCAATCTCTCCTCCTAAATGCCCACACAGACATAAACACATAGTCAAAGATTTATACCGGGCCTTAAAATGTTTCCTCTTCTACAAATGATTATATTCTTTGGACTGCCAGGCTCTTTACCTTTCTTGGAGAAACAAGTCTGTTCATGTTATAAGTATGAATGTTACATTATGTTTCAAATGATGTTTTTTTCTTTTTATTTGTTTGTTTTTTTAAGTGAGAAAAAGCATATTCTTTTTTCTATGTAAAATTTTATGTAATTTTTTTTTTCAACCAATTTCTGTATTTCCTGTTTTTTTATTTTTTTGTTTGTTTTTTGTTGTTTTTTTTTTCTTTTGTTTAATCCAGTTGTTTGTTTTTTTTTTTTTATGTACTTATTTAAGTCAAGTAGATTGTATTCAGAATAAGGGGAAATTATGAATGAAAGCTGTAGAGATAAGTATTAACTGAACAGGATGGGACCATCACAAAACCACCAAGCTTCATTTAAAGAGTGAGAATTAGATGTTCTAACTTGCATATGAAAGCAATCTTATTGTAAAGATTCCTAAAGTAGGCATATGCATCAGAATACACTCTCAGGGCCAGATAGCTGCTGTATGACTGTGAGTTGACTGAAGAATGGTATTAATTTTCTAAACAATAAGAAAATAAATAAGGAGCACTACAAAATATATGCAGCATAACTTGCTACTACATTTAACTGCAAAGCAAGTGGGGTAAGTAAAACAGGTAAAAGGGAAGAAAAAAAAGTAGTATTTTGCATAGTTACAGCTAGGGTCTTATGGCTGTTTCAGACTTTACTGAAATGGAACAGAGTAATTGAAAATATTAAGTTAAATTCTAATCTGCATTTCTTTATCTTTTGGAAAAGGAAAGCAATAAATTTGAGTCTGAAAAATGACTGAAATTCTTTCTGTTGTATATGTATTTCATTTATATTGTATGTCTAAACAAATGTTTCAGAATGATAGACATTGAATTTCCATCCAGGAGAGTACCAGTTAAGTCATGAACTACCTAATTATCTTCCTGAAATTGAAATTCAAACACCCCTTGGATCAGGGTATATACAATTTCGAGTAGTTTGTACTTTTTAAGCAGCTGAAAAGATTGAAATAATCAAAGATGATGTTAACTGCAATTAAGTTGAATGACTGGGTAGATTAGAATTCAGATACAGAATTCCGGAAAAATGTCTCATGCATCCTGCCGGTGACATTTTATTTCTGCATGCTAACCAAACATTTATTGAGTACTTTTCATGCTAATTAACAGTATGACACTCAACGTGACCCAAACACAGGTTGAAGAAAGAATCGCTCATTGACTGTTGTTAAGGGAGTAGTTTAGCTTGAGAAGAGAATGCATTAGCTATGCAAAATGAGGTATGTGTAAATTCCAGAAAATATATATCAAATCCACAGCTTGCCACAATTTAAATAAATAAAAACATATTTTTGGGAGGTGCAGAAGGGAGAGGTAGTCTAAGGAGATAGCAATTGATTTGAAGAGTATTCTTTGTCTTGTCATGCAAACAAGTTATTCAAAAAGTTATTTTCTTTACATGTAGCAAACCAGAACTGTGGAATTAATTAGTCTGTTCTCTGTGGTAGATTTTATCCGTAAAACTTCTGAATGTTCTTATAAGAAAGTATTTTATTTCTTTAATTTATTCTTTTAACATGTTTTCATGTATATCTCAGTAAACTTTACACTAAATGAAATAAATGGACACAAAGGAGTGTTAAATCTAACTAGAAAACCATTTTTAGGCAGTTTGACATACACATAATCACAGAATTGCAGGGTTGGAAGGGAACACAAAACATCATTGGTTTCACGCCTCAGATACAACCAGATCCATATGCACAAAGATCTCAGCAAATGTTAATAAACAAAAAACAACAAAACAACAGCAACACCCTAACAAAGATTCTTTACAATCATGGGCAAAAAGCAACCATCTTTCTTCATTTTAGGGAAATATTCCTTTTCCAACACTGTAGGTAATATTTTATGTTACAAACTTCATGTAACACGAAAATGTATTTTAATGTTCCATGTAACGTATGTTATATATTATGCATTATGTAGAATATAGAGTATATAAAAATACCTCTTTAAGAATATCCAGATCATAATAGAAGCACAAATTTAAGGCAAGTAACATTTACTTTGACAGTGTATTTGTCTCTTTTTCCAACCTTAATCCAGAAGTAAAGACACTTTTAGTAATTTGAAACATGAGGCATAGGGGATGCTCCATTTCCCAGTCGAAGTTCACATTTGCAAGAGGCAGATATATAATTTTCTCATATCAGTCTTCGAAATTTTTCTTCAACACTCCTGACATTATATGAATAATTTCATTTGTGGCATTTTTTATGCCTTAGTCCTCTTATTTAAAAAATTGCACAAATTGTATTCACTTACAGAGTTTCCATAGAGTTTAATATTCTCTTTTCCTTGAGGCAAGCCTGAACTCACTGCTCATGAGCCTGTCTTACTTTACATAAGACACTGTGAGTTGTGTTGCATCATCTTTTTCTATATTACACAGGTCTGATAAAAGTAAAGAAGAACAATAAAAAAATAAAATAAAGATAATTGTATTTATTTAGAAAGAAAAATCAGACTACATTGCCAGTTGCTCAACATAAATCTTTCTTAAACTGATTTGTATTGATTTGAAGAAGTAATTACACAAAATATTCTGTTAATGCCTGCTTGCAGCACCACAGTGGTCTTTAGATGTTGCATATGATAACTGTGATGTAGTATTGTAGATGGGGAGATGTGATGTACGGATGGTCTACATAACAAGGCAAAAGGAACAACAAGGGAATGCCTAAAATGTGACAGACAGAATCACTGTGTTCCTGTTTGTCTTCCTTGTCTGTGAGTGCAGAGACATCTACATAGTCCTTGCATTCCACAACAATCTCTGGGACAAAAGGAGTGTTGGGGGGAAGTAAAAGGACTAACAATGGACCATCAAGATGATAGAAGGACACTAGATGTCATCGAAGATTGCCAAATAAGTATGTCTGTTTGGTAGTCGTTGGGTGTGGATAGCTTAATGAATTTGGGAATGTAATGAATATGTAATACCTGTGAAAACCTGTTCACGAGCGAACAACTGGTGGAGAATTCTTGGAGAGTTATCTCAGTAGTGTGACAGCACCTCCAGTGAAGGATACTTTGCTTAGTGGTAACAAAACTTTGCTTTAAGTTTTTGCTCATCGATTTCTTTAAATCAGTATCCTCACGAAGGTATGAATTTGAAATAGGCATGATACTTCCTTATCAAACTTTAAGAATTCAGTGCAATTGTTGTCTGATACATTATATTTATTTTTTAATCTAACTTGCAAACATTGTGTTGCCAGCACTGGTCTCTAAAGAAATATACAGATAATTAACCATGGTTTACAAAGTCATAAGAAAAGTTTGGTGGAATTGTCAATTGTTCCATCTGCCAAGCTTAAATGACTATTGAGCTTTATAACAATAATCTCTAAGCCTGTTGTTAACAAATTTTTAACAAAGAATCTTAACAAAAAGAGCTACAGGCCTGAGGGAAAGGCATGAAGCTATGTTAGTGGTGGGTCAGGTTGGGTATTGGCAGAGGGGTCTTCACCAGAGGTCAATGGGCATGGAACAGGCTGCCCAGAGCAGTGGGTATAGCCCCACTGTTCAGGGAGTTCAGAGAGCATTTAGGCAGCACTTTCATACATGTCATCTGATTTTTGAATAGTTCTGTATGGAATCAAAATCTGTACTTTATGATCCAACTTTATGTACTTTATGATACAATTTGAATATTCTGTGTTTCTATGAATGAAAAACCTGATACTCTCTGCTTTGCTTTGGATGAATTAAATAAGTAGGGTTTGTTTCTGTGAGACCACCCCCCCCCCCTCTCCCCCCCCGAAAGTTTTGGATTTTTTTTTATACACTCCAGGTTACTGTAAGACAGGTGCTGGGTTTTGTCCCCCTCTGAATTCTATTCATAGTAATGTATGTCCTGATTGTGAATTCAAACCTTTAGGCATACTACATGCATATTTGTAAAGAAAGTGTTTGGTTTGGTTTGGTTTGGTTTGGTTTGGTTTGGTTTGGTTTTTTACATAGGCAGCTGAGATCAGTAGAATTTCTCTCTTTAGATATAAGGCAGTTCTTCCTCTGAGAAGAGGTCTGAAATCCTTCCTACCACAGAAGATTTTCCAGAGGGCAAATTTTTAGGACACAGTGCATTTTCTGTAATCTCAGTTTGACCTAACCTTATAGTAGATATATATTTATTGTGCTGTTGTGCATTTTCATGTAAAGGTAATGCACTGAAGCTCAAGGCAAACAAAGATTTTAAATTCATATGATAAATCAAAGTAACACTAAATCATGTTGTTTTAAATTTTATTTTATTTTTTTACTAAGTCTCAAAGGGAAAATTGTTTTATCAGGATACTAGCCAAAATAAGCGAAAAATAAGAACGCTATCTCAAGAAAATTAATTTAATTTCTTGTGGATTCCTTTGGAGACTATTTTACTATAAAAATTTATGAAAAACTCTCTCCAAATATATGACACACCCATAATACGGTGATATAGTTAAAAATAATATGATATGCTTGATACTGGATGCTCGCCAGATCTCAGTGTGGGACGGTTATGGATCTGTTTTGACCATTACACAGCAAATAGTAACATCTGGAAATCTGAAGTTCACAGGTTATTTTTCTCCTAAAGCTAAACCAGTATGATTCATAACAACCTGATGCTGACCTTCAATTTAACAAAGTCCTGCTGCTAATACTGTATTGTAAAATACATGGGTTTTTTTTGAGTTGCTTTTTGAGGGGTTTTAGTAAACTTTTTTTTTTTTTTAGACCCATAGAAAGGGTCACTGAAGATGACCTGTGCTTCTGATTATAATGCAGGTGTCTATAAGAATAGATTACTGAAGTTGAAAGCACCCATGTATGCTAACTTTCATTGTAAAAAAGCAAAACATTTTATGACTGCCTTATGCAGCATTATGCCCCCAATTATTTTTTTACTTTTTTATTTTGCTTTGTTTTTGTGTTTCCTATAAATCATGTTCCTCATCACAGTATACTGTTTCATGATATTTTCTTCCTGGATTTTTAGTGCTTGACAGAAGATACTATTGAAAATGATATTAATATATATTAATTTCATTCCTTTGGGCTGTGGGGATGTGCAGTAGATTAAATGATTTCCTTAGTACTCCTCCACCACTAGACTCCCTTTCTGCCCACACACCTTTGCTTAGACAAACAGCTATAGTGGGCATGGAATGTGTATTAAAAACTCCAGACAACAGCTAAGTTCTGCACAATATTTCCACCTCATGTGTGTGTGACAGGGACTGCATGCTACATCATATGTAATACAGACCAGCAGCTATTACTAGAACCCAGTATACAGTCAGGCAATCTAGGAATGCCTGAGTTCAAACACTGGTTTTCTCTTTTCCCCAAGCTTTTTGTGTTCACAGAAAATCCTTGCCTGAAGTCTAATGGTATATGTGGCACTCCTTTCTTTCATTTGTGGCCTTCTAAAAGTTAGGACATTGGGCAATCAGAACCTTACATTTAACAGTGGAAAAGAAAATTGAAGGAAATTATCTATTATTACAGTGCTAAGACAGAAAACCATTTCTTACATTATGTATGGTTTGGAAAGCAATAATGAGCTTTGGAATGACCAGCAGTGAATGACCAATAAGCACAGTTTCTTACTTCCACATTCTCTCTTGATTGTAGATTGTAAATACCTAGGATATCCAATATTCAGCTTGGAATTCTATGGAGAACTATTATATACCTCATTTAATCCTCATTTTAATGAGACATATTTATTGCACAGAAAACTGACAGATAGCTTGGTCACGTTGAACTTTCATTGCTACCAAGAGCAACTAAAATTCAAAGGAAAAAATAAAGGAAAAGGGAAAGAAAGCAGGAAAGTGAAAAGGAAAAGGAAGGAAAAGGAATAAAAAGAAAATTGCTAGTTAATATCCTTATTTATTTCTTTTCAGCAGCAAAATTGTTTCCCATAATTGGAAGAGAAGAAGTTTACCAAGAGTAGTCAACATGAATTCATGAAGTGGAAATCTTGTTTTGACCAAACTGGTAACCCTTTGTGATTTCATCACTGGCTGGGTAGATGGGAGGAGCGCAGTGGATGGTGTGTACCTTGACTTCAGCAAGGTGTGTGACACTGTCTCCCACAACATCCTTGTTATGAAACTTAGAAAATGCCAGATAGATGAGGAGATGATGTGGTGGATTTGTTGGCTGTCAGAGCTCAGAGGGTTGTCATCAGTGGTGCAGAGTCTGATTGGAGGCCTGTAACTAGCAGTGTTCACCAGGGGTCAGTCCTGCGTCTGGTCTTGATCAGCGTCTTCATCAGTGGCCTGGCCAAAGGGATAGAGTCTTCCCTCTGCAAGTTTGCTGAGGATACAAAGCTGAGAGTATTGGCTGACACACTTGAAGACTGTACTATCATTCATCAAGACCTGGACAGACTGAAGAGTTGGGCACAAAGGACCCTGATGAGGTTTAACAAGAGCAAGTGTAGAGTCTTGCACCTGGGAAGGAATAACCACATGTATCAGTACAGGTAAGGGGATGACTTGTCTGAGAGGATTTCTGCAGAGAACGACCAGCAGGTCCTGGTGGACAACAGAATGGCAGTGAGACAGGAGTGTAGCCTTGTGGCCTAGAAGTCCAATGATGTCTTGGGGTGCATAAAACAGCATGGCCAGCATGTGAAGGGAGGTGATTTTCCCCCTCTACTATACCCTGGTATGACCACATTTAGACTACTATGTCCGGTTTTGGACTCCCCAGTTCAAAAAAGGAGTCCAGCAGAGAGCCACAAAGATGATAAAGACCCCAGAGCATCTCCCAAATGAAGTAACCTGTGTCTCTTCAGTCTGGGGAGAAGAAGACTGAGAGGAGATCTGATAAATGTTTATAAATATCTAATGGGTGGTGGGAGGCAAATGAGTGAGGCCAGCCTCTTATCAATGGTGCATAGCAATAGTATGAGGAGTAATAACCTAAAACATGAACATAGGAAGTTCCATACTAACATGCAGAAGAACTTCTTTATGGTATAGGTGATGGAGGACTGGAAGAAGTTTCCTAGAGTTGTTATGGAGTCTACTTCTATGGAGATATTCAAGACCTGGCTAGACTCATACCTTTGTTACCTATTGTAGGGTACCTGCTGTAGGAGTGTTGGAGTTGATCTCTTGAGATCCCTTGAACCCTGTACTATACTGTGATAAGTACTGCCAAAGTAAAAGATGAAGTGTTGTATACAATTCTACTTAAGAAATAACTTTTTTTTTTTTTTTTTTTTTTTTTTTTTTTTTTTTTTTTATGATTTAAACTTCAAAAAGCTGTGGAGAGTTAAAAAAGTAAAAATAAAACACTTTGCAAAAGTGCTTGTTTGAGTGAAAGGTAGAGTGACATGCTTTAACACATCTTTGACTTCTCTTTTACATTGTTTTATGACAACTCCCTTAGAAAGAAGGGTTGAGAACTGTAGTGCTGACTTAACCTTCAGTAGATCTCTGTTATAATAGAAAGATAATCTAATTTGGTAGTTTTGACAGTGTGTTTTGAAACCTTTTGGTTTTATTAAACACTTCCCCTACCTGAACGATACGCTGTTATTAGTGAATAGCTCCATATCATTGCAGCAGGTATCTGTCAGTTAAGATCTGATATTTTATACTGGGTAAAAGTTTTGTCTGTCTACAAGAAAAACTTACAGTCCAAAGTAAAAGCATAACATGTACAAACTGTTTCTTATTGTTAAGGGGATGTCACTATGCAGATTTATTGCATATTTTTATACCTTGATACTATCAAGTTTTAGTCACAGGATAAAAGATAGTTCTTAATATTTTTGAAATATTTTCAATATGAATGAAGTAAACCTTCATTTATTGTACCTTTACAATGTATTTTCAGCTGTCATGGTTTTATGATTTCTGTTATCAGTATCCCATGTTATATCATCATGTAGCACACTGGGAGTTAAAGAGAGAAAGCTCCAGTTCCACGGACTGTTGATATTTCTGGGTACCTGGTTCTCAGAAGAGAAGAAAAACCACACATATCACCCTGTTCTCTTCCCATTTTCTGTTCAGAGGGAAATATAACACTGTTTGTGGTCACAAGATGTCCTCTTTTCCCTTTCTGATCATCTGCAATGCCTGCTCTATAGCCATCTTGCCTTCAGCATTAGAGTATGGCCTTCAGTTTTTGGACACTCTCTCTGTCATTTTTTATTTTTTTTTCCTATTTATTAGCTGCAATTCCAAGTATATTGTATTATATTGTGTTATCTTGCATTCCGAGATCATATATAGTAAACCAACTTTCTCCTCAGATTGTTGTGGCTGCTTTTTTTTTTTTTTTTTTTTTAATGGTTTTAATTTTTTTATTATTTTAGGCTCATCTCCCTACCCTTTCCCCTTTTCCCCTTTTGCCCTTTCCTGGAGCATGGGTCTATGGATCCCCCTCATCCATTAGTCATGGAACCAGGCCGAACCAGCCCATGAATTGCTGACATTAGCCCATACTACCAAGCCAAATTTTATGAAATTAAATAACTGCCTTTTCATTTATTTGGTGTAGGGAGCCTGCTTTGGCAAGGGGGTTGGGCTCGAAAATCTCTGTAGGTCTCTTCCAATCCCTCTGATTCAGCGATTCTGTGATTCTGTGATTTACATATTTTTTTCTCAGCCTTTCTCTCTCTTAGTCTTTTTCTGTCTTACTAATTGGGTGCAGTTTAGAGAAACTGAAAGAAACTTCATTTATTCCTTTTTCCAAGATAGAAAAATCAACTTATGTATTGCTTATGTAACTCTTGAATCATACAATCTTTTAATTTTTTTTTCCTTGGACCTTTGTTAATTTTCTGAGGGTTTATTTACATGCAACATTTGAAGCAAAATAATATAATAAATGAAACATCAAACAAAGGGGAGCAAATGATTTGTGGTCTGAAAGAGGAAAGAAAAATATCTGCTGCAAGAAATATTCACCGGCAGAGCCGGAACATGCAATCAGTATCAAGAAACTTAAAAGTTTCTTGCTGCTCATCCAAGTTCTTTATTACCAAAAGGTAAGACTCTGTTCTCATCTATTCTCATGAAGCTGATCTATAGACATGTGAATAGAATCAAGATTTAATCTACTATTTTGATGGTAAACCAGTTAAATATAAAAAAAACGAAGTTAAATAATTACATTGTTTTGTCAAAAAACAATTTTAATTGTAGAAATTATGAATTCTGCTTTTATATCCTATATTATTTAGGTCTACGTGAGGTAGAGAGCGGAGAAAGAAGACTTAAATGATCTTGAATGTAGGAATTTAAAAAACAAATCAACCAAAACCTCCTATGGTATATTAAAAGGTATACAGATTTTGCATGCTTTTTATTTTTTTATTTTTTTATTTTTTTATTTTTTTTAAATATCTTTGTAAAATCTAGTACTGAAACAGTAACTTTAGAAAGGGCTAACTTGGCATAACTGCATCCCAAATTGCTTTCTATTAACACTTTCAATTATAAAAAAATGTTAATTTTCTTAATGTTTGTCATTTGTTAGCATATGTTGCTGGTGTGTCTACAGAACAGGTTTTATATAATTCAGTTGCAGTGTTGTCGGATTCATATCCAAGGACCTGATTAGGGTTTTTTGTTCCTAGTCTGTTTTCCACATTGATCCATTTCTTCTGGTCTTCAAAACACCACAAGCGTATAAATGGTAATGCTAATAAATAACGTCAATATGAGCTTTTCATACCTGTCTTTTCCTTAAATATAAGTGTTTAGTATGGTAAAAGTACAATCAATTCTATTCTGTAACTTTTGATGTGCTATGAAAACTTTTTTTTTTTTCCCTCAATTAAAGCATGTCTTAGGATATCTGTGTAAAAGGAAATTTAGCTGAAGTTTATATATTTTTTTCCTCTTGTATGCCTTCCTAAGGATAATAATCTGTGATCATAAGCTGTATGAATGTGCTCCTCTGAGACCACTGAAAGTTGTTTGACAGTTCCAAGGAAATCTGGTGAAAAGCTAAGACTATCAGAGATAAGTTACTGAAATCCTTTTGAAAATCAGTGCTGAGTAAAAGCCAGTACAAGGCTGAATTCAGTCTTCGGAATTCTGCCTGGCAGCATTTGGAGAGACAGTCTGCAAGTGAGTTCGGACAGAACGTACATACCTCTCAAACATTTGCTGAGCACAGTGTTCCCTATCTGGAAATGCTTGTTCTAACCATTTACATTTTATTTATTTATTTATTTATATCGGTATCAGATGTCAACTTAATGAGATAAGTGATCTCAAAAGTTATTGGCTTTCTTCCACTATACCCTATCTAAACTTTAGAATTTCAGTTATATTTTTAGCTCTTGCAAAACTAAAATTTTACTGTCATTAATTAAGTTTCTACAAGGAAGATTATTTTTAATGGTTAGAGTAAAATCAATGTTTTCCAAATAATGTAAATTAAACAATAAACTTGAAATATTTCATATAATTATCAGCAGCTTAAAGTAAAGTGAATCACCTTGTTGACAGTCATCCCATTTCTGTAACAAAGCAAATCATGGAATCACTGAATCACTAGAAAACATGCATGGAAAAGACTTCTAAGATCACCTAGCTGAACTGTCAACCTACAACCAATATTACCTGCTAAACAGTGTCCCTAAGTACCACATCTACTCCTCCCTTGAACACAATGATTAATAAAACTATTCTGTGTATTTTAAACCTACTATGTCCTTATTTATTCAGAATATAAATAAATGATAAACTGTTCATAATGGCAATTCCAAGGAAATGATGTTGAATTTTCTATCTTTAGTAATTCCTTTTTTTCTGCGTTGCCTTCATCCAAGAAAGACCTCCCTCGTATCTTATAAGCTATACCCAGAAGATCCCTTATACATTTCTTATAAGTACAAACAATGAGCTTCTCACAACAGTTTAAATGCTGTGAAATCTGTATAATTTGCCTCCCCAAACTTACAAGCTCTCTTAGAATCATAAAGCTTGCAATCAAGAGCAAATAGAAAATTCTGCCACTAAAACACCAAACTATCAATCCAATAGGAAAGTCTAAGAGCTTCAAACACGACAGCAAAGACTGCTGAAACCATTAAGGCAAAAAGGAAAAGCACTGCTTTGCTGCTTCTGGCATAAGAAAACATGAGTAAGCAGACAAATGAGAAATGTTATCATTAGAAACACCTTCCTTCTAAAAAAATAATTCTTTTTAAATGCACAAATAGTGTTTTGATGCTATACAAATGTTGCAAATATTTTGTAACAGAACAGAAAAGGTGAATATAAGAAGAAAGCTGATTTTTCAGAGACTAATGTGCAATATTTAATAGTGCCATTTTAGTTATTGTGATAGATTGATTCAATTTGTTGATCTAGAAATATGGGAGTCATCACACACAATGCAAAATGTCTTTGAATATCCCCTAGGAATTGATGAACTACTACAAACTGCACTTCAAGGAACTGACTGATGATTCCATAAGTAAAAATGACTTATTATTTTAGATGTTATGTGGAGAAAACAGAATCCTAAACCTTGTGTTTTCACAGTTCAGGTTCTTAGGAGATTTAATGTTTCAGAAATATCTGAGCTCATTATTAGCTTCAATTTGAAGAGAAAAGAGGCATAGTGAAGTTGTTCATTGTTGTCCACTGTGTAGTAAAAGTAATATGTCTATTCATGTCTATTAATTTCTTGTGTCATTACTTGAAATTTATCAAAAATGTTTATTTTAGAAATTTCTTGGGCACTGACATAGTACAAAATTTTCAATATATATTTAAAATTTTAGCTTTAAAATTTTTATCATTAAAAATCTCCCTGAATACAATACAAAGAGGATAACAAATAAATAATAAAACAAATATTTTCTTGTCAGCAGTTCTTACATAGAACATAAACCACAGAAAAAGGCCACTCCAAAAGTAATTCTTCCTAACTATTTCTATGGAAATAACAGCAGATGACACAAACACAATAACACTATTTGATTAAGAAGATTCACAGCTATAAAACAGTATTTTTTAATATAGTCACCACCATTAGCTATACATTTTTGACAGAGATGAACATGAGACTTTTGCTGCACTTGTAATAATCTGCACCAGTAGAGGTGACCTACTGTTTCACAGTCTCGTTGTTAGTAAAATGTTGCTCATGTAGTCCATATTTCATCAGCCCAAACAGATGAAAGTCATGAAGAGCCACATCCAGACTGAGGTAGGTGAGGTAGGACAGTTCAGCCAAGACTGTCAGTGTGCTCCATGCTCTTCAGACTGGTATGGAATTTGGCATTATCTTGTTTCAAGAGAAAGGCTGTCTTTATCTGTGACCTGATTCTGGAAGTTTGAACCTTCAGCTTAGTCAGACTCTTTATGTAGCAGTCAGAAATGATGCTTTTTCTGGGTTTCCTATCCCAATAGAGAGTGCACATCACCTTACAAGTTGTGGGCTTTTTCTTTGTTGCTACTCCATGAATGGCTGTTTTGACACCAACTCATAGTGCTGACACTATAGTTCATCTCTGGTAATGATGCAATCCAGGAAACTTTCACCTTCAACCTTATATTGTTTCAACAGATCCTGACAAACTTGCACACAATGTTATTTCTTTTCCTGTGCGAGCATTAACTAAACTTCGCGATATTCCAACACTGCAATTCTAATGCTTTGTAGACAATATTCAGATTCATACAAAGTTCCCTGGTAACAATCCACTGATTCACATGGATGAGCTTGAAGCCCTTCATTTCATCGTGACAACTGTGCACGGCTGCCTAGAATCTGGTTTGTATTTCATGTTGCTGTCAACAATGCGGAAATGCACTACTCTCTACCTCACTATACTCACATCTACTGTTTGGTATCCATAAATATTCAGAAAGTGTCATTGAATGTCAATGGGTGCCATTTTATTTTTTTTTTTAACGCATGGAGGAATTCAGCGACATGCATTTGTTTCATAGGCACTTCCGTGCCATTTTTGTTAGATTGCCTCTTGACTGCAGTCTGTTGCATGGCAACAAAATGTAGTAGAATACTGGTGCGAAGTTTTAGCTTCTACTACCATGCCACCAACATCCACCTCTGACATTGTGGGCCAATATAATAACACAGGAGGCATTCCTCTTAGGCCCTCAAGCTATTGTGGAATGCCTGCATTTTGCATAAAGTGCTTACTGTGTGATGATACCTCACAGTGTACTGAGAATTGTAATGAAAAATGTGATAAGAATTTTGTGAGCCAATACACCAAGATGTTATTGAATGCAGAAACTACATAAAACTGTCAGTGCATGTCAAATATAACAAATATATAGAAGTCTGCCTCTCTGATTCAATTTGGACCTAGACATTTCCTCTTATTTCCAAAAATGCTGTTTCACATCAGCAAGATAAAAGTTTTAAACTGTAGTAATCCAGACTCTCCTGTTGTTTTGGACTATGTGTTAATACTAAATGTGTATTGTTTAGGAACATATGGAACCTGATCTAAGTAGTCCATAATTTGATCTTATTACAATGCAGAAACTGAAGTGCATTGAGGATTGAAAGAAAACACTGTCACAATGCCTCTAGATTTCAATTATCCTAATTTGTATAGGGCAGAGAAAAACAGATTTTTTTGGTAAACACATCCCTGTACCTTTTTCTTATGAAGACATTTTAATGTAAATCATAGCTGTATCGTGTACATCATAGAATCGTAGATTAGCTTGTGTTGGAAGGCACTCAATCATTAAATTCCAACCTGTCATGCGCAGAGACATCGACCACTAGAAGAGATTGCTCAAATCTCTAAGCAACCTGGCCTTTTCTTAATTTCTTAATAAAATTTATTTGTAATAATCATAACAATAAACTGTTATTCTTATAAATTCACAGAAAAGGAGAAGACTTTTTTTTTTCTTTTTTCTTTTTCTTTTTTTTTTTTTTCCAGTCTCACACTGAAATTGCTTGTTTCTGTTAAAAAATGAATAATAAATTTCCAATTCTAGAAAATTTCTAGATTTCTAATAACATTATTACGGGCAAAGGGGTATTTCCTGTTTTGCGTGGACAGGTGTAGTACTTATGATGCAGTATGAACTTAAAGGAATTTCTCGAGTGTCATCTTCGACAATAAATAGTTTTTGATTATGTTATCATATTTGATAGGTTCTCTCAGATTATTTTGTTTATATAGAGGGAATTTATTATTTAGGCTTTGGATATTTTGATTTAAATATTCTGGTTTTAGTAACTGGTTTTCAATTTCACTTATAAAAGTGATCTGATAACTAATGCACATCCTGTTTAATTTTTTGGAAGATTTTATTATCTTACATTGCTTAATAATCCCATTCCATCTTCAGAAATTTGCAGAGAGATAACAAAATATACCAAATTAGTTCCAGTAACTTTCCCTTCCTTCCTTGGATTAAATGACTAAGCATAGATAATAACTCGAATTTGAAATAGTGGCTTTACAATCAACAAAATCCATTTCTACTTATATAATTCAGCATCTTATTGAATTCATTGAGAAGAAAGTGGAAGTAACACGTTTTGAGTTACCCAGATGTCATGCCTCTAATGAATTACTCACACATACAACACCTGTCATTGCCCTCAGTGCGTCAACACCGAAATTGAGAGGGTTTGACTGTAGCCAGAATTCATAAGAATTCGATGTTCATAAGAAATGAAAAAAAATTTACCTCACATTTATATTCATTAATGGGAGAGCATGCCCTTCATTTTTCAAGGAGTGAACACTCCTAGTTCCTTTTCACTCTCCCATGTATACTGGTTATTACACAACTGCAAGTCTCTGTGGGATTGCAGTATTCTCTCACTCCCTTTACAAATGAACCAAGAAATTTAATGACTGCAGATAGATATGCTTCTCAGTTGCTGGTTGTATACCTGTAACATGGATGAGGTACCAAGTATGAATAGTCTCTTTGTTTAGTAATTTAGTAGTTTTGCACATAAAATTACTTGACTTATTTATTTTTGAAAGGGATAGATGCACAATTGTGAAGATGCAGCCCCAGTGGGATCCTTTATTAAAAAGTATTACAGTGAAAGCAAAACAACAACAACAACTAATCCAAAAAGTGTTAGAAATCTAGTTTTGGTTTAAAACAGAATTTTAAAAACTTGTAGAACTTCATCATATATTATAAGATTAGCTCTTTTCCTTTCTGCCTATGTCTTTGTCTTGCTGTCCTTGTGTTGACATGCCTTTAAAATTGTGTATATCAAATACAAACATAACACGTTTATAGGAAGAAACTATTTCATAAGCAGATCTTCAGAAACTACACAGCCTATCTCATGCTGACTACCTGTATTCCTGAGAACTAAGGAGAAATAATATTTTGAGCTAAAAATATGCAGGTTTATATCATAAATGTATTTTGTTTATCTTTTAAATAAAAAAAACCCCACAACTCATAAACACAAGCTAAGCAAAGTAAAATAAAATAACAAAGAACAAGAGTTTTAAACAAGACGTAGACAGAGAAAGGAGAACGCTTGTAGCTTTGCTGAAAAATTTCTTTCTAAAAACTCCCATCTTTAATAACTTTAATTACTCCTTTACTTTTTTTTTCTTTTTTTTTTCTTTCTTTTCTTTTTTTTTTTTTTTTTCTTTTTGCCTTTTCAAATGGAAGGATATAAATTCCTTAAATACAGTGATATTATTGGTGCACCTCTACTGAGCAAGAACAGATGGTCAAGTCTGGTGGCAGCTGTGTACTTCGGATAATATACTACAGACATAGATGAATGAGCTCAGAACCATCAATCTAGAAAGAAAATATGTGTTCACTCAGGGGACACTTATGTCATAAGCTTTCGTAAAACAGGAAGGAGTCTAGACAGATACATGAAACATTCTCCTTTCAGAAAATTTACATGAAAGACATGATTGTAAAATGAAGGCTTTTTATACATTTTATGTAAATCTGCTTCATATCATGTTGTTAATAATAATGTCCTATATGTTGTATCATCTTTTTGCTGTGCATAGAATTTTGTGGATGTGCCTCCATCTTTCATGCAATTAGTATCCTTAAGTGCTACTTGAAATGTAAATACTTAGCTCCTCTTTTTAAATGTTTGAATTTTCAAGCCTGCAGTTTGCTGTCCTTAAGAATCTAGAAGTGTGAATTATTACATTTCCTACTTGGTAGAATTAACCAAATAAAATAACATATTTGAAGGATGCCATCTTCATTTTCTGAAAAATCCAGTTTGCTAAAGATGCATTAGATTCATTTCTCAATTGAATTATTAAATTATGGCACATTTGATCTGGTGATTGTTCAGAACAGGTGGTATGTACATCCTGTATGCAAATAGAACTTTTTTCTGGTATTTATTTGAGGGGGATCTCAAACCATGACTTCAGTCATGAATAAAACTGAAGCTTACCTGTCATGGATTGGCTGCAGCTGCTGAATATTTATTGAGATGATGTAGTTTCTAAAGAGAACTTTTGACTCAAGAAAATACACCTCTTTACAACACTAGGCTAGAGTTAATGATGTTGTTAGGGAATATCTGTTTCTTCAAAGAATGGCTATCTTAATAGCAGACTTCAAGGACAGAGACATATATCTCATTGTATCCCATTTTGAGAAGTTGCTTCTGTTAGCAGATTATGTTCCTTTTTCAGATTGAAGGCTTGGATTTGTACCTATCTGTTAACCTAGCTAAGGAAATTTCAGTTGTATTCTATTATGGGCCAGTTACTAAATATCTGTTCCTAAATTCTATTCTTTTTACAGGAAGCAGTACTTCTTTATAATTTAATGCTTGAATTACCCATATATTAGAAGGATTTGGCTACAATTTTATAAACCGAATTCTTGATATTTCATCTCTATTCTCCCCTGTAAAAATAACCAAGCTTTTGCAAGGTCCATCTTGCTTGAGAACTTTTTCATGTTTTTATTTGGTACTGTAGTTGGCATTGGCCAGGATTAAACATTTCAGTCCGTATTGGTAGAATTTTTTTTATTTTTTATTTTTTTTGCACTGTATCATGATTTATTCAACTGATTTAATATTTAGTTTTATTATAATGTATTCATTTATTTAAAATAGATATTGTTTTTATTTGATACAGAATTAAAAAAAAAAAAAAAAAGACTTGTAAAAATGACTTTGAATTTCTCTTTTTAACCTAGTGCTGTGTTTAGACCAAGAAATAATTTCTTGGTTATTAGACTCTTATTTTTTCTAATAGGCATGGCCATCTCATTAGATATTTCTATGCCATAATGTGTAGAAGTCACACTGAAGTTATGTCTCAATGAGCCAATGGGCAGATCCATAACTGCATTAAAAACATTATATTTATGCTAATTCTGTTGCAAACTGAAGAGTATAAATCCAGGTAGGCTTCTATGTTACTAGTACTGGTGGATTACTGTACTACTGCTGAAATATATTCAGACTCAACAGGGATACTATTATATAGTCCTGCATAGTCAGATGGATATAGGGCTCACTAGGTACAAATAAGCATACCTTCAGATGCAATCTTGATGAAAGCTTAATTACGTGAAATATATGAGAATTGGTCATAGCAAGAAGTAAAAATATTCAATATTTAATTAATAAATTGGCCTTGTGCAAATTTCTAGAAATGAAGTCTGCAACAATCATGCTAGCAAACATAGTAAAACTGCCAGATTACCTATTTCCTAAGAAAAAGAATGCACTAAATCTGAAATGTATCTAATAAAGTTTAATTCTTTTTGTCTTTTTTATTTCTTGCCCCCCCACCCACACACACCCCCCCACCTTTTCTGTTCCATTTCTCATTAAGCTCTTGGGTTCAACATGCTATTAAAGTTTGGAATCTGGGTACAATATAGACTGAAAGTTAATTTCAATTCATGTAATGGAACAGACTCATTGCTCAAGTTACCCAATAAGAATAGAGAGTGAAACATCTGTTATTTGTTGAAATTTCTATGCATTTATCAGATTACACTTCCTTTATGCCATCTTGCTCAATCCAACCTGGGAGAAACACTGTCAGGGGAGACTAAATACGTGATATTTTGGTATATAAAACAAACTACTTCAGAATATACTTGTAAATAGAGACCTGTGAATAGACAGACTAATGTGGCTTCTAAAAATAATTTGCACTCCATTTGTGCTCTTTATGAATCTGAGAATAAGACTGGTATAGTGTAATTCATCATGAAAGCAGCTTCTCAATTTGCAAGAAATCGTTAAGTGTCTGATGTTCCAACTGAGTGTAAAACTTACATGAAATGTGGTTCATTAGCATCTTTTCATTCAAATGTACTGACGGTGTTAATATATGACTTTCTGCATATGTGTACAAAATTAAGAAGTTTCTAGAACATGTTTGAATTTTTGAAATCTAAACTTTTCTACTGTACTGTCAAACTATTTGATAATTGCATGAAGTTTGACAAGGCCCAGTGCAACATTCTGCACTTGGGCCACGACAATCCCAAGCATAAGTACAGTCAGGGCAGAAAATGGCTTGAGAGCAACCATGAGAAGAAAGATCTGGGAGGCACTGGCTGATGAAAGAGTCAACGTGAGCCAGAAATGTGTGCTTTCAGCTCAGAAAGCCAAACATATCTGGATCCAGGCTTGCATCAAGAGCAGCATGACCAGCAGGTCAAGTTAGGTTATTCTGCTCCTCTACTGTACTCTCATGAGACACCACCAGAAGTACTGCATCCAGTTCTGGGGTCTCCAACACAAGGACATTGAACTGTTGGAGAAGGTCCAGAGGAGGGCCACAAAGATGATCAGAGAGCTTGAACACCTCCCATACAGGGACAAGCTGAAGAACTGAGAGTCTACAACCTGAAGAGAAGGCTTTGGGCTCACCTTATAGCTGCCTTCAGTATCTGAAGGGGGCCTACAGGAAAACTGGGGAGGGATTTTTTAGGAGGGCATGTAAAGACAGGACAAGGAGAAATGGCTTTAAACTGAAAGAAGGTAGATTTACACTAGATATTAGGATGAAATTCTTTACTGTGGTGGTGGTGAGAAACTGGAATAATTGCCGAGAGAGAATGTGGATGCCCCCCTCCTGGAAGTATTCAAGGCTAGGCTGCATGGGGCTTTGAGCAACCTGATGTAGAGGGAGGTGTCCCTGCCTATAGCAGGGATTTGGAACTAAATGATCTTAATGGTGTCTTCCAACCTAAGCCACTCTATGAGCTGAGGTTTTCTTATTTTCTGCTTGGTCATGTTTAATTATATCTGTGGTACCCAGCTTCAGGAGGAAATTAAGTCCCTTTTTACTAAGAAGCTTTATGAAAATAATTCTCAAATAGTTGCTTAAAAAAAAATAAAAAGTGTGTGTGTGTATATGTGCATATATATATATATATATGTATGTATGTATATATTTTATATTAATGGAAACAAGCACTGTGATTGCACTTTCTTTGATGTAATGCTACAAACAAACAAACCAACAAACAAAAATAAGGACTGGTTATATTTTCATATTCATTTGTTGGCAACACTTAAACAGAGAAGAAACAAATGAAAATGAAGTGGTGAGATTCAGGGATTAATCTAATTAAACAAAGATCGAGGGAAGAAGATAACAAGATAACATAGCTGACCAGTAATGCCTTCCAGCCATGCTTTGTTTCTCACAACTAAAAGTAGCATTTAACAATTCAATCAAAATTGAATAAATCTAAAATATCCAGAGATTGAAATATCAAACAACAACACATGCAGCTGCTACAGACCACTCTGTCTTTAAATCCCTTAAGACTTCACTGGAGTGTTTATAGAAACAGCATGCCACCTATATACATACATGGCCAAAAAGCACTGTTGTCAGGCATTATGCTTCCAGAAAAGCTCCTTCTCTATTTGTATTAAAAGAAGAGACAGCTGTGACTATTCAGTCTAAACCACTACCGAAAAAAAAGGAACAACTCCACATAGGAATAGACAGTTAAGTGGATAACTTCCTATAAATTATACAAATGATTCAGTTAGTCCTTTGTTCTCCCTATAACCTCTCTATAAACAGATTTATTTTTCCCATTTATTTTTCATTAGATTTTACCCCATAAATATATTTAACCATATTATTGCAAATGCAGAGTTGCTTCTACATTGTCATGAGTCAAAGAGATAGTATTCCTTCTTTAGTTGCTGCTTTAATTTCTGCAATATCAATTATATAGCTTTTTATACAATAGTGTCATGGATTTGTAATTTTTGCTTTTGGTATTCCACATAATAACATCATGTGGAGCACAGAGAAGAAGAACTACATGTACCGTCAATGAGGAAAATACGTTACAGAAGTGACGCTCGCTCGCTCTCTCACTGCCTGGCAGTGGGTGTGGGTGTGCTTCCAAGCCATGCACCTTCAATTTCAAAGTAGTCTTCTTGGTCTTCAGAAAACTCTCTTCCTCTTATTTTACTTGATTTATTAGCCTCAATTTCAATTAGATTGTACATATTGTGTTATCTTGCATTCTGATATCGTAATTAGTAAAATGTGTTTTCCTCCTTAGATCATTGCTGCTGCTCTGTTTATTTCCTTAAGCCCAACTCCCGTCTCCCTACCCTTTCCCTTTTCTTTTCCCATTCTTGGGGCTGGGGTGGCAACAAGCCTGCTGCCCTCTGTCACAGATGTAGATTGATCTAGATAACTCCATGACAAATAGTTTCTCAATCTATGTTTCCCTAAAAAAAGAAAAAAGCCGGAAATACATTTCCTTTTTTAGTCACCCTTAATTTAAAGACTGTAGGCTTGCTTTTATTAGTCACTAATAGAAAAAATCTACCAACAATAGAATTATAGTTACTGTTATTTTACCCTAGCTGTAAACCACCATGTTTGGTGGTGCTATGTGGCTAGCTGTCATATTTATCCAGTTTCCTGTTTCCTCACTAGTGAGAAGATACATTCCAAATCAAGAGGTCTTGACATTCATGGCATCAAGTTTTTTTAAAGAGCTGGCTAAGAGTGAATATGGCAGATCTGGATGACTGCAAATACCATTGTAAAAGTACGTTGCTTATTCTTCTTATTCAGCATAGTGTACACTGCAGCAGCTGGTTAACTTGGTGTCATGTTTTTATGATCATCAGTATTCCACATCATCACATCATGTAGAGTACTGGGAATTGAAGTGTGAATGCCCCAGTTCCACACAGCAAAGAGAAGAAACTACGTTTCTCAGAAGACTGTTCACTGTTCCTGCACAGGGGTAATGCATATAAGGCAGTGGTGGGTCATCCATCGACTTTTCTCTTTCGTCTCTCCTCGCTGCCTCCTGTCTCGACTGTGCAATTACTGTAAGGCTTACCACTTTCAGATACTCTCTCATTATATCTAATCTATTAGCTTCAATTCTAATTATCTTGCAATCTGATACCATATTTAGTAAACTAGTTTGTTTCTCCTCAGATGATTGCCACTGTTTTGTTTTGTTTTTTTTTTTTGTTGTTGTTGTTGTTTTTGTTGTTTGTTTTTAAATTATTTTGTTTCACTTTTCTGGAGGCATGGATTTTGCAAAATCCTTCTGCCCCACTAGTCATGGAACCAGGCCGAACCAGTACGTAAACTGTTGACACTTGGTGAGTCTCTCAATCAATAAATAATAATTAAAAAAAAAAAAAAAAGAGTTGATAAAATATCCAGGTAATAAAAAATAGTAGTATCTAAGAAATACAAACTTATATTTAGGTTATTAAAAAGTTAAGTTATAGAATAATGAAGAAAGCATTCCACTTATTTGTATGGTTTTGTCATTTATTTTCTGAGATGGGGAGAGTAGAAGAGTACTTTTTATGTTAAACATTACTAGTATTTGTCAAATAGATTTCATTTTTTAGATTATATGCTTTAGCACATAGGTAAATTCTAATTAAGTGTTATTATTGTGTCTACATACTGTTGAGAAATTACTATAACTATTACATTCTAATTAAGAGGATCAACAATTTTTAATTACCATTAAGTTGCGCGATCCTTTGATCATACACTCAACCAATTAAGGATAATTTGCTGGTTGATCTAATATTTAATTGTCAATATAGCATTTTTATTTAAATGCTTTATAAGTAGATTTTATATCTATGTCTATTGGCATGGATTCAGCTAATATTAGAGTTTTCATCACTATTTGGAGTGAATATAAGAAAACTAGTCAGAAAGGATGTGAAAACAAACAACCAAAAACAAAAGCCAAACAACACAAATATAAAGTGAAAGATATAAGCATCTATATGCAGTGGTATGGATGAAACATAAACATCACAGGTGAAAATGTAGAGATGGAGACCAGGTATCCAATATGGACTGAAGTGTCTTAACAATACTGGTCCAATTTAAAAATATATATATTCATGTGTTAGTTCAGTTCAGACTAAAAGACAGTTCAGACTAAAAGACAGTGGACCTAGAAGTTTAGGAATGGAATGTTTGAAGGGATAAATAATTTATTTTCATAGAGTTACAGAGTCATATCATGGTTGAAGCTGGAAGGGGCCTCTAGAGGTCATTTGGTTCAACCCCTCTCCCTTGATTAGGTTGATCAAGACCACGTCCAGGCAGCTTTTGAATATCTCCAAGAAGAATACTCTACAACTTCTCTGTGCAACTGCTTATGGTCCTCAGTCACCTTCATAGTAAAATAAAAAATTCCTCCTGATGTTTAGATGGAACTTTTTCCATCTGTATTCTTAAGTCCTAAAATAATGTTATAGAAAAAACTGCTAATAGGAGGAAGTGATTCTTGCCTCTGTTTGTGCTGGAGGGAAGCTAGAATTATGACAATATTTTGAGTTTTCTTCAAAAACAAAGTTTGAACTTTTAAGAAAAGTTATTCTCTTAGCCTAGAGTAACTGGTTCAACATTAAGGGGTCATTTCCCATTGTTTACTAAAAAGAGATGAATAATTGACTTTGGGGGTCTTTTCAGGTTATGGAGAATGTTCCATGAAAATCAAGAAGTAGAAAGTAGAAGTAAATAAAAAATGAAAATAAATGCAGCACTTTATATCTTGGAATATACAGGAGCATAGATTAGTTTGGATGATATCAGAAAAAATAACTGATATCACACAATATTGAATTAAAAATAAACCTATTAAGGGAAAGATTTCCTGTGATCTCAGTGGACTCTGAAGTTGTTTCTTAGGCATATACAGAGAACTGTATATCTCAAATATACCTACGTTGAATTTTTGTTCATGTGAACGACATTTGGATTAAACTGGAAAATCATGTTCAGAATTGAAACATAATTTACAGTATATTTGGAGAGCAATGAAGGAAGGGAGGTGTGTGTTCAGTAGCTAGTATTGACAAATGTAATTTGTTGCAGCAGTTACTCTGAGGTTTCCTGATAACTTGCATGAAAGCAAGAACAGACCTTGATTACATTTTAGTGTTGACAAGTAACATTGAGAGACAGATATCTAAAGACATAAATGTTCATTTGATCTTGGAGATGTATGAAATATCTGGCCAAAGTAAACTAAAAAGTCATTTTGAAAACCACATTTTACATTATATTATTCCATGCTTTCTTTTTCAAAAGTTATTCACTTGAGCTACACTGAAAACTAAAAAGCTTGTTTAAAACTTCAGACTGTTCAGCTATATTGTTTGTCATCCTACTTCATTATTTTGTTTTGAGAAAACCATAAATGTTCACAAAGAAAAGACAGAAAAGAAAGAGTAATAGAGTGTAAAGTTTTTAGCAGTAGTAGAGATACTCATTTTTGACGTTTTTCTTTAATGACAGGTTTTTCTTGTTTGCTTGAAGTCACATCAGTCAGTCTACTTTCAAGATAAATTATATTTCAGTTAATGTAAAACAGTCATCAGACTGTAAAGAAAGCATTCATTTAATTCATCTTTGTTCTTTTTGTATGCCACAGTTCTTCTAACACATTAATTTTCTAACAGTATCAGAGTACATTACTCCTGAAAATTCTCTCATCAGGTATTTCAGACCCTATTAATTCAGTATTATTCTTCACAAAAGTGTGGGACATTATGAAGCTGTAAGTTCATTAAGTTGTGTAATTTGCATCTGGGAGATCATCAAAATGAAAATCTGCAATAGGAGACTCTTTCCTGAAAGGGTATATCATTCCACAGCACAGTCCAAGTCACTTACAGAAAAAAAAAAGAAAACAAAGAAAAAGATATATATAAATATAAGTATATTATATATATATATAATGAAGTAGTATTAATTCAACAAATATGAAAAACAATCATACAAATACGGAGCTGTTACTGTTTTCTGAGACTTCTAAACTATTTTTATTTTTTTTTTTTAAATTTATACATTATTTCTGAAAGCATTTTCCCAGCATCAGTTGAGGCAAATCTTGTATTTCCATTGATAATCTTCTCAGGAGACATTCAGACAGAAGCGTGGAGGGTGTAAATTTTCATAGAGGTATGCTTTCAATAAATTAGTGGCATAATCCACAATTTTAATATTAGTTCATTAAATGGATAGGAACACATGCCATGATGCCTGAAGATCTATGTTTGAAATCACTCATCTTCCTATTCAGTACAAACCAATCAGAAGCTGGAAATTACTTCAAGGTACTAGCAGAAGGAGAATGGAGGAGGAAAAATTCCTTGTGTTACCTCTAGTACAGTTCCCTGCAAAAATTACCTCTTAATTAATGAGGGGAAATAGCCATTACCATTAGGACTGGATGCTTGGATAGGAAGATTTGGGAGAATTCTCTCTATATTGCTCTCTATAACTTCCTGAAGCGAGGTTGTAGTGAGCTGGGGGTTGGCCTCTTCTCTTGTGTATTCAGTGATAGGACTACAGGGAATGGTTTTAAGCTGCGCCAGGGGAGACTCAGGCTGGACATTAGGAAGTATTACTTCTCCGAAAGGGTAGTCAGGCATTGGAATGCACTGCCCAGGGAGGTGGTGGAGTCACCAACCATGAGAGTGTTCAAGAAACATTTGGATGTTGTGCTGAGGAATATGATTTAACTGGGAAGTATTGGTAATGGTTGGACTAGATGATCTTCTAGGTCTTTTCCAACCTTGATAATTCTGTGTTTCTGTGATAAATAACTGCTGCTCTTATTAGAAACGGATGTGAAAATCCAGATTGTATTATATGATACATATCACCAGAACACTGCAATACAGCACTGCCAGTAAAATTTTGAGAAGTAACCATTGATGGATAGTCCGTAATGAGTTGCTGAGTTTCTGCCTACAGTGCTCTTTGTATAAAAAATATTGGAAGATGGAAGACCAATAATTAAATACATTTAGGAGGAAATGTTTTCTATTTCCAGTAAGCACTAAATTTTAACATATCACTATACATTAACAAACAAACAAACAAACAAAACAACAACAACAACAAAAGACCACCAACAACCAAATAAACTAATAAAATAAACCCACCACAGAAATAAAATTAGGTGATGTTTCTTACCAGTGCACTTATCAAATTCAGAATGGTGGAGAAAAACAGCCTAATCAAACATAAACACATCTTCTTTTCCTGCTTGTTGGTTGTCCTGCTGCAGTCAGTCAACAAACAAATGAACAACAACAACAGCAACAAAACTACAAAACACTACAAAACTGTTTGTTTCTTTATTTTCTTTCCCAGATGAATCTGTGTGTGTTTAATGCTCTTTCTCCGTCCTTTCTGCCATGCACCAGTTCCTCCATAGAAAGTTTTACAAGAGGATGTGCAGTCATATATCTCCCTGGTACTTAAGTAAATAACATTGACTAACATTGTTTTCTACTGACTGTGTGTGCCAAAGACTACCTGGAGCCAAATAAATTTCCACAGAACTGCAATAGTTTGTTCTTTATCTAAATCCTCTTCACAATGACTAAATCCATCTACACTGGAATTCAAAAAAAAATGAACAATTGTCATTAACTTTGGAAATGAACATGACTGCAAATATAGAAAATATTCTAAATCAAAACTATAATGGAATAGAATTTAAAGTTACAAATATTAGTTCACAGTAACCACCACATTTTCATAGTTGCACTAGATTTTAAGACCAGCCTTGACAAATAGAGCATAACAAATTCTTTCTTTTTCAGTGCTATGAGCAAGGGGAAAAAAAACAACAAAACAACAAAAACAATAACAAAAACAACAGGGAGAGCTACCTGAAAATAGAGGAAGCAATTCAGCAGAGAACCATCAGTCATTGCTGTCTCAAGTAAAACATACACAAAACCAATAGAGGTAATGAAGCCAAGAAGTTCAGAGAACATGAACAAAATGAACATGCCATAGAAGAGCGGGAATCTCAGAAATCAACTTAGCCAAACTTAACAAACAGAGGGCAGTAATAATAACAGTGTTTGCTATTTGTTCTATTCATTTTAGATGAATAAACAGCAACTTTTGAAATATAAGAGCATAGCAGATTTGTGAAGATAAGCCAGACCTAATACACCTTAAAACAACTGGACCAAAAGTTGGATTGAGGAAAATTGTTTCCAACTGTTAAACACTAAGAAAAATACCTTCAAAAGAGCATCTAAAGACTACCCAAATATGTGTATATATATATATTTTTTGAATGAATAGAGCCTTGTATATTGCTATATTAGTGGTAAACAATTCATGGAGTTAGGTGTTGTTTCACTTTTAAGCTGATTTATCAAATATCTAGTTATTGATAAGAAAGTCACAAGGAGTTCATGCTGCAGTGGTGAAAAAGGCAAACTCCGTTGGATAAAATGATCCAGCACAAAAATACTTTTTGATTTTTTTTTCCTATTTTCTCTTATTTTTCTGACAGAAATAAAATACAACCTACATTGTTTTTTTTGAGGAGGCTTGGTGCTGTAGCGTACTCTACAGGGAGACATTAAATTTTATGAGTGTATTTGAAAATACAGAAGATTTCTTCACTCCTTCAGTTCTTCAGGAAATTAGCTGGCCTATTTCCAAATATTTTTTTCATGTTTTTTAAAATTATGTTGCAATGGATGATTGTTCTGGCACACTGGCTTAGCTAAGCCCAGATCAGGTGGTGGTGTTGATTTACCTCCTTTCTGAGAATCACCTGTTTTGCAAGTGTTTTAATAAGGTACAAGACACATTTGCTAACTATTGGGCATGAAAGCATTGTGCCAGTTATATTAATTAAGGTTAATGTGTAATTTTAAAATAAACTTGGAATAATAAATAAATATATAAGAATAAGCATCAAACTTTGGAGAACAGCTTTTCTTTCAGTATAATGGAAAGGATTATTGACAGTAATAAGTGGCAGCCACTGGGGCTCATTGATGTATATTCTAATAAAATGAAAGCATGAAAGGTCTTGTCATTTATATTTTATTGTTACTACTGCTTAGTCATTTTGTGCATCTTTATTTATTTATTTTTTTTTTTTCCCAGAATAAAATAACCAGCACAGAGGAACTGTGAGAAGCTTTCCAGGTAATGAAGCTCTTGAGTTGGAATCACAGGATCATAGGATGGTTTGGATTGGAAGGGACCTTTAAAATCATTTAGTTCCAACCCCCCTGCTATAGCCACAGATACCTCCCACTAGACCAGCTAGGTGGCTTTAAGCCCTGTCCTGCTTGATCTTGAATGTGTCCAGGGAGGTATCATCCATGGGCAAATTATTGTGGACAATTAACATTCTGATTTACTATTCAATTTGAAGTATTTTCATAATATGTATTTACTATATACACATAATCAATTTTCATGTTTCTGACTTGAATTCTTCTCTTGAATAATTAACAGTTTGACATTTACACTTTCTTCCTTTAAGTTTTATGTGAAAAAAAAAACCAAAAACAACCCATGAACTATGAAATTAATATTCCTAAATTGGAAAAAAAATAAATAAATGATGACCTTCTGTACATTTTCTGTCAAGTTCATTTAACAAATTAAAATCTTCTTGCTCTTTTACTGGAAATTAGTAGATATGCTTTGGATGCAGAAGAGGGTATGACTGAGGACAATAAGAGTTTGATCAGCTCAAAAATTTTCAAATGTGCATCACTTTTTAGGATAGATTTAATAGTCATATATTCGTAGGTAATGTAGATAATTCAGATTCATCTCTGTTTTGTGGATGGTTTAGATTTGAAGCTTTAAATTATTTTTCCTTCTGAGCTATTAATTACTTATAATTTCTTATGAGTTGCCCTGCTAAAATTCCAATGGACGCTAACACATATATTTCAGTGAAACCATGGGCATGTCCTGAGCTGAAGGCATGTGCTATTATCTCTGGACTATTGAATTAGACTTCATTGCTGAAACAATAAATACTAATCAGCTAGTAAAAGTTTCCTGACCTCACTGTAGTAAGGATGGTTTCAGATTATACTTTGTATTTCACAGGTACAAAATAAGGAGACGATTACTTGAAATACTTTTTTCATGAAATATGTTCAAGGATTGGAATGTGAATAAATGGCAACAATCACTGGCATGAAAAACAGGCATTTAAGAACAAGTTAATGTAGATGACCCTAAGCAACACCCTGTTCAGTCAACAGAATATCTCAGTAGACATTTGGATTAGTTCAACTCCAGAAATTCCTTTCACAGCTTTTGTTGTGAAGGCGAGAAGGTCTTTGAAAATATATTATGATCTTCTGAATTTTTAAAAGCAAATGATGTGAAGCTTTTCAGAAAAGGTGACGCAAAATCCAAGGAGTTAACAATTACTTATGATCTGTTCTTCATTCATTTTCAAAAATCACTTTGCCTCTTCAGAAAAGTCATGTCTTCTCTCCTTATGGGGGAAGCACGTCTGTTAGACTTAGAAAGACCAGCAATCTCAGTTTGTAGGTCAGTCTTCTTGGACTCCATTATTGCTTACACAGCTCAAATTTATTAGCTGTAGGGAAGATGCTATTTTAAAATGTGTGAAAGTCAGCAGAATCAGTTAAAATTTGATCATGCCCTGGTGATAAGGATCCTCAACATTCATCTGGCACTGACATTAGGTCCAGATTTCAATAATTCTCACTCCACTTTGCATCTTAAAGAAGTGAGTGAAAGCAAAATGCATCAAGGACCAGGTGAATGAAATTTGACAGACTAGTATAATCTTGTTACTTTATGGGGACACTAAAATAACAACACATAGTCTTAACCACTCCCACTTTAAAAAGTAATTTCTGATCAGATACTTGGAAAGCTAGAGAGAAAAGAAAGCACTCTGCCAGTCTTCAGTTTCAAATATTCTTTATTACTGTAAATACAAATTTCAGTAAAAGCCAGAATTTGCCAAAACCCCTGGAAACACTCCCATCCCAGCTGTTTTTCTGGGAAACAAATGTAAGGCTTCACAGAAATGACTGAGATCTGTTTTTCTATTTGCATTATTCGCCTTTTTGCAAGAAATGTATTCAAGGTATTATATAGAATGGTGTGTGAAAATTTGAAAAAGGGAAAGTGCAAGATTTGCTGTACCATAGTTCTACACAATGTATAGAAAGCCATATAGACACTACTGCACATCCTGTGATGCACTGCTGTCCAGAAAAGAGGATGTAAGCTAAAGTTGCTGAAGTGAGTTTTGGCAAACAGAACTGTGCTGGCATGATAGAAGACTCTTTGCCTAGCTTGGGCCTGTGGTATCTCTTTCTATTAGCATGGGCAGCTTGATGCTTGATTTCTCCAAGATAACTAATTATCTGAAATGGAGCAAGCAAAAGCAAGAGCAAATCCATCTACTATAACAGTCTTCCAAAATGGAGCAGATTTTTATTTGCAAACATGAAACAAAACACTAGCTTTATATAACACATACAGCATAGTTTTGGGCAAAGACTGAAGATTCTTTCTTTTCTTTTAAGACTCCTGAACTTCCTTTAAAGCCTTAAGCCATTTACTAGGTTAATTGTATGAACAACATTAAAAAAAAAAAAAAAAAATTAAAAAAATAAAAAAAAAACATTTCTATAAAAAATAAGCAAATTAAATAATCTAAATTAACTGTTATATTTCCTCATTTTTGAGGTTTAACATTCACTATTTTGCCAGCATAAAATCTTTTATACTTTAGACTTGAAGAAACCCTGATTTGTATATCAGAAATCCAGGATATTTGCAGTATCTCAAAGATTTTTCTTGTTGACTTTGAGCTTTGTCTTCATAAAGTTCACAAGATTACGGTTGTCTCAGTCCTCAACATTTTCCATGTCGCCCTGGACTGAAAAATCTGTCATTCATTTTGCTAAAATTCCCCTTAGTTTAGATTTATCTATAAATTTGCCTGTGGACATACACTGTGTCAGAGTCCAAGTGGTTGATGACGTTAAATACAAATGGGACACAGCAGCCTCTGCGACACTCAGATTGCTGCTGGCTGTCACCCAAACATCAAGCTAATGACTACTGCTACTTGTGCCTGGCAGTCCAGTCAATTTTCAAACCACCTCACAGTCCATTATTCCAGAGCAGGGTCTGTAGTTTCTCAGCTTCCAAATGAGAATGCTGTTAAAGGTGTTGTCAAAAGCTTTACTTAACAATGATGTAGATTATGAACAACAGTCTCCTTCTATCCACATAATAACTTATTTTACTACAGAAAGTTTTGTGTTGGCTAAACCCTTTGTAAATGCGTGCTGACCAGTCCAGATACACTTCCTATATTTCACGTATTTGGAATGGAACCAAAATGTAAATGCTTCATAATCTTTCCTGGGGCTGAGGTGATGCTAATCTGTTTGTAATTCATTATTGGAGTCACGTGAGGTGCCCTTCCTTTTCTGCAAGAAAGATAAAAATAGCATTACTGTTTTTTTCTAGTGGTAAGGCTCTTCCCCCCACCAGCATCATTTTTTTTCTCACTGCAGACAGTTTAATTCAAAATATCAGCAGCCAGATTTTTTGGCCTTCTTGGGTGAATCTCACTGTGTTCCAAGTATTTGAAAGTATCCATCACGATTAAGTATTTCCTTGACCGTAGTGTTCCAGCTGGCTATTGCCCTATTACATTCTCTTTCCAGGTTACTATTTAAAAAAAATAAATTTTTAGTAATTTCATAATGATTAATAGGTATGGCTTTCCTCTTTCCTACTGTAAACTGCCCATGGCTTTGGAGTCAGAAGATGTCAGGCAAATATTTCTTAATTAGAATGAAGTATATCAGATGTGCTACCTCTTGCTACTGCCACATTACTGCTGGTCTCACTCAGAACAAATAAACTGTAGATCTCCTGTGTGCAGGAAATAAAAGTGACAAAATGCATTTCTTCCAAATAACAACAGCTTTTCATAACAAGATTTTGCTAGTGGTACTCTAGGGAAATGCATATCTGAATACCTGGCATAAAGAAGAAGGATGTAGTTTTGATATGAGAAGGATTCTGCTTATCTTCAGAGAGTATGTACTTTTTGAGTAAGTTTAAGATATTTCTTTCAGGGTCGGTATGGATGAAGTTCAAAATAGAATCTGACCAGAACTGAACCTACATCAGTCATTAGAAAGACACATGTGGTGAAGAGAAATGGAACCGGTCTTTTGCAAAGATGTGACTATTGTATCTACTAGGATTTCTAGTAGGCAATTCAAGACAATTCAGAAGTTCATTTAGCAGAATAATGTAATTGTCTCACTGTTCAAGTCTTGTGAACAAAAAATCAGTAACATAATAGGATTTGCTAAAATTTGTGTACATGCAGAAACATAAATTCTTTTTAAACTTTTTAAAACTTACTTGCTAGCTCTTAATTTAAAATTTCTCATTGCAGTCATAACATCTTTGAACAAGTTGATGAAGAAAAACTGGAGTATACTTTCTTACAAAATGCCAGAACCCCATAAGTCAGGTCTTATAAAAATGAAAAAAAAGATTTGAAGAGTTTATTAGGCCTTGCAGAACCGAAAGGCAGTTTTCCATTGGCTTCAACAGCACATTTTTTATACATATAGGATCATCCGAAATCCGGGAAGAAAACTCTCTAACTCCAAAGTTGTGTTAGAAAGCAGCATTCCTTTATTCCTTGCCATGTGCACCAGGTGACTTGACAAACAAGCACGCCCTCTCAGAGTTCAGTTTCTACGTTTATATAGTTAAGACATACATATGCAATACACTGGCATACATACTCATTCTTTTTCAAGGACTCATAGATATGCGCTAATGTCCCTTTGGGCATGCTCAGTGGTATTTAGGGTGGTCAAGCGGCCACATACTTCCCCTTTATTCACCATCATCATAATCACTGAAACCTTTGATTCATTTTCATTCACTTTTCCCCAGTCTGGAAGGTTTCCATTGCCAACTAAGCCATAGTGAGCCACTTTTTAAAAACAGTGTATGTAGAACCCAAGGAAAATGTCCTTGCACATTTTGAAGCAAAAGATAAAAGTGTTCTACTGTGACTCCAGTACTTGTGAGGCAAAATCAATGAGGTAGAAGATAAAAGTATTCCTTTATTATGTCACCAGTGCAAAATTATTTAGGAAGCACAAGAATGTTCACCTACTAAAGCAGAAATGGAAAGTTTCAGAACTAACACTAAAGGATTCCTTTTGCTGAACTACTATATTGGTTCTTAAAATAGTGTACTAATACTAATAACCAGCATCTATTAATAGGATTATATCTGCAATTGTATGAAATAGAGACAACTGCATATTTTGCACTGCTATTAGTTTTTTAGCAGTTGGTACTATTACTAAGACCCTGAAGTACTTACTGTGGCACTGAGTCTTTTACTGAGTGAAGAAGGTTGAATAAAAGTTTCAGGTAAACAGCATTAGATAATTTAGGTTTTCCTTTCTAGGGCACATAAGTCTTGCTTGAGGCAATGCTGTTGGAAAACAAACAACTGAGTTTTGTAAAGCTTACTGTCTGGGTACAGAGTTTATATGCAATGTGTCAGAGTGCTATGAAGTAATGTGTTCATGACTGGATGTAGTTGTAAAGAATGCAGGGATGCAGTCAAACTCTTGTCTGGCTCACTTAACAGCCTCAGTGTCAGGAGCGTGAGGGATCTGGGATTCTTTCCGCCCCAAACATTATCTCATTCCACATAAATTATAACCTTTCGGGTGAGGAATCAACTGTGCAGGCTTAATATTAACTTTGATAAGTACCTGTGCAACTGTTTTTCCAGCATTAGAAGTTATTTCACTTCAGATTTTAATGGTATGGGTTTGAAGCAGAGAGAAGAAAATGCTTTTCGGTTTCTTGGGAAACAAGTATATTTTGTTTCAAGGGTGAATGCTAATACAGTAATTTCATTACTGTTCTTCCTACTTTAAACAGCAATTTCTTAGAGGATTAAAAGGATTCAGCACGCTGCATGCCATGAAGCTGCTTAAATGTAATGCCAAGAACTGAATCATAGCAACACAAACCTTTTGTGTTAGCAAGAAGAGAGATTAATTTAAATAGTTCATACTAAGGACATACCTATTTTAGGCTACATTCACATACATTGTAAGCTGCAGTTCAGAGATATATTTTTCACAAAGATATTTCATTGATAGAGATTTAGAATGATGGGATATACATAAAATCATATTTGGCCTTGTTCAAATCATGAAAACAGATTTGGTTTAGTTCAAATCAGTGCTTTCATATGCTTTCAAAAGCACTTTCAAATACTGCAGTCTAATGCAGTCTAATGTCTGCATTATAAAAGTTATGTACTTTGGGCTGGAGAAGATGAATTATGTTGAAATTATAAATTAGCAAGCATTATTTCACAATCAGTATAGATCAAGAAGAGTTTGTGTTTACACAGAACTGACAGGAACACAGCCATACTGAGTCATGCCAAAGATTAGTCCGGTATTCTGTCCTGGGGGAAAAAAAAAGGTAGTGGATGCGTCCAGTTAAATCCCTTAGTGATACTTCCCCAGATAAATCCTTCCAACAATCTGCAGTTTTAGGATTTCCTGAGCAATAGAAAATATCTTTCTGTATAACTGTAATTGATGGAACTTCCTTACAAGAAAAATTCCTAATCCCCTTCAAAACGTTTCTATGTTTTTGATAATCAAAATATCCTATGGCAAAGACTTTCATAGTTTAATCATATATTACACATCCTTTTGTTTGCATTAAATCTGCTATTCTGTAATACTCAACCAATTTTATAATCATAGATGTTCATCATAATCTAATCCAAATTACTTCAGTCACAGTCACGTACATATCTTGTGTAGTAAGTTCCTGCATATGGTAAAATAATATAACAATATGTGTTACTGATGTTTTTTTGTCCATGTGGCTTCCATTCTTGAACATTCAATTGAAATTCTGAGGAAAATAGAACTTCATAGGAAAATAGGTTTCTTCATAGAAATACCTGAGAAAACCTCTGGAAGGACCATCTCCTCTGATCACAAGAAGGATTCCAATGTCCTGGAAAAAAGTGGGCTAACAGAGACCTGCTGAAGTTTAAAAGAACAAAATGCTAAGTCCTGCACCAGGATAGATGAAGTAGATTTGTGAGAAGACAGGCCTAACTGGCCTGGAAGGACCTGGCATCCTGGTGGCCAACAAGTTGATTATGAGTCAGCAGTGCGCTCTTGCGGTGGTGAGGACTCACTGCATCTTGAGCAGAGGTAGTAAGAGCACAGCCAGGTAGGTGGAAGAAGTGATTATCTCCATTTGGCACCTGGAACAATATTTTCAGTTCCTTACGAAATTTTAGGTTTCCCAGTATAAGAAAGACATTGAAAAATTGGAACAAGTCCAATTAAGATCTACCAAGAGGGCTGAACAGTAACGTCATACGAGAACAATTTTGTGAAAACTATTTTTCTTATTTTTTTCGGTCTAAAAAAGGATGTGTGCAGTCTTACTCTCCTTGCTGTTAAAAAGACGAAGGCAGTTCTTCTCAGAAGTCCATAGAGAAAATAGGAGACTGATAAAGCCCTGAGCAGTCTGATTGAACATTCCATTTTTTGGTCAGGTCTTTGGATCAGATGACTTCTGGGGTTATTTTCTAACCAATTTATCCAGTGATTTTAAGTTATAGAAAACAGTATCTATTGAATACATCTGAGATATCAATGATACATGTTACAGCACTGCAAAAATATTGTTTTTAAGAACACAAAATATTTTAGGAACCTCTTCTTTATTTGTGTATTTTCTCTTATATATTCCCAGCTGTGATTTTATGTGCTCATCTAGAAATTTCTATTCTCTTATACCTTACTATACATAAAATACTGAGACTTAAAATTCTTCTTCAGAAAGTAAATTTTGTTCCTTGGAGGGTCTACTAAATATCACTAAACACACATGATACATATATATATATTTCTCCCCACTGTTTGTATGACTGTATTCTATTCCTTGGTAAAACTGTATTTCAGTTTTACACCATGGAACATGCTTCTGTAATATATATTAATTTCATCACCCAGATTATCCAACTCATTTCTTTTTACAGGAAAGCATAGAATACATCTATTAATTCCATTAATTACCATTTGAGAGACTGGAATTAAAAGAAACGGAAAAAAAAGAAAAAAAAAGAAAAAAAAAGAAAAGTAGTTTACATGTTTAAAAAACTGAAATAAGGAATTTATTCTATCTGTTTGCAAGCTTAACATACAAGTTTTCATATACTTAGATCTTTCTCAGAGCACATATCCACTGTTATATAGGATAAAATTCACCAAAATGCAGAAAATAGTTTAATAAGGTACATTTTGAGTGGCACACTGTTACCATATTCTAAAATCTAAAGAGCATCACTGAACAGTAAAAATGAGTTTAGTACTTAGTAGACAGGAACACAATATTAGGGATTCTGCCAGATGAATCTGTGACCACTTCTTTGTGCATTGTTTGGAAAATAAATCTTCTCACAAGACTATCCAAATTTATTCAACCAGGAAATTTGATTTTAGGGCTTTTGTCAGGGCTGTTATAATTATGTGCTGGGCTGACCCTTTGGTGATGGTTTCAAAGCCTGGATGTGTTTTAATTTTCATTATATAACAAACTTTATAAGATTGTATTGACCAAAACAAATATTTTGCATTCATATTTCCAAAACTAGTGAACAAACAGCCCTTAAACATAATCACTGATTTTAGCTTTTGATAAAACCTACCATTAAGAGGAGGACTTAGACTAGGGACAAGAAAAAATGAAGTGAGAGAGGTGGGAGATGATACTGAGCAGTGAAAGGAAGAAAAAGTAAGTTGAATAAATAAATAAATAAATAAATAAATTAGTCGACCAACCAGAAAAAAAGAAAAAAACAACCCAAAGAAAAATAAATGGAGACTAAAGAAGCATTCAGTTAGTAAGAAAACCAAAAGATATTTTTTTAAATATTTATAAGTATTCACCACTGGAATTCATTCCTATGGGAGGAAGGATACAGTGAGGCTGAGAATTCATCTGACCTTAAATGATTAAAACATTTATGTGAGCCTTGAGACTACCCACAAAATTAACAATAGGCTATTCTTTTCTTGTTAATATTATTGTAACAATGAGCATAAGCCGTTCATTCAAGAGCAAGAGTTAAAAAAATACAATTATTTGGAGAAAATAATATTCTTTTTCCTCAATCTTTCTTAGTTTTTCTCCTGAAGTGTGTAGTAGTGTCTGCTTGCAGAGAGATGACATTGTAATACACAGACCTACCATATTTCTCTGTTTTGATACTTTTTCTTATTATAGGGCATATTTTTCATAGATTACCCAAGAATTACTTATCTTTGTATGACTTTTGTGGACACTGTTCACCTCAGTCACCGTACTTGCAAAAGTAGTCTTCACATTTCTTAGTAAAAAAGAGTTATGTGGAGCTAAGCTAATAGTTCACTTACCAACACTCTGGGGATGTGCTTATATTTCCTTTATGTTAAAAGTCATGTTGTGCAGGGTGAAAGGGTAAACTAAGACCAGAAATTACAGTGAAAATGGCATCATGAATAGCCTTCTGGAATGAGAGCAGAAAAGATTCAGCAGCTTCCTGCAACAGATATGAAACCAACTTGAATTATAAGCTACGACTCGTACTGAATACTTTTAGATGCATGTTTTGTTATAGGTTGCTTTTACTGCCTGTTCTTTCTTTGTATAGAATATTAGTAATAGAAGAGAGAGGGAGAGAGAGAGAGAGAGAAATACCCATTTTAAGCATACAAATTTTAAATGATGCATGCATTTATTTACTTATGTTATTTGTCAACATGAAAGTAAATGGACAGGAGTGGAGGGTGAATAATAATCTGAAGAGTCTAAAATTTAAAAATTCAGAAAATTGTGATTGTATTTCATTATTAGGTCAGATTTCATTTAATGAGCATGGTAACTACTCATCTGACTGCCATTCCTTGCTCCTTATTGACAGCTGTTCTTATCATTCCTGCAACAGCACACAGTGCACCTCCAGCCCACTGAACAACAGCAAACAGACTACAAGGCATCTCACGAGGATGGAGGAAATCAGAGATTCAGGTATCTGCATAATCAGCTTTTAAACTGAAGGTAATGTGCAAGACAATCAGTGGTGGACTTAATTCAGGAAAACACTTTAACAGTGTACTAACTGAATCCTGGTATATTGATCTTACATGGCAAGGTTTTAGTAGTGAGGAGTCTACAGGGACAATCTCTGTGAGCAGGGCCCAGCTCCAGCTATTCCAAAAGGGACTCGCTGCTGGCCAAAACTGACTGACGTCTGGGGAAGTACTGGAACACCATGCTCCTGAAGAGTGGGCTCAGTGGGATGGAGCCATGTTGGAGTAGCGCTTGGAGAGCTGAAGAAGCATGGGGAAACCCATACAGGATCATTTTTGGAAGGATGGCATCCCAGGAGAGGGACCTCATTGTGGAGCATGGGCAGAGAGTGACCATAAAGGAGTAGCAGAAACAAAATTATATGCACTGACCACAGACCTCATTACCTGTTCCCTTGTGCTGTTTGAGTGGGGAAGGTGCAAGACAGCAGATGGTGAGAAGTGTGTCTTTAGTATGCTTTTAATTCTCTCTGTTTTAATCTGTTATGAAAGGGTAATAAATTACTTTAATCTCCCCATACTGAGTTTGTTTTGCCAGTGACAGCAGGCAACTGGTAAGTGATCTCTCTGTCCTTATCTCAAACTACAGTATAATTTTTCATCATATTCTCTCATCCTTCTGAGAAGTGAGAGTAGTATGGTAGTGCTGACCTATGAACCAGCACATCTGGAAAGATCTCGCATCATTTGTTCACCTGCTAGCAGGACGAAAACTGACAGAAAACAGACACTACCTCTTTCATCATAGCAGGAGGCTCAATCTCAGTTATTGTGAGACATATATTGAAATTTTAATGATATAAGTACTATATAACAAACAAATGATACTCTGAATTACTTTCATTCTCTCTGGAAGATTTCTTTTATATACATTTCCCGAAATATCAAATTAAAGTACATCAGAGAAGCGCAGTCTTGCTGGTACTCATAGGAATTATTTTTCTTCTTTGTTAAAAAAATATGACAAACGGCATCTGATAAAACATTTAAATAATATTTATGTCCTGTGCTATAGTAGTTTGTTACTGTCTCGCTCCAATTTACAGGAGGGAGGCAAGGTTCTTTGATATGTGTATATACCCGGCATGAGATTAAGAAGCAACGGTTTAAATGTTGGTCCAACCAGTTTATTAAAGTCCTAGCCGTTTTTAGGGAGATGGGGAAGGGAAGGTAGGCGATAGGGAAAGTAGGAAATGTAAGCAAGGAGTCTTTGCAGAGAGCAAAAGAGATATAGTCACCACCGTGGGTCCAGCGAGGTACACAGTAGGTCTCTTGGTCTCAGGAACTTGTCTGATCACCTCAGGGGATGAGAGACGAATTCCCCTCAGGGAATTCTCCATCAAAGGTGTCTTTGGGAGTTTGTCTCCAAAGTCCCCAGTTTAGCGAGGGCCTTTTATCCTCCATTTCTGTGAGGTTGTTTTTCTCCTTAGTTTGGTGTGACATACCTGGCCCAATAGATAAGCCAGAAGGGAGTGGTGCCTTTGTTGCCGGGCACAAGCATTATCACCTTTTGCAGTGGTCAGCTCCTCCAAGCCGCACCCCTGAGAAAGACTGCCTGTCCTGCTTGCAATCATGAGCAGAGGTGCTGTGTCACGATGACACCCATCATTCACTCTCCTGGATAGTTAGCAGTTGCCAGTCAGAGTCTTATCATTCACGAAGCAAGCTTTGAGACAAATAAGAAAAACAGTTCTGTCCTTCACAGTTACAATCTCTCTGATGTATAGTTTTGAACTAAAAATCCAACAAGCACTAAATATTTTGCTTATTTTTATCCATTCCATCTTCTGACAGTTACAGAAATTTTGAAGAGATCTCTACATCTAACACTTAATTTTACTACCCTTTAGGAGATCTTAGAAAAGCAATGCTATACTTTATCATTTACTTACTGTTCTTCAGTGTGATTTAAGATGCTTTTAAATAATGAAAACAAAAAAAAAACAAAACAAAGAAAAACAACTATCAAATAAAGGTTTAATATCTCTTATTAATGCTGTACTCTTTCTGTGTTAAGCATTTTACTTCTGTTGTTATCAAATGAAGTAAAGGTATTCTTAAGAGTGCAAATTATTTCACCTTAATGCATAAATCTTTACTGGAACAAGATTATTTTTTTTCCTAATGTAAGAAACAAGAAAGAAAAAACAAAACAAAAAATTCTCCACTGCAAAACTGTATTCTATATGGGTAACTCATATTTAGATACAGTCTTTAACTGTACGTTTTTATATATATCCACATAGACTTTCACAAGTTTGCTTTTACTAGTGCAAGTTACACTTCATGTCTCTGCACTTAAAACATCATATTTCTTAGTGATATTTATGCAGTAAAAAGTAAAGCCTTTTTTTTTTTTTTTTTTTTTTTGGCATATATTTTTATCTGCTCTGTTCTCAACAAATTGTAATGGCATTTATGGCTTAAAAAAAAAGTTGTTAGTAAGAAGTGTCATCAAATATTCTCATAAGTAAATGATCAGAAATTTTGCAGCTGCCAAATGAAAGCTCATATGTGTTGAGGTGATTAAAGCAGAAGAAAGGAGAAATTGCACTGGACACGTGAGGAGGATGATGTTTTTCCTGGCTACAGTTGTAGTCTATAAGATGTTAGACTGATTACATTCTAGTGTATTCTGGCTTTTCAGAATAAGTCTTAATTTATGCAACAAGCCTAGTTATCAGCATCAAAATTCTATAAGAGGGTTGTTCAGTGAGATCAAATAATATTTCTGTTTACACATCACAAGATTCTGAAAGATCTTATCAGATGAAACCAATCTCTCTCACTGATCAACTCCAAATAATTTCTTTCCAACTTGTATGCTGAAGCCTTGGTTTCCTCATCAGTAAAAATTGATATCAATCTCTCCTTTCTTAAAACACTTTGAACGCTATTCTGTTCTGTGGGTGTAGGACACAATAGATTAATATGGGAATCAAATTTTGTGTTTAAAAGACTTTGCAGTATAATCTTTTTTGTCTCATTCATACTAGTGTTTTACAAGTTTAAAAACCATGCAGGTAAAGAACAATTAATAAAACATTCCAAATCAAGTATCACTCTTGATTACATGTACTATATAGTGATTCAACCAAACTAATTATGAACAGGAAAAGTTTCAAAAAAGACTCAAAGGTACAGCTTCAGTTTGTAGCATCAATCAGTGCTAGCTCTGATACATCCTTAAATAACAGCATTCTAGTCATTTAGGTACTTTCCTTACACAAAATTATTTGATATGTAAATGAGTTCAGTTCTGTGAGTAACAATAGAAACAATGAAATCAGAAAACTTTTTGCTCTTGATAATTATTTTGTTATTATCTTTCTTTATAAAGTCCTTCTTTGTTATGTGTCTTAATAAAAGGAAAGTGATAAAACCTCATGAAAGCCTCAAAAGGACTCATAAATGCAGCCTAATTGACTAAATGCAGTCAATAACCTGTAACTGCTGGAAGATAATATTATAAATATTATAAGAAGACTGGAAAACTATCTGAAATATTAGCATAGAAGAGGTATTATTATTATCAAAACAGAGATTTGCAAACAAAGACTGATTTTTTTTTCATGTGTGCTGGTCTAATATATGTGAATTTTAAAGAAAGCAATAGTTTCCACAGGTACTGAGTGAATTAAAACTCACCCAGACCTAATGAAGCATATGACTTCAATGACCTAATATGTTGTATAATTCTAACAATGTATGTGTGACATTAATCAGTCCTTTACACATTTGCCACATTAGCTTTTTCATAGTCAGAAGCTTCTGCACTGGTATTTGACACTGAAAATAATTTCTCAATTGTTGTCATTGTTCTGCATCCTCCAAACTTTCATAAAATATTAATAATCTAATTTATAATGTTTTATCCTACTTCCATCCTTTCAAAACACTGAAGAAGTGACTAGCATGATAAATAATGACAAAATTAAGATTCTCACACTTCAGGAGGAGAAATCTGTGTGCATGTAATGTAAACAGAACAACAATGATATTCCAGAAAATAGTAGGAGACATGGCCAAGCATGTAAACAGAAATCTTCTTCAGTTTGGAAATAATAATAAATAAGTTTTTATATCATGCTAAGCAACTTTCTAAGAGACTGAGCTGACTGTAATCACAAGTTCTGACTGCTTTTAATACAAGTTACTAACCAGTGTAGATCAGAATTATGTTCCATCCAAAGAAAAATGTCTTAAAGATTTTTCACTAATGGGATAGAAAACAAAACTGACTTAAGTTTTTCATATGTTTTTAGTTCTTAATATTATTTTTATTATGATACCATTGAGATGCACATGCACTCAACATTTAATGGTAAGTTCTGCAAAGTCTCAAGATGAGGAATTCTCTTTTGCTCTTGAGAGCATAGCATACGAAGTCTTATCTTTTACACCACTGTAATCCATTAACTTAAATGAATGTAGGTTTGTGTCTGGACTCTGTCACACTACTATAAAAATGAGTTATTGTGGTTTAATTCATGCTTGGAAATTTGTATTTAGGAATTACACTATTTTATACTATGATGACTTCCTGTGTAGAAAAGGCCTAAATAAGGCAGGAAGGAGAAGGAAGGGGAAGAGACAGGGAGCAGAATTTGATTGATACAGATCACTACAACTGTATTTAGTCTGCAAGGGACTGCAGTGGGGTGAAGTGAAGTTTGTTGCAGTGAGGTTGCAGGGCTGTCCAGTGGATGCTGGGGCTAGGGATCTCACAGGTCTCTGTGACATCAGCTACAGCAGATTGGTGTAATGTGTGACTAAGACATGAAGATTTTGGGTCTAATGTGGATCTCTTGCTTCTGGCAAAAACATCTACTGCCTTCAGGCACTTCAGTGAAGAAAATTGCCATCACTTTTGATTTTAATTTCATTATTGGCCAGTGAAAAAGGAGTTGGACTTGCACTGTTCCCGAATGTAAATTGTATCAAAAAAGTGTGAAGATAATGAATGTTTCAAGAATACATTTCCTTGTGACTTCTTTTGTTATTGTATGTCTTAAGTATTTCTGGCTAATTGACTGTATTCCAAGTTCTCATAAATATATCTGAAGGCTCATTATATTTTGCATTTTCATAAAGTCATTGCAATTGGAATTGGAAGATTGCGGGATATCTTTATGTTAGATGATGAGAGTTTTAATTCTTGTTTAAAAAACCTTGATAAAATGAAACAAGTACTCTGTAAGATCATGGAAAGCAAATGGGTAGTAAAAAGAAAACTATACTTTTTTTTTTTTTTACACTTCTATTTTTAAACTAATCCTATAATTATCTGGGGTTTGATACGTGATTTTAGATGGTTGAAATTGGCAGCAATATCAAAAAAGAAATATTTCCAGTTTCAAAAGTAATGGTCTGTTTTCCAAAGTGTTCTCCAAGGCAGTTTATTTTAATCTTTACTCAAAGTGTTTATTTGTTCATCTACTTCACTTTAGTGTAAAAACAGTAGTGAAATATGCCACAGATGTTTCCACTTGCCTTTATTTTTTATGTATGATCAGTTTTCTGGATTTTGTTTAGAAATAATATTAACTGTCTCCCTAAGTATTTTTATAATAGATTGTCATTACTGAAATATGAAAATAGATGAATTTCTGGAAATTTGGATGCTCTCTTGATGCAAAAGAATTTAACATCTGCAGTTTCAGTTGGCTGTTTAAAAGTTTTTCAAATAATTCCTTGGCAAACTGAACTTTGTATTTGCAATAATTATTAATCCAATTATTCATTAAATATATTCATTAAATATAACTCTTTTTTAAAAATTATTATGATTTTTCTCAATGCTCCCTAATTTCCAAAGTGAAAATGTTTAACAACTTAATCAGAATTGTCACATTGTCACATTACACTTAGCCTTGTATGTATGTAAGACACCTATTGACATTCACTGACACTTGCTGAAAGGTTATAGATAGCAAATTATGGAAATGAGTGTAGTGAGTCAGTGGGTGGTGCACTTCAGCAGTAGCAACAGTGATGTGAAGGTCGAGCTACTCTCTGGATGACCACACATAGCTGTAACATAACAAAATGAAGATATTGTCAATCAGCTCATCTGCATGAATCAGCACATTATAACCAGTGAATTGTGTACAGAGTTGAATGTTGGCTTAAAAGTGTTGTAAACATTGGTGGCAACACTGGAATATTGCAAAGTTTGCACCTGGTGGGTCCTACAAATGCACACACAGCATACAGAAACAGAAAGAAATAACATTGTATGCAAGTTTGTCAGGATCTACTGAACTGATAGGAAGCTGAAGTTGACACTTCCTAGGTTGCATTGTGACCGGTGTCGAGATGCGGTGAGACCACTATGAGCTGGAGTCAAAATGGCAGTTAATGGAGTGGCTACATGTGAACTGAATAAAAAGTTCAAGATACATCTCACAACAGGTAGGTGATGTGCACTCTCTTTTGGGATAGGAAAGGGGTGATCCTTCTGGTTTTCCTGGAACCCAGAAAAACCATAATCTCTGACTGCTACATAAAGACTGACTACACGGAAAGCTCAAACTCCCATAGTCAGGTCATAGAAAAAGACAGCCTTTCTCCTGAAACATGATAATGCCAGTTCCCATACCAGTTTGAAGATAATGGAGCGTCTAACCAGTCTTGTCTGAACTGTCCTACCACACCCATCATAGAGTCTGGATTTAGTGCCTTCTGACTTCCATCTGTTTGAACTGTTGAAATGTGGCTAATCAGCATGGGCTACATTTTCCTACCAATTATACTGTCATAGCAGCTGTAAAACAGTAGGTCACTTCCACTGGTGCAGATTTTTAGAAGTGTCATGTATGCTCTTGATGATTACTGGAAAAAATGTATAGCTAATGCCATAGCTAATGGGCTAATGATGGCTGTTGAAAAGGAGTGATTTGAATCTGAGAGTTTCTTAATTAAATAGTGTTACTGAGCTCTTTGTTGTACTTTCTATGTAAATAAATAGCTGACATTATTCTTGGAGTGACCTGCATATGTCTTTACCTTTCATCTTTTCCTAGTCTTTAAGTACAGTAACAGATTGTCAATGAATCCTTACAGCATATCTATGGATATGTGAACAAATAGTTGTTTATAAATGCCTGTGAAGTGCTCACATTGTTAATTAGAGTCAATTGTCAGTCAATTTATTTGTTTTATTGCATCAGGAAATGTTCTTCTGTGCTTTATAAGCAGGAAGATATATATGTATTTCATAGGTTTTAACTAATACAAATCTTTTGTTCAACAACAACAACAACAAAAAAAAAAGTTAAAATTCCTTCAAAAATTTTAGAAACCATCTATGCTTGAGGAAATAACATATGATTAAACTCTTTACCTGACTTCTTGTGCATTTCCCATAATAAATCATTGTTAGCAGATGTTCTTTACCAGCTGATAAAGTTAGAAAGTACGATTTAGATTTAGACATATCTTTATTCAGAGATAATTCTGCATTTAGCTTTTTACTGAAAATGAGAATGGGAAGGGTGGAAATGAAGGACAAGATCATGGAGCTGTTTAATGTCATTTGGCTTGTAGAAAGCCAAAATTTGCTGCAGAAGCAAAAGATTGCATCATTGAAAGGAATGTCTCTGTTGTTGATTAAAGTATATGTGACATAAAGTAGTTTGCATTACATGAAACTTCATATTCAATGATGTCACTTTTAAAAAAGGAAATTTACACTACATGCTTGGATAAAAATATCTGCAAAACCTCTACTTTCAACTGGTTTACAAAGTCAGAGGATCTCAGTTTTGGAAATTTTCAATAATCTGTTGATTATAAATATTAAAGATGTCATTTGATTCATCATGATGTCAACAACATCAAGACAAATCTTGTTTTAATGAATACTGTTCACTACAGGTTAAAGTGGTATTCTATCAGTAGGGTATGTTTTATCACCAACACCATTCACAGTTTAACAAATAGCACCTTTCAGGCACAGTCATAAGGTGTTGCAATCACAGGGTGTTGTCCTGCTAGAGTTTCCAATCACCCTGGCATAAAAAAGATATCTGCACATTATAATGTTTATAGTGAAAGGATTACATTGAGATTGTTTATTTACAAGTTCACCTCTGTCTCACCTTTCTTCAATTAAATCAAGCCCCTTCTCTTGGCGTTTTTGAAATCAGCATATGGAAGATGTACTTAAACAATTTTACACAAAGCAAGTCTCCTTTGTTGTATAGCTCTCTTAAATATTGAGCAGGAACATCTGGATTGTTACTGTTAACTCATATAACTTATTACCCCTTCATAATTTTTTTTTTATTTTATTTTATTTTTTTTTTTTTTGTTAACACCTTGGAATTCATTTTCTTAATTAAAAAGATATTGTATCATTATGACCTAACCAACTTGGACACGTGGAGTAGTTACACAGTAATAACACCCTCAACTGTGTTTCAGAAAAATTGTCACTGAGACAGTAAGTCTGTAATTCTTGAACATAAGCATACATAGGTTTAAGTGACATTATACACCTCAGTGCATATACTGGTTTTTATTGCTTTCTCTGTGTGGACAAGAGACAGCAAGAGACAGCAAGAGTAGTCTGTTCCCAAAGGGAAGGTGATCCAGGGGCTAAAGGTAAGGAAGGCAGGGCAGGCTCCTTTCTCACTGGAGTGCTGTCACGCATTGCCTGAGTCAGAAGAACAGAACAGGCCCAATAATAATGATTAATTTCGTCCAAGAGTCCAGTGAGGGCCAGATGAGTGAGGTATAAAGTAGAATCAAGATGTCAGTTGAGAGTCAGTGGTCAGGATCAGCCAAGCCAAACAAAGCTGATGCAAGGCTCATGTTGTAGGTGTGGAACAAGTGCTTGAACAGAAATTCAGTTTTCAAGAGAAGAGTGGAAATGGTTTACATAGAAGGAAAAAAAAATCTTTTACAGTAAAGGTGGTGAGGAACTGGAATGGATTTTCTAGTAATGTGGTTGATACTCCATCCCTGGTGACTTTCAGTATGAGGCTGGACCAGGCCCTGGGCAACCTGATCTAGGTCTTTATTGCAGGGGAGTTGGACTAGATAGCCTGCAGCGGTCCCTTCCAACTCTAAGGATTATATGATTCTATGATAAATGCTGAATGAGACATTTTACGGCTGTTACTCTCAAAAGTTGTAGAATATAACACGGGAGGGAGGGAGTGAAACTGGGGAGGCTGGTGATGTGTTTGGTACTGTGATACTTTCTTGTATGTCTGAGAGTACAGTTTAAAGCCCAGAGTTCATTACAGCCATACTTTTTTACTGTCCGGCAGAAAGGAAAATCTCTTGAAAGCTAATAATATTAGCTTTTTAATTAATTAATTAATTAAAATAAATAAATTAATTTTTCTCTCATTTCTCAAAGAAATGTGCATTTTGGCTATATTTGCTTATCATATTTATTATGCATTTCCCATGCTTTCAGGGTAAGACAGAACAACAACTACAGCTCCTGTATATCAGCTCTTCACAAAATAGACATCAGTTGTTGCAATAATTAGAACCTAACCCACACTGATTGGATATTTGAGTAAAACAGGAAAAAGTAAAGCCTTTACCCTGAAATGCTTAATTTATCAATTGGTTGGAATTTGTGACAATAAAATATTATATTGATAGCTGACATAAATTTTGCAAATACCACACTTTTTGCTTTTTCATATAGGATTATTTACCTTGTTCAGTCCTATTGTGTTCCATGATTCTCTCTGTATTAAATGAAACAGTGATTTATGTAGACTGCACCATATATGTCAGTATTTTGGGTCTTCTGTGATTCAGTTGATCAATTTTGTTTTGTCCCAGAGCTGAAATGTTATGTTACTGAGCTGACAGAAGAACTTAAGAGAAATAAATGAATAAAAAATGAAAGGGAATAATGGATTTATACCTCTTAAGTGAAAACCAGTTCATGTGAGATACCCCTTGTAGAATTTCTGGAAAACGTATTTGCTGTCTTAGTTCTGAGTAATGATCCTATGAAGACTTAACTCTAAAGAAAGAACCAAAACACTTGTTTTTATTCTGTTAACTGATCTTACCAGCTACAGTTAACAAGCTATTTTGAAGTTACTTTCCTCTGGAAACAATGTTTATGGTGCTCTACCTATCGTGTTATAGGTAGAGCATGCATACAGTGAAATTGTGAACACAGTTCTTCATTTTCACTTCAAATGTGACAGAGCGCTGGGAACCTTGAACAACAACACAGAAAATTCTTTTAAGTTTGGGGAAACTAGTAAGAAACCTTGTAAGACGCTCACAGTAGAAAAAACTGTATCATGAGCTGACAATGGGGAGTTAGGTATAATGTAAACAAAAATCTATGTAGGAAAATATTAACTGAAATTTATATTTTATTAAATCAGTGAGAAAATAATAATTTAAGGAACTTATTCTTCATTCATTAAAAGAATGATATGCCGAGGCAAATTTTTGGCTCAGAATGCATTTATTTATAAAGATGCCCTGTATCAGTTTATTATATGAATATAATTACCTTTTAAATTTCAAATGCATTTTTGTTCATTTCTCTTCACTTTTCTCAAATTTCTATCCCACAGATTTTCTTCTTCTGAAAATTTCAGAGACAGTTTTGTATTCCCTTGGTATTAAAATTATCCCCCAATCTCCAGGCTACATGTAGCCGTTTTCTTGTTTCACACTTACTATTATCATTCCCTTGAAGCTGACCTAGCCTATTCAGTTGCCTTGTCCAGAATCAAATGACTGAAGGGACAGTGGGAGGAAATAGAAGATTAAAAAAAGGCTTATTGAGTTCTTGCCTATTGAGGTTAAGCAGTCTGCCACACAGGAAGCCTTTTAAGAAGTGCTTGGCTTTCCTTTCTGTTTAGAATAGTGCCCAGATGTTCTACTTGCCCAAAAAGAAACCCACACTTGGAAAAATTACATCAGGATACTTCGCATGAGGGTTCATAGGCATTTAATCTATTTCTTATTTTGGTTTAGTAGAATGAAAACTATTAGATTCCTCAGGGCACCAGAAGGGCTAACAATCTTCATCTAGGACTTGCCTATGCACCTGGGATCTCCCTTTAATAGCAGACCTAGGCACTCCCGTGTTTCCTGTGTAATGTTGTGTAACCTGTACCTAGTCCTGCTACCTACTGCCCTACCATTCTGAATGAGATTATTAGATGGACTGAGATTATAGTGGTTTATGTTGTGTTCTACCTCTGGCTCAGCCTCCTGCCATTTTTGATTGGTTTTCCGGGTTGGACTGTGGGTCAGTCCAACCTTTCCTTGTTTGGGATGGTCATTGGAATCTATCAGCACACCCGTAACTGTAGCCTGTTGGGGCAGGAATCTCTGCCCAATCTGGAGTCTCTATTCCAGAGAAGCCTTGTTTCTTTTGAAGCAGCAGGAATAGTTTTTCTGGGAAAAAATATTTTAAAATCTAAAAATTAAATATATATAGATTAGATACATAGACATACTTTAACATTAACAGCTTTTAATGCTAGTAATGTGCACTGACATGTATAATATAAAAAGAGATTAGCTTTTAAAATAACTAATTAGTAGCATTTCAGTTTCTTGTATTCTATTTGATGTTAGTGGAGCAAAAAGCAGCTGTTCTAATTATGAACTTTCTCTGTATTTCTAATGAAGCTTTAAAATATCCAGACAGATTGACTGCATACGTGTTTTGAACAAAATCATCACTACCTGTAAGGATAAGCCTTAGATTAAGTTTCTAAAAATATCTGGCCAAGAAACACAGCAAAACATAATTTAGGAAGAAAGGGCAATTTACTTTCACAGGGCATCAGATGCATAGTTCTGTCATCAGGAAAAATGATTATTAAAATATCAGAATTTAGATATGACTGCTTGCCTTATTTAAACTTCCAACTGATTAACATGGGAATGTAGAAATGAGTGCAAAATGACTGATACAGTGGGTTCCATTAAAAACTCAACATTTATTCCCTCAAGAGCCACATTGTTTCCCTGTGGCTAGAAGAATGTCATCTTCAGATAGAAAGCTAATTAAAGTTTTAGCATTCTGCTTTCTAGTTTCAAGGAAAGTAAGATGTTAGCAAGACAGCCTACTGCCTGTATCACACCAAAGTGCTTGTCTGTGATCTAAATCCATCCCTCAGGTTAGCACTGAGTATTCTATTGCTGCTGAAAGTGGGAGAAAAAATAAATTGTTCTATGATCTGGAGCCAGTCATTAGGATAACCATGGTAAGAACAGAATATGTATAGAACTGTGAATTAACACTATTTGAAAATCCATATTTAATGCTTGCTGTAGTCTAGTTTTCCTCTCCTCTTTTCACCTCCTCCTCCTTTCAAACTTAAACTATGTCTTCTTGGCTAGGATAGGAAGCAGAAGTGCTGAAATATCTAATCTTGTAAGACTTCCAGCCCAGCTGTGGAAAATCAAGTGGCTTTAGACAGTTGGAATACAGTTCAAAAGAGCATACACAGTTCTTGGTGTTTGTCCAAGGATTCAGACTCTTTGTGGTTTACCCATCACTCTTTGTAATGCATTAGAAAGTAAGCATACTCTGTCAATGAGTTAGAATGATGTGAAAGTAAATCTGCTCCTGACCTTGCTGTCCACTTGCAGGCATGACTCTAACTGGCTTTAATGGAAGTTTCACATCAGGAATGGCTTCATGATTAGACATCTGTACTGCAAATGAGATAATATGTATTAATGTATGTGTTTTCTCTCTGGAATCAATTACAACTGAGAAAAGCAATCTGTGAATATAATAACTTTCTCATGGACTGAGACTGTACAGCTACTACCATTCTTCTAAGTAGTATGTTTGTAGAAGTAAGCATAGCAGAGGAAATACAAAATTAAAAGGTATGGGCAAATGAAGCATGACATTTTTCATGTGATATTTGAAACTAGAAGAAAGGGAAAGGGACAAAAAAAACCCCTCTCTTCGTCAGAGAGGCTGAGAACAGTACCCTTAGATTAAACTAGGGGAAAAGAAAACCAAAACAACAAAACCAAAACAAAAACAACTTGAGAAAATCTTCCTAGCTTGTGAAAAATAGTGAATCAGGTTTTCTCTGAATGGTTCAATGAAAGATGACTATTTTTTCCTTGTGCCTTGCGTATAATGAAAAGCAACAAGAAAAGTCATTGTTCTGTTTCTATGATACTATACTAAAATGAACTCAAGATTATGTTAAAAAAATATTTGCCATTATGAATCTGGTGTGGTCATATATTGTAATGGAATGACCAAACAGTTATTTTCAGAGATGAAGCTCCTGAATTACTGTAGGCTTTCTAGATGCTTGAAAGGTGCAATACCATGCAGTGTACTTCCCCCAGCACTCTATGAAGTGTCACTTCCCAGCGTGAAGGAATCTTCCGTGGTAGGCTGTGGGGAGCAATATGAGTGCAGAAGGGGGTTGAACATATATTTAATCACATTAATCATGTCACATTTCTCCAAGCTGGTATTCTCAAAAGACTAACATAAGAGGGACAAAGACTGGATCCTCAACTTCACTCCAAAGTTTGTCTGCACATGGGAACAGAAGAATTTACAAGTAGAATGAATTGACTCAGAGATTCTGTTCTTAAGTGCTCAGATGACTTGAAAAAAATTTGTGAACAGACCTTACTAAATACAGAAGTGTGACAAGCTGTAGCACTAGAATGTTAAACAACTTAGTAGGTTTTAATATCAAAAGTAATTGAAGCATGCTGTTTAAAAATATCTTCATCTGCTCCATAAGATACGGTCATTCAGAACCAGAAATACTTATGAAAGCACTAAAAACAATGCATTTATGCTAGTCAGAGCTTCTTTACTGTTAAATTTATATTTCTTTCTATTCAGGACTTTGAGAATAAATGCCAGTCTATTAACAAAGAATATTTATTTCATAGAAATGAAATAATGCAAACACACTAGACAGTTGATATCTAGATCAAAAGACATAAAGTGTAATACTGTTCACAAAACTATGTCAATTTTATGAGTTCGAAGTGATATTTCATTTTTTTTATCCTCAATTTTTTAGATTACAGCTTACTTTAATCTAAATGCCAGTAGGTAAAAATAATAGTAATGTAAAAATGCTTTGAAAAGGTTATTGGATTGTTAGATTTTAATAATGTATTACTACTGAACTGAAATAAGAACGATAAATGGTTCAGGGAAGCCTAAGGAAAGGGAAGAAATTTGATAGTGTTATTTTAATTTAATTTTGTAGAAGTATCTTAAACAATATATAAATTACATTTTCAAACAATGACAGATTTTCAGATTTCAAGTTCTGTTTTTGTATGTATTGATTCCATTCTATTTGACTACATGTAACATATTCACAGTTTGGACATTATCTGTTAATCTTTTTTTTTTTTTTTTTTTTTTTTCCTTTTTTCTTCTTTTTTTTTTAAATTGCTTATAGTGAGACACATTAAAGGGACACACCTTATTTATATAGTTGAAAAAATTATAGTAAATCATGACACAGTGATGTCTTAATTGATCTGCATTTAATGCCCTGATGTAGTTAATGAACTTTCTGAAGAATACAGTGCTGCTCAGAGATGACAGCTGTCATGATCACAGAGTCACAGAACAGTTTATGTTGAAAGAGACTGTAAAGATCACATGGTCCAACACCCCTGGCCTGGACAGGGACATCTTTCATCACATCAGTTTGCTCAAAGCCCATCCAGCCTGGCCTTGCATGGCATAAGGGGCATCCATAGCTTCTCTGGGAATTCTTTTCCAGTGTCTCACCATGCTCATTGTGAAAACTTTCTTATATTCATTCTAGATCTAATATCTTTCAGTTTAAAAAGTTATCCTTTTACTTTCACTACGGGCCCTAGGAAAAAGGCCTTCACCATCTTTCATAGAAACCCTCTTTATATACTGAAAGGCGGATATAAGGTCTCTATCAATGTAGTTATGAAAAAATAGGTTCACTACGTCTCACAAATTAGCTGTTCATATTTTTGCCAGATCATAACAAAATACTTGTCGTTTTATCTTCTGACCTCTTCCCCATCAAGTAGGGTGCCAGGAGGTTAATCTTAGAGTGAACTGTATTTTCAGTTGCTTTTTTTTTTACTGAAAGCAAGATTCATTTCTGTTTAGCCATTTTAGAGGATTAAAAGCTCGCAACTTTGGAATCTGGTCAGAAAGCAATCTGAATGAGGAAACAGAGCAAAACTATTCAGTGGATTTGTATAAACAGCTTTCATTCTTTGAAAGGATTTAATTTTACTTAAAGATTAAATGAAAAGTGTTTGAGACATCCAGTGTCCCAGAGGAGCAGGAAAACTACATAATAAAACTAACATATCTTTTGATAGCATTGGCAGAGTCTACAAGGACAGTGCCAGGGATGGTTATATTTGGAGACCAAATCAGCCTTTCACTTGAGGAAAGGCTTAAAGATTATTAGTATTGTGCTGTTTGGGAGTCATAGTTACAAACTATAGCTATGTACTTGTCTGTACTTAGCCAAGGAATAAAATAAAGATTTTTTTTTTCTCCTAGTGGTATATCCTAGTAGTTTATCTTATTTCACATGCTTTTGTTTAAAGCAAATGTTATTTGTTAATTTTAAATTAATAAATCGATTGGTTTAAAGTATGTATGTATACTTCAAATGGCTTATCTATACAAAATATAAAACAACAGAAGTTTTAAATGGAGTTAATAATCACTATCTTACACTATCGTTTCAGTTCAAAGCAAGAAAGTTACTCCATACTTTTAGAATTAAGAGTTATGTTTGTCTAAATACATCTGGTCTATCTTTAAGAAGTTAGTTAATAGAACTGCTGCTCTATTCTCTCTCCATCAGACAAGATTCTTCTGTTTGTTTGTTTGTTTTAACAATAGAATCACAGATCAATGTAAGAAAGGTCTCTGAGGAAGTGTCTGAAAACCTTCATATACTTTGATATAAATGCTGTCCCAGATATTAAATGGGCCTTCAGAAGGTCAAAAGCAAGAATATCATAGCAGAATGTCTCTGTAATTCAAGATTTTGATGTGTTTTTGTCCATAGTAAGCAGTCCCACAGGATACTAATTTACAGTAGGAAATGCAGAACATTATGATGTTGGGTTAAGATGCAGTCCTGTTTGCGATTTATAGTTGGAAATTATTTTCTTTTTGAATCCTGAGAAATCAGAGGCATTATTTTCTCTTTGTTACAAACAGTCTCCAAAATTTCAGTTTGAATTTTTTAGTGGATTCTTTCCCTTTGTGTAGTAGTCATTTCACAAAGTTCTACTATCATACCCACAAATAAAATTTTATACATGCCCCTTTGCAGCAAGTTTATTTATTTATTTATTTATTTTAAACTGAAATATATTTTCTATAGAAAAGTCAGAAATAAAAATGAGAGGAAAAAAAAGCAAAGCCATCATTTTGTTATGGATCCTGACAAAGGAAGTGGATTATTTATTACATGTTTTTTGTTAAATAAACTGAATCAACTGAACTGAGAAGATTAGAGAATTGAAATAAGTTAGAAATTGCTTTAAACTTTAGTGATAAAAGTATAATTGGAGCTTGTATCTCAAAGAAAGGGGCAAGTTTTAGAACAAGACTCCAGACCCTGTTGTGTAAACATCCACTTTAGAAAGGATATTAGGAGCAAGAAAAAGGCAATGCCCTAGAGGTCAGAACGTTTAGAAGTAAAATGAAATTTGCCAGAAGTCAAGCTGAGTCAGATCTTACAAAGGAAATTAAAAAGGAAAGTAAAACTGCTTTAACTAAATTATTATTATTATTATGATAGTTTTAAGGAACAAAGAAAAAAAGAGCAAATTGGCAGTACATTACAGGAGCAAGTGAATATTGATATTCATTTGTCACTACTCCAAACAGTACACAAACCACTTTGCAGAAGTTTTAAATGGAAATATATAACATTAATGTTAAAAAAAAAAAAAAAAAAAAAAGAAAAAAGAAAATAAGAAAAGAAAAAGAAATAAACATATATAAGAATTAAAGCTCAAAGTGTTTTAATACTCACACTGGCAAAATCAAGTAAATTACACCACAAGGTTTTCTGGAACTTTGATGTAAATTTGCAAATACGTAAAACAGAAAATGGATTTAATAAAGTCAAGATTATGTTATCTTACCATAAAAAGACTTTTGTGATCTCTTTGCAAGAAAAGATTGTGAAAATAGATTGAAAGAATCACATTTACCTCATAACAATATGACATAATATACCTTAAATTTAAAAAAAAAGGAAGTAAATGACTGAAAGGAAGTGCAAGTTCTATTTGTAAAATAAAATTATGCCAGATTAATTATTAGTTAATAATATAAAGATAAGAGTTATATAATATAAATATACCATTAAGATAAAACAAATGTTGATTCTGTTGTTGATATTGTTATTTTCAAGGAACAAGTAGTAAAATTTAAGTTAACTGCTGACAAAAAAGGCAAAAGATGGACTATTCCTGATGGACTTCTATTGTTTGTTTGTTCATAACCTTGCACTACTGAAATTTACTGATGGCATACAGTTGACAGGCATCAGCAATAACATCACCACAGAGAATCTGCATATTCAGTACAGAGAAATAAATGACCTTAAAGTCAAGAAAAATAGAACTGAGATGCCAAGTAACAGAAGCAAAATGAAAAAGCACATCCCCAGAGAATAATCTTTTGAAGATTCAACGTGTTATTATGATTATATTTAAGAATTACCTGATTTAATAAATTTAATTGTGATATCTGCTTTTGTGAGACTTCACACACAAAACTTAAGAGATCTTCAAACCAGTTAAAGAACATTGTTCCCCAGCAGTCTTCTATTCCAACAAGAATAATAGTAGCAAACTAGCTATGTTTAATAACTAATAATAATTAATAACTAATTATATTTAGGATTCAGTTTTATTTATTAAGCAAATTACTTAAGGGATGTCTAACATGCAATTCTTACTGCCTCACGGGCTATCCCATACAGATGTATCTGCATGGCTTCTAGATCAGACCTGGATCATGCCTGCCTAACTTGTCACAAGAGTAGGCAGTTTTGCTTGTTTCTGCACCCATGTTTAGAGATGCAATACGACCACACATAACTGTAACTTTTTTTTTTTTTTTTTAGTTTTCTTTAATCTAATAAGCTTTAGGTTAGATTCACATGAAAATCTGCATACATATGGATTAAATCATGAGAATATGGGAAAGTATATTGAGGCGTATCTCTGCCCACTGACTATAGCAGTCCAGATGTTCCTGTGTTAAGTTGTCCTCCATCTTTAGGAGAGTTTTTTTTTGAGCAACAAGCTCAAGATGCTTGTTAGCTGTGATCAGATGTGCTCATGATTTTTCTATCCATTATGAGTAAGGGAGAAGTGCAGATAGTAACACAGTTGGACAGGCTTTTAAAAACAACAGCTTTTAAAATGTTTTTGGGCTATGCATTTATTTGAGTCATAATGATGAGAGCCAAAATCAATGACATTGGTTCAGTGCTGCCCTTGACAAATATTTGCAAATCTTAGTTGCTGAAAAGTTCTTCCCATCAAGGCTTCATTTAAAAAGTCAATCTGTTACAATTCCACTTGTAATACAGTACTGGGCAGCTTCTTATTTCTAATTTAAGCTATTGATAGGATCAATTAAAAACTATTTCACACTAATGCAGTTATTGGTTTTACAACCCTGGCTCTAATAGGACATCAAAACTTCCTCATTTACTGTAGTTGAGGAAAGTATACGCTTTTAGTATTGTAGTTTTTATATACTTTAGAGGTCAGGAAATGATTCGTATAAGAGAAAGCGCAATGAAGATAAAGTTTATATGTGTATGTAGGCACCGGCATTATAGACTTGGAATAGAAAATACTACTATAGGAATAATTTCTCCATCATTAAGTGAAAAATTTTACTAATTATAAGACATGTATTAAAAGTTTTACTGCATAAAACCACAGCAAGTATTAATTTTTTGTAGAGAAAATTTTATTGTTTACCTCCTCAATGTAACACTGCAGCGAAGCCTCGTTCTAGTACTCTGTGAAGGTGAATGAATTACTTTCATGTTTGCTTGGTTGCTGTGGATGAATTACTTTCATGTTTACTTGGTTGCTGTGGCAAAAGTTCACAAACTGGAAAACATACAAGCAATACTTGTCCACAGCTGGCAGCCTGTAACACTGCTCCCTCACAAACTAGAATATAAAAATTTACAAATGTGTCTCCCAATCAGCATATGCTCTAGACAAAAGTGCATATTTAAGTAAATATTTAAACATGCCAGTTATTTAGCATTTAAATAGTGCTTTGCAAAGAATTTTGAACAAATAAGAAGCAAGCATTATTTTATTATAAAGGAGATGAATTATGAATTAGAAAACATGAAAAAGTTGCAGTGAATTATTTGAATGAATTTAATGTACAGAGCTTTTCCTGATGTAAGAGAAAGTGCTGCTGGTATACACCTTTGGCTATATAGCCAATAGATTACTCTTTTTCAGATCTCTGGTATTGTTAGTGTTATAAGCAGATTTATTCTAACTTCCCATTGAGTTTTATTAGTATTATTATTAGTATAGCAGAGGCTTTTAACCTGCTGCCTGATAAATATTACAGTCACCCATATAGAGTACATTTAAGTATTGAAATATAGCTGAAATTTTGACTCAGTCTGTGTTTTTTGTTGATTTTTACCCAATATTAATTTTGTAATAGGTAATTCTGAACCACAGTATTCAAAGTAGATATATTTCATTGATTAGGTTCCTGAGGTAATTATGTTTGATGAACTTCATCAAAACATGTAAGCTTCAATACTTATACAAAAAATGCAGTGAAATAATTCTGTCTTTTCACTGACAGAGACTTCAGATACATTTATTCACCTGTGCCATGGACGGTGACTAGAAACTGATAAAACCGCATCTTTGTAAACTGTAATGAAAAACTCCAGAACAGACGTGGCTATGTCTCATGTAAAATACATTTTTCATTGACAGGGCTAGTCTGTCACTTTGGACAAAATGGTTTCTCTTAACTACACTAGAACTACAGAGAAAAAGCAAGTCTTCTAAAGGCATTCTATAGTAGAAAACCAACTTGGAACTGCGAAATCTTGAATTACTAATTGTTAAGCTACAAACTCCAACAAAATAATGATTTGAAGATGGGCATCAATTTTTAATTTGCTTGCCTCCTGCCTGCACAGCTATCTCTGTGAGAAATACAGAAAAATTATCTGCAATATAGAAAGAAATAACAAGGATTTGGATGAGTCTTGGTTGTGAGTGCTTGGGCTCCTGTAAAGTGTTCATGGAGAGAAAGCTCCAGGCCAAACCAGTCCACAAACTGTTGATAACCATATTGGCTCTACTTGCTGACATCATCTGTCAAGAGAACTTTCAAGCTGTTCAGTGGAATGGAAACAGTCCTCGATGAGAGATGTACAGAGAGAATGAATCCCCGATACCAACAGCCTTGCTTTAACCTAGCTTGAGTTAACTACCACTGAACCTAACAGCTCAAGGGTGGGATGAATTGATGAGCTCAGTTTTAGGAGCACTTCAGAAGGTAAGGATCCACAGCACACTTTTCTGAAATTCTGAAGGGCAGATCATGTCTCTACTTCAGTTTTTATGTCTCAAACATTAAGCTGGTATTTCATATGTGTTTTCTATATGAAGAGGGACATGTCACATACTGACCAGTGGTTGTCTCTTGACTCTTTTTTTGGGACTGAACATAAAGCACGCATATCTCCATTATTCCGCTAGAAATATAGGACAGCTTTTAAGATTGTAAATCTTTTGGGGTTCTGTTCTTCCATGTTACTGTAGAAGAAATAACATTTGTCTATGAACTGCTGGTTGTGGTAAATTCAGGAAAAAAAAACAAACTATAAAAGTATCTGTTTTTTCATCAGATTGGAATTATTTCTATACCAGTATTTCTGTTTCATATATTATTTTGTCTGCCTGTCAATGGCAAACATTATGTTCTGAAACATTTAGAAATTGGTGACACTACAAACTTTTGACCTTGATCCACTAGTCACTGAGCCACAGCCAGACTAATTACAGGGTCCACAGAACTTAACTGTAATATGCCATGGGGAAAAGACAGGAGAAGGGAGGTCAGAAGTGACAGTTTTAAAAAAAATTCTGTGATCATATTAAATATTGTTTCAGTTAAATGTGCAAAGTTATTAAATTCAGGCAGGTGGAGCATCCCGATCCTACTGTAGAGTCTCTCAATAAATTTGTTAGAAGATGGCGAGGAATAAGATTATCACTGGACATAATCAATTTGAAAATGCCTTTACATTGTAAAATAAGTATTTAAAAACTTCAGCTGGAGACATAATTTCCTGTGAAAAGATTTGTAACTTGGCACTCTCATATGTAACTTGACCTGGTTTAAGTATTTCCGTGACTGACAGCTGGCTTTGGATTATAGTTTCTGTATCCAAATTCAGATAGGATACAAGCTCTATAATGATACCAAATTAGTGGTTGAAGTCTTTCCATGTGTTGAATCTGGTGCAGGTTTGTGTGTGCTTCCCTGGAATTGTGTGTATGCACTGTGTTGGAACACCTTTCTGCTTCTGAGCCTTGTGACTATGGATTTGCTAGCACAGGAAAAAGTGCTGTACATAGTGGTACTTCCTTTATCTGAGTAGGAAATAGCTATATATAGGCTTTTTAACCAATGCACACTCTTGCTTGTTCTTCAAAGGTAGAGCAGATGCATATGAAGTATGATTTTCCCTGCTCAGGACACGCTTCTCGAAACCTCATCAGGAAAAATACAGGGTACTTAAATATATTGCAGTTAGAGCAATATCAGTCAAGATTACAGTAAATAACATATAATGCATGTCTAGATATCAACTGGGGATAATGTATTACATATTTGAGTGTTTTGCTATGTTTTTAAAAGCAAGGTTTTCAGGTCTAGAAGAAGAATATGTTCTGAGAAACTCTTGCCAAATTTGAGGCAATTTTTGGACTTTATTTTTAAAAGATGAAACCTAAAATCCCTTCAGGAAAAAAAAAAAAAAAAAAAAAAAAAAGACATTCATTTCTACTCTTTTAAACTGTTGTGATCAGATGACTGAACAACAGGTAAAACCCTCAGACTGCAATTACTGATTAGTAAATATTTACTGATTTAGGTACTTCCCAACCAAACCTGAGTTTTTATATTTTAATTTTGTAAAATATCTTATAGGGTACTGAGAAAGATTTGTTAATATTAGAATAACATTTGTTATATATAAATATGACTTCACAATTATCCTAATTCTTATTATCTTCTTATTTTATCATAAAATATGTTTTCATGCAGATTTTTGTCTCACTTCCACAACTCTAAATTTCAAAGGGTAAAAGGCTGGAGAAAAAGTAAGTTCAGGGGAAAAAAAAATAAAACAAACCAAAACAAACAAACAGACAAACAAACAAACAAACACAAAAAAAAAACAACTCCGTAGAAATGCACAGAATCATTCTCGAGAGTCAACTCCTTGTTCCAGCCAGCAAAGATTTTCTAATGTGACACAGAAACCTAGCCTTTAATCTCAAATAAATAATGATTCCAGGGAAATGATATCTCAGAAACTGAATCTCTTTATGGCTCTTTCCCATTTAGAGTAAAAGCATGTTTATTTTAATTTTATTTCTAGGACTCAATCTTCTTCTGATAATTTTTAAAGTCTTAGCCACAAATAGAAGCCTCCCTATAGTTCCTATTGCAATCTAAAGAATACTGAAATAAATACCAATATTTACATCTACATCTTCATTAAAATTTAATTAACCCTAAAATTCAATATAAAACCTTTAAAGCTATTCAGCTTGATATTCAGAATTATATAGACAGTTAACTGAATCTAATTAAGCCAGTTTTTTTTCCTAATCCTGTTTAAAGAATCTTGACAAAAAAGTATCAGGATAGAATAAGCACTGATATTACCTTGGAATTTTTGTAATATCAGTGATAACAAAGGTGAAAGTATAAACTGCTGTCAAAACTTTGCATGTGACATGAAGTACATAGTTCCGGCAAAGCTGATAATCTTTATTTAGAGATTTTAAGAGTGTCACACATTATTTATCATTTAATAGATATATTTTATGTTGAAGAATACTGAAGGCTCACTGTCTCTAGCTAATGAAATCCATACATATGGTCACAGTCATCTTTTCAAAGCAATCAGAGTGACATCAATGATGACAGTATGGCAATTCACTAGGAATATGATTTATGAGCTTGTGTTACATTTATTTTAAAAACATTTCAACTTAAAACCATTTCCCCTTGTCCTACTGTTATCGGCCATTTCAAACAGTTTATTCCCTTCCTGATTATAGGTACCCTTCAGGAACTGAAAGGCTGCAATGAGGTCACCCCACAGCCTTCTTTTCTCCAGGCTGAACAGGAGAAAAGCCTGTCCTCATAGGGCAGATGCTCCAGCCCCCTGATCATCCTCGTGGCCCTCGTCTGGACCCTCTCCAGCAAATCTAAAAAAAAAAAAAAAAAAAAGAAAAGCAAATTTTCTATCTGATTTCTTGCACACAATACAACAAACTCGTGTTTTTAAAACCTTCTATTTTAAAGACAATGGCATTTTAGAGAATGGGAATAAAAAGTTGAAATAGTATCCTTATTTTGATTTTCAAAAAAACCAAAAATTCTGTAGATGGCTTGATTTTTATTTTTTTTTATAAGTCTGGGCATTCCTTGTTGAACAATGAGAGTCCACAGACAGAAGGAAAAAAATAAATAAATAAATAAATAAATAAATAAATCACAGTCAACTTAAAAGACAATGTCTTCTGTTCATTTCCCGAATAGGTAGTTCCCTGAGGTGAATAATGCCTTGAGTCTCATACAGCTGTGACATACTGAATATATAGGACCAAAATCCGTTCCCATTTTGGGTGTGTTTTCTGTGCTTCCTCTTCAATAATTTCAAGACTTTCATAAGCAATGTTTTTGTTAAGAAGTAGTAGTTGTTCTTTACAGAGATTCTTCCAAACAGAGAAGGCTTTACCAGACTCAACACTGGCTGACACAGATCAGAAATCTGCTAAGAACCATGCTATAAATTTAAAATTGATTGATGACCAGACTCTAGTGGTAGATGACTTTTCTTGTCACTAATTAATTAGTATAGATGTAGCTTGTAAGTTCCTGTCCACAGTCCACTGCTTTTAAATAATGCGGGATTCATTTGTAAGCATTTCCATACAGAAGAGACATGAGGACCGTAAAGTCATTTCTATGAATCAGTATTTGCCTTGAAAACACACAAAAGAATGCAGTACACAAAAGAAAACAGTACACTGTTTTCAGTAAAGAATATCTTTGGACACTCTACCATAGATGAAAAGGTAACTTTTTTTTTTTCTTTTTTTTTTTAGCTTTTTTTCTCCTAACAAACCAAAATATATATTTTTCCAAATATTCTTTCAAATATTTTATTCATACAAAACACATAAAAATGCATATGCATATAGAATATTAAATGTGGTGTTGAAAACTTTGGATTGCAGTTTCTGGAATACAAAACCTGAATTTTCATGAACTTGAAGACGACAAATTTAATCAAATTACAGCAGTTGAAATTTACAGTACTGTATTTCTTACTTTCTTGTGTATTTCAGTAATGTGACAAAAAGATTTTGGATGATTGCAATGGAGAATGTAAGCTGGTGTTTGGTCTACATTAGCGCCTGGAACTCTTTCTTAGCTATAAAATCTATCAGACATTTTTTACTCTGATGTGTGTTGCATTGGCTAATCAAAGAATTAAGAATTCAGTGAACACTGTACAGAGTTTTCAACAGTCTTAAATTGGCTTGTGTGAGAAAAGTAATATTTTCCTTATGTTGCTTTTGAAAAATGTCTTAATATGCAAGTTGAAGTGTTACTGCATCAGTCATACAATTTTTATAGCACAGTGTGCTAGGAAATTTTGGTGTATGACTGATGCATTGCTATAGATGTACATAAAAATACTCTGTGATACTGGAAGAGTTATAAAGAGGCAGTAGATAATTGTTATTGTTTAATTACCAAATATTTCTGTACTTTTATTAACTTAAAATTAATTGCATATAAAAAGTAATTTCCTTTGCATTCTTCACAATTACAATACTTTGAAACAGAAAATTAGTCAATTTTTTTTTTTTTTTTTTTTTTTTTTTACTTATTGTTATAATTCCATCGATAGAATTGTACACAATGGAAATACATCAGAACAAGGAACAGTGAACAGAATACCACTGTACTATGTAAAATAAGGAACAGAGCAAGCCCCAAGCTAAATATCTCCTAACAGTTACTATAGAAGTTCTTCAGCCTTAAATTCTGAAACCATGATGCTTAACATTTTGGGGAGCTTCTTATTATATATTTGGCAACAGAAAGGTCTATTTTCATAACATCCCTGGTGCAAAATACATGCCAGTGGTGTTTTTGATCAGTATCCAGATTTAGGATTTCATGACTTGAATTTCAACACCTCTCACTATAATAAATCATAACAGGCAGCTAGGAATTACTTACAATACAGAAAACCAAGACAATGAATCATGGAGACACCAGAGAAATCTGCAGTTTCCACATCTGAGGAGCAAACCAAATACTTTTGAAATTGCAAAGTCCTGTCAGCAAATGATGCAACAGTAACACTACAGTAAAACCGCGCTGTTGTACAATTACTGTATTTCACCACATCTAAAGATGTCAGGTTAATGTGAAATAGTGAAGACAAAACGTGAAAAACATCTCAAAGGGCTAAGCATTTCAAAATGACTACAAAGATGTACAGTGGGACTGGTTTAGGAAATCAGACTTCTTGGAAGACATAATGAAGAAAAAGAATTGATTTAGAGTACGAGTATTGCAATCCTTATAGAATTCTTAGCCTTATGCAGTTGAAATGGGCTTAAGTCTCTGGCACATCTTCCAATTTGATGTTAGATTGAATAACTGAATACAAGATGTCTGAACATCAAAAAGTATGAGAAAACAAATGTGGTAATCTTCCCAATAATTATCTAGTTTTGTAAGTCTCTGTTTTTGTTTGTCATGGATTCCTATTTGCTTTTACTGTTTTCTTCAGTGGAAAGGATAGGAAAAGAATAAATAATAAATAAATGAAAGGAAAAAATAATTCAAGGAAGCAAGTAGTGGAACATGCTTCCTGAGGGGAAGAAGGAATAGTGTTATAGTTTAGATTAATTGAAATATCTTAGAATTTTAAATGAAATAAACACAAATTCGTTTCACGTTGTCTTGATTGTGAGAGGCTATGGCATCCTCTTCCAGGAAACAATTAATAACCCAGATGAATATGGTACCAGTAAGAAGAGGAAAATATACAGTTACATTTATCCAATTGAAGCATTGAACAAATTAGTCAGAATTCAAAGTGGGAACCTCCTTTCTAGTTGCCCCTGCTTTAAGCAGAGTTAGTCTGGGCAATGTCCCCCAAAGGAGCCTTTGTTTCAACCTGCATAACTGAAAAAATCTCCACAAAGAGCTGCTGCATTCATGTGAAGACTGCTATTTCTAAGACTTTTGTCTTTTTTTTTTTCTTTTCATAGTTTTCAAACAGCTTTCATTTTACACATTTTCTTATTTATGCCTTTCATAAAAATATATTTTTCATTTAATAAACAACATGGAATGCCAGTTAAAATTGATTTTCCAAGCAGCTTTTGATATGGACATCAGAAATATTCACAGAATATTCTTTTTATAATATTGTGTATAGAAAGGAACTATTTTTCTTACACACACACACACACACACACACACACACACAAAGACTGAAATATTTATAAAAACAGAGTAAACATTCTATACATTTCATATAAATGATGCAGAAAATTTACAAAAGAGGAGTGAAACTCCCAGAGAGTATATGCATGCCTCTTTGGCATTTTTTATTACTCTGATAATCTTTGCCGTAAAATTACTGTGGCATACATCTAACTAGGCTTCTGGGTTTCTACAGGGTGTATTTTTGTTCTTCTAGAGTATTACATTTGCTGAATTATATTTTGAGAGACTATACTTAGATCTTAAAATGTACTAAGTTTTTGCCACTTAGTAAATTAATATTGCTTCATAGATTAAATATTTTAGGAGAGGATGAGAAAAACTGATCTTCTTTTGTAATGATCAAAGACAACTAAAATCTCAGACTCTTACACTCATCTGAGACTTGGATGAACTGTCTTTGATTATTTGGTCATGTGTCAAGAATAAAATATAACTATAGAAGGACCTTTCTTTTTATTCTTTCTTTATTTATTTATTCATTTTCAGATACATTTATGACACAAGTAAATAATGTGAAAAATGTGAGCTTTCTCTTAAGTTGTTGTACTGTTAACTGAAATCTGCTGCATGACTGAAAACTGACTGCACTGAGTCTGCCAGCACACCCAGATGCTATTTAGTTCAGGAAATGGCTTAGGGATGGTCAGACAATCCTACTACAGTATTAATGTGCTTAATTCCAACTCTTACTATGGGTACAACAGAATTTAGGAAACTTTGCTCACAATGGGGACATCCTCTCCTCTCTGCTGGGCAGGATGATGTAGAATCATAGATTCATCTTATCCATATCCATAGAGAACAGGCCAAATAATCTCAGTTGAGTTAGATGTTATTTAGAGGAAGTCCACAACTTGCCTGTTTGTGAGAGTTCTTTCAGGTTTACCATTCTACTTAGGCCTTGTGTAAGGTGGTTTTAATTGAGTGTCCACTGTTTATTTTTCACTTAGGTATTAGTTTGCCAACAGGTATTCAAGCAAGAAATCTGCAAAGGAATAGATACTTTTCAGTGGAGTAAAAGCCAGACTGACTAAGTATTAAAAAAGTTAAAAGAGGATTGGAGTTGGTTTAATGGCTGTAAACGTACTGTAAAACCTATAACAGATACAGAAAGAAAAACAAACAAACAAACAACAACAAAACAAACAAAAAACACTTTCTGAAAGGAAACAAGAGCTATTAATTCTAATGATGTACTTGAAATGGAAGAATTAAATGCTCATTTGTAACTTATTTTTTTTTTTTTTTTTGGAAAGGCATTTCTAATTATTATCCACTGTATACATTCCATATTTGTTTCCATCCAAAGCAATGTAAATTTTATCCTCAAAATACAAAAGACATGTCAGGTTTTAGGATGCTTTAATATAAATGTAGAGATGTCTCCTTTTTTCTTTTGCTAATTTGAATGAAATCTGATAACTTGAAAGAAAAAGAAGCCACTACTTATTTAATTTTAAATTATGCCATTTGTTTCATGAATAAGTAGTAGGAAGGAAAGAGCAGTCTCACTATAATTGCTGGCAATATTTCATTATTTTTGCAAACATTTATTTTGACTGAGCCTGTCTGTAAACTTTCTCATGGAATTGTTTCTTACAGAAAATGACCTTCAGGCAATTTCATGTTTTTGGATTTTTTTAATCTTGTGAACCTCCTTAGTTTCTTTTACCTGATGCTAAAATCTTCAGAATTTTCATTAGTATAGTGTTTAAAATATCTTTGAATGTTTTTTGTAACCTAGTAACTTGCTACTTGCAGTGTTCCCAGCTGCATGTGTAAACAGCAAAACACTAACTTTATTGTTAAATACTTCAACACTAATTGCTGTTCAATGAACTTCCTTAACTTTGTCTCTGAGGTCCAATTTACATCATCTTTACAGAAGCAAAGGAGCCATAAATCAACCAGAGCTACCCCCTTCAGAAGATCACTGATGGCATGGGGTTGATGGAACAAAGCCTGCTTTAAACACACCTCCGGTTGTGCCTGCAGGGTGCTGGGATGTGGCCAGTGGAGAAGGTGATAAAAGGAGGTGTTACAGCAGCATGCCCATGACCCAGCTGTTCTTTGCTGTTGCAACAGTCCTTTGCTGTTGAACATAAGTTGAAAAGAGTTTTACCTGCTTGAATTTCTACCGGGAACCAGCCTGCTTTCCATACAGACTGGACATATATTTTATGACACACACCCCTTAAGTTATGTGACATTTTATATCACAGAAAAACAGAAGCTACAGCACAAGTGATGGTGAAAGACAGAGGATTTACTTAAGCTAAGTTCAGCATTTGGGATGAACAGCTTGCTGATGTAGTGCATTTTTCCAACTTGTCATTGGTAACGTTTTGCTTCCCAAAAATATACACTTCTGATTTACTGTAAGCTCAAGAATTTCATCTGCAAGCAATGAAAACTCAAATAGATAAACACAATAGTCTAATATTTAGTCTAATAAAAAGCACATTTGTCCTCTTCTGTCAAAGAAAATTACAATAGATATTAGGAAAGGTGGAGTGAGTCAGAGCATTCAACAATGAAGAAAGATGTTCAGCTGTGGCAACTCTAAAAAGCAAATTAATCAAATTACATAATATAATGATCCCTAAGCACCAGACAATATAAATAAATGTGCTTAAAACCTATGGGTTGCTTTAAACTTTGATCGAAACTGCAAAGATCACTACTGTACTCCTCACTGCTTTCTAAAGATGAGCCTGCCTATTCTTTACTTGAAAATGAATAGCCAATTCCAGATACTTATTCACTCTGTTCAGGCTTACACGAACTCCTTATTTTCTCTCTTAAATGTGAGTAATGCAAAATAAGTATGAAAAAGAGAAAGTCATAGCAACTTCATCTACCAGCTCCGTCAAGACCCTCATAAGTATCTCATGAGGTCCCACTGGCTTGTGCGCATTCCATTTTCTCAGACAGACTCATACCTGATTCCTACACTGAGCAGTTCTTCATTCTCCAAGTCCCTGCCTTTGGATTCTGGGACTTGGGTGTTTTGGCTAGCGTGCTTACCAATTTTTTTCAGTGAAGACTGAGGTAAACAAATTGAATACTTAGCCTTTCTTGCGTCAGTTGTAGCAAGGGCTCTCATTTCACTTATGTGAGTGTGTGTGTGTGTGTGTGTGTGTTTGGGGGGTGGGGGATGTAAAATTTATTTTATTTTCTTTTACTGACCTACAAATTGAAAGAAATCTTTCTTGTTATCTTTTACATCTCTAGGCAAGCTAAGCTGCACCTGTGCCTTGGCTTTCCTGATCCTCTCCCTGTGCTCCTGAGCCACAACCCTGTAATCTTCCCAGGAGAAATTTCCCTGCTTACACCACCTATGAATATTTTTGTGACTCATTTTTTGCTAAGAGATCTTGGATTAGCCATGACTGTCTTCTGCCCCACCTTTTTGACTTTTTAAACTTTTAAACAGAGAGTTCTTATGCCCTATGAAGGGCATAATGTCATTCTGTTTCTCACAAGCACATGAACATCCTTGTTAAGGTTTTTGACACTACAGGTTTATTTATAAGTACATGAGTTCTATTTATACAGGACAGACATATAAATCTTTTCAAATGTTGCAGTGTCTGAAATTATCAATTTATTTTTATGTATGTTCACTGTTTTGAAAATTTGCAGTTCCACCACTTGTACTGAGGTCCACTGTTAGGTTAAGGTCATAGGTCTCGCTGGTCATTCAGAAAAGATGAAATTTTTAATGACTGTAAGATTTTGGGTAAGTGCAGTATGTCTTTAACTAGGATGTGCATTATGTCTTTAACAACAATTTATATTTTTGGTGATGTGGAGAATTCCTTGTTTTTCATGCATTTGTCAAAGCAGGAGATGTTTGTTTGTTTTTCACTTTCCAACACACAGAAGAATGAAAAAGCATTTAGTACATACATTTAGTGCTGGCAAATACCACTGAAAATGAATCCTAGAAAAAAGCCTGATAGAAAGAATGTATGCAAACTCTTTCTCATTGTTTATGCAAGATACATTTTTATTGAGAAAATGTAAGTACTTCAAGCTGAATGAAATCTAAGAATTCTGGGAAATTTAATAGGCTGGCAGAGTTCTTGCCACAAAGAATTTGAAAAGTTACTGCACCTTTTTAAAAATAAGACTATAGCTAGTGTATCTGAATCAAAGGTACCTTATATCTATAATTTATTGCATGATAATTAGTTAAATCTTTAAGTATTCAAAGAAAATTTAGAATAGCTTTGTATGTCAGTAGGTGATAACGCTGTTTGACATTTAATGTAGTGAATATTTTCCTCTGATTTGAACTGTTAACCAAGAAGCATGTACAAACATTTTTTTCCAAAAAATAAAAATAAAAAAATAAATAAAATTAAATTAAATTAAATTAAATAATAAATGAGGTCTCGAGTACTTATCATTACTGTGACAGCAAACTAGTTTATAATCTACAGCATGTACAGAAAATAATGGAGAATTTTTTAGCAATACTTTCTGCCTGTAAAACTACTTTTTTTTTCATCCAGTTTCAGTCAAAGGTGAACAGGATGCAAGAGACTCTGTCAGTCTATTGAATAGTTATTGCTGAAACAGCACAAGCATATAGGAGAGAGAGGCTTTCAGCAAGCTACCAACATAATTAAGAAAGGAACTTGCCTGAAAAATTCTCTGGGGAATCAGCAGTAATGACTTCAACCATATATTGGGTTTAAAACATTTCCCTGAATGTTTAAATATAAACTCTAGGAGAAGACAAGAATATTCATCTATACTGGAATATGGAGATTTATAGTGATAAAACTATCCTAGCTACTAGGAATTGTACAGCTATCTGTTGGGGTTTTAAGCACATGGCTTTAATTGCTGAACACCCACACGTCTTCCTTTGATCAAGCAGACTCTTTCCAGCCCATGTCTGCACAATCTTGAGCCTTGACATAGGTGTACATGCCTCCAGCCTCTGACATGGGTCTTGGACCTATACTGACTCTTTACTGCACTATCCTGTTTCTTCTGATCAGGTTCCCTAAATGGATCTTGGGGAATACTAGACTTTAAATACTCACCCTTTCTGGTGCTGTCAGTGGACCCAATCACAAAAATCCAGTTCTTCTTATGATGCTGAGAATTAGTGAGATCACATCTTGTTGTTGAGGTCACAGCACCCTTAGTTCCTGCATTGTCCACCTTGTAAAGCAGACCTCCAGATACTTAACTACGAGAAAACTGCAGCAATAGACTGAAGAGCCTAAACTGTTCTCTTTTTGCCAATTTTTTTTTTTTTTTTTGATGACACATTTCCAATAATTGTCAATGCCTAATAAAATCAAGATTGCCACATGATATTTGAGAAATCTTTAATAGATTCTTAAACTTTTCTGCTGCCAGAACCAAAAACATCACTGTAAACAGTGTAATAGGTAGAGGAGTGTCTCTTTAAAGTAATTGGAGCAGAACCTTAAAAGTCTAAAAGTCACACCATGTCAGCAGAAGCATGATGTACAAGCATCAGGCATGCTCTGAATCATGACCTCAGGTTTCAAAGAAAAGCGACCCATCTGCATCAGTCTGAAGTTGGATCACACAGCTTACTCAATAGAATGAATTAAATAAGAACAATTTCCACATTTAAGCTGATGTAATGTACTTTTTTTTTTTTTTTTTTTTTTTTTTCCCCTTAGATCTGAGTAAAATTTTTAGAAGTTTTTTCACTGAGATTTTAGTTAAAAACAGATTGTGGTAAGATGCTTGATCACTGAACTAATGGAAAGTAAACTGTTAAAATAGCAGTTTGTGATGTGACCTCAAAATTGATTTCAGCAAGTGTACATGAGAAGTTTAACAGTGGACAGTTCTCTTTTATCTTGCATTTTCAGACCTTTTCATATATTCTAGTCATATCTATTTATTGTGCTATAACAAAGAGATTTTGCAAAACATGGATGTTTAAGTTAAATCTTTAGGTGAGAAAAAAACCAAGTGTTTAACTGTGTGATCAGTGGGCCATAAAGTTCATTAAGAATTAGACCTAACTGACAACTGACACATTTTAAAAATACATTATTAATTATAGAATTTGATAAACCTTATGAGTCAAAGTTAAGATGCCTGGTAGGGCATGTCTAGAGTTTTTCAATCCACGTAATAAGAGGAATGTTTCCATACACATCTCTGCTTATTTTTTTTGAGCTGATGGTGATGTTGATTAATATTAGTGGGAGAAGCATTTAAAAGTATGCAATGGAAAATGCTATACAATGAATCTCTTAACAATAAGTATTCTGTAACCTGAGGTATATACATCAGAAAAACAATTTAATACTGAATAGTATATACCATAGGTTACAGAACAGAACATTAAAACATCTGGTCTGAAAGTCCACTTCCCTACATCAGTCTTTCAGTCTTATTTTTTTTCTCTGACTTGTAATTTTAAAAAAGCTAACAATAAGGAGTGCAGTGTCTCCCACTGGATTGGCAACCAGTCATTCATGAATACTAAACTGGGAGTTCTGTACCTAAATTACCTGCTTCTAGTCCTAGATAGATATAGAGAGGTGCTGAACTCTGAGGACCCTGTTAAGGCTGTGATAGTTAAAAATACCATCCCTAAAACTTGGGATAGAAGAAGATTGTTTGATGGCTCTTCTGTCCCATCTTTAATTTTGGTGATTTACACATTACTTCTATTTTGGCAAGTGCTCTGAGCTGCAATGGAAAGACTGGGAATTACATGTAAATTTGAAATACCAAGGGAGAGGACTGGAATAGATACTCTGCTTATGGATCCTGAAAAACTGCCAAAGATAATATGTTAAGTGCTTTTCAAGCCAAAAAGTGAGAGGACAGAGGGAAGTGACATGTACAGAGGAAATCAGTGTGAGAGATGGTTTTTGCTTGAGTGTAAATTCTAAGGATATCTTGAGTCCCTGAACCCTGAACACAGCATGAAAAAGTATGGAAGTTAAATTTCTTAAAATGTTTTAGCAGAAATGTTGAGGCTTTAAGTATTTTGCATTGCTTTTGTTAATCTGTGAGTGAATTTAATGTTCTTGAAAAGGAGATGAAAAGAGCTACAGCCAACTATTCCACAGGCAAGGGCTTCATTTTCATCAGTCAAATACTGATATACTTCCTCTGTTGCCTGGAGGACCTGGCTCAAGTCTTCCTTGAACAGCAGCTGCCAATTAGATGAAGTTGTGCCAAATTGCTCAGTGCATTTGTAATACAAAAGAAGTAGGGTAAAGGAACAACTGCATAACTTTAATGGTCACACTGGGCGACCTCAGGCTGTTTGTCAATACCAGGATAAGGAGGTGAAAGGCTTCTTCATTGTTCTTGTGTCATCATACCTTAATGATTTCTGACTTCTGTATTCCCCTCTGAATACACAGATAATACAAGTAATCTGTTTTGAGAACTTGTGAACATAATTTCCATCTTGAAAGAAAGCACAAGTTAAAGCTAATAAGCCATTATAAACAAAATATACATGGTTGTAAAGCAAAGGTCAACGTTTAACTTTTGTTAATCTCACTTCCAACTATTTGCAATATACAAAGTTGGATGATAATACATAAAAGAATTTAACATTTATATTGTTCTTTCTAAACATATTCAAGAATATTTCTAGTTTCCTATATGTGCACATGGTTACCATTTTTAGACATCTGTCCTATACAAAATGATTAAAAAAATAATTCATTTGTACATAAGAAATTGTATGTATTTTTCCTTGCCACTTTCCAGTGTGAATAATTAAAAGTGGTATATAAGAGTAGGCTGATAATCAGTGGGCATCTAGAGTGACAACAACCATAAATTGTTCAGGAATTTATATCTACTATATATACTATATCTATACCTACTATCTGTCTACTGACACATATTATTGAGGTACTTGCCTGTATTGAAGGGTGAATTACTTTAGACTGATAGAGCTATAGTATAAAACTACATATATACTTATATATGTGTATACATATCCACATCTATGTATACAATTGATACAGAGGAGGGCTGGAGAAGACTACTGTACTCACTGAGAAAAATAAAAAATCCATCTGATTTCAATGTACAACAAGTCTGCAGCATATACTAAAATTATGAAGGACTGAATTTTTGTTTGTTCCTTTACTTAAAAACAAAAACAAAAACAAGAACAAAAAATAAAAAAACAAAAAAACCCACCACACACTTATTTTCATTTGATAGCAAAGAATTTTGTTCCAAGGAACTTGTCACTTCTATTCATCACTGTAGTTTGAGAAGCATATATGATTTGTTGATGTAAGTGAAAATATTGTTGCTGAAAGGCTTTGGAACAAGTGTCTGTAGACTTAATCAATAAATATAAAATAAGTATTTGAGATATCAGAATATTGTTCTTAGTATTAGAATCTGGGCCAAAGGAAAGGTTTTTTAGAAAACTGTGTTTTTTTTATGTTATCAGATTTGGCTTTATTTTCTTCCTCCTCTCACCCCTTTCAACCAACCTGTCCCACCTATTTTTTCCCACTTCTTTTTTCTCTTTTCCACTGTAAAAAGTTTAGACAAAATCTTAGACCTTCTGGAAACTCCTAATCATGCAGTTTTCTGCTGAAATCTTCCTTCTCCTGACTGCTTTTAGCTGCAAGTTTCTCAGTCTGTATTTATCTGATCAGTTGTTGAAATAGCTAGTTGCCTGACAGCAGAAGAGGCTGGTTATTAAGCAGCTCCAGAGGACATAGGTTGTCCTCAGGGTAAGTGTACAATTCTGGACAAAGACACCAAAGTTGCTAGCAAGACTGTGGAACAGTTAATTAGTACTGCCTAGAGACAGAATAAATTAGCCAGGCCATAAACTACCATGCTAGTTTTACTCTGACCCATAGCAGTACTAATGTTTTTGACTTCCCTGGGTAAATGTGGTACAGTGTGGAGATGTCCAAATATTGATTTTAAAATACAAATTCTGTAAGCTAACAGTTATAGCTAGAAGTGAATAATATAAATAAATGAAGATCCTGACATCAGGGAACACAACTACTTTCTTTTCAGAGGAAGTAATAAGATATCTCATGCCAATGAACACATTTTGTTTCTAAACATTCAAAACTATTCCAATTGGCAATAAATTAAATTATTTTTCCGAAGTTTAGCTATTTGCTTTGTGACAGAAATTTATAAGCTATCTCTCTTCTTTCTGTATTTCAATCCATGAGTTTTTCAATTTTAATTTTCCCCTCCCATCCTGCAGAGGAGGAGGAGTGAGAGAGAAGCTGGATGGGGTTTTGTAACCAGCCACAGTCAATACACCACAAACCTACAGAAAAGAGTATTTATTATTGAAAATATGCTGAATAGATAGAATCCCAGACATGTGTGAGAACAAAACAAATCAAATCAAAACAAAAAAACTGTACAAAAAACAAACAAACAAACAAAAAAAACCCCCACAATATGTTTACTATAGTAATGTAAAATGACTGCTATTCATTTATACATTGTTTTCTCTGGTACATCACTTGTATTCTACTTCTTTTTATTTGTTTGTTTGTTTGTTGTTTGTTTTTCCACTGATACGTATTCCATGGTAGAGCAGTGCTAACAAGTATTCTTTCTTTTTGACTTTTTTTTGTTTGTAGTTGATACTTGTGTAATTACTATAAATAATAAAAATAATCAAAATCAGAAATCCTACAAATAATTACCAAATTCTATTCCTCCAGTAATCTCCAAGTCTGTTAATTATTGTGTGTGGGCTTATATCTATAGAACTTTATGATTTTATCTATAACCTTTTTTACATTCTATTTAAATATCTAATTCTTTGGAATCTCTCCATAGGAATTCCAGTCTATTTGTATTATCACACTTTCAAACTTTATTGTTTACCTGGAATTAAGGAGATATCAGATGCATCTTTAGTTGCCTAGGCAGGAGACAGTAACTTTTTACATACTATCCTAATAAACCATAACTAGCTGTTCAAAAAATATGTCAGCATGCTATTATATTGTTACATTTGAAGTTGAAGCCCTGTAATCAAGGTCTTTTAGCAAAGAAACTACTCCTGTCAGCTACTCTGTTAATGGAGTTAGGGTTGAAAAATTTACACAGATTCTACTAAATAAAATAAGAAAGATACATATTTTGACCCACTTACATCTGCTCATGCATGACAAGGTTAACAAATTTAATTCTTGTCATAATTTTTAAGGGCATAACCTTCACTCATCTTGGTAGATACCAGGGACATTTGAAATTAGAGTAATCACCCTTTAAAGACCTTGCCATCTTTGAACTCTGATTTTTAAATTTTGATCTATATGAAATTCTAAATAATTAAGTCTTCCAGGATGTGGCTGAATAGGAATTGAATGTCTGCTTGATAACTTTGCAGTGACTCTACATTCCATAGGTTTACAAAAGGAGAAAAGGCCCTGCAGGAAGACTAATTTGATCAGGATTTTAAACGAGTAGAGGAAGGGTGACTTTTAATTCCTAGAATTAATTCAATCATGTTTTCCCTTCCATTTGTAATCAAAGGCATTATTTCATTTGCTGTGTAAAACCGCACAAATATCTTTTGTATAATCATTTCAGCCATACTCTCTTGCTGATTACTCTCTACTTCCATCTATTGGAAGGAAGTAGATAATACATTACTTATTATTATTGTTGTTGTTGTTATTATTTTCTTTAAAACCTATAAGTATTCTTCCACAGTCACTGTAGGTTTAAAATACATGTTTGATTTGATCATGTATTTTCCTGTTTGGTTATGTCTCGGAGTTCCTCCAGAACTCCATACAGTACTGGGGAGACAGAACTCTGCAGAAGTCAATATCATTAAGAGAAGGATAAAATCAAAAAATCTCTGGGTATTGTACATTTTCAGTATTCAGGATATTGACTGTGAAAAGATGCTTGAAATTGGATTTAATTACTTGCTTGTTTGCTTTGAGAGTATTTTAAATATTTTAAATATTTTTAAATATATAAACCTGCAAAATTGCAATGAAATTGGGTCAGCTTAAACTTTCTGAGCTTTACGAGGAACTTGATAACTTGATAGAAATAATTTTTTTTTTTTTTTTTTTTTTTTCCCTGTGATTTTATAACAGACAACTGGAAGAAAAAAGGTGTAGGAGAATGGCATGAAAATAAAAATCAGTGAATCTGAGCGAGGGAACTAAAATTATTCCTAATTTTTCCTTTCTGGAATACATCTTCTATAATAAACTGATTGTATACTGGTGAATAATCAAAAGTTTGGGTAGCATTATTTGTTGAAATTTGACTGCATACTTTATCTTATTTTCATTACTTTCAAATTATTTAGTTAAAATGCACTGTTATATTAAGAATCTATTCTTTGAAGCTCAGATATGATGGATTTGAAATTGTAGCCTGCTGTGTAACAAATATAATTTTAAATTTTTTCATCCATTTTCTTGCATTTAAAAAAGATGGATACTAAAACACTGATATTATCTTGGGGGGTTATTTCTCTAAATTTGAAAAATCACCTCAAAGAGCATTAATGCTCGTACAAAAAGAAACTGAAAAAAAAGTTGGTCAAGCCTGTAAACAAGAGTGACAACTCCAATCTGTTAAATAATATGTCTCTCAATATTCATCTGTGGTAAATATTATTCACAGCTGCAAAGATGGTGACAGCGTGTATGAAAGTAATAGACATTCTTCAAAAACAGAGTGGCTAATCTGCATATTATATGTTATTAAAATAATTAAAATATGTATATATATAAATATTTTTTAATGAAAATTGTTTTACAACAGAATTCCAAAAATGTGTTATGTGTGCACTGCTTCTGATTATCATGGATCGTATTATACGTGCCTATATTGGTCAAGACAGTTACTCTGATACTTTGTCAGATAAGCACCTAATACTAAGAAGTTCCAGTACTTCTTAGTTCAATGAAACTGAAAATACTGTTACATACTATTACAAATTTCCCAGTTTCATTACTACCAAGCTTAATATCCTCAGCCTGTTACTGTTTCCAAAGGAAGAAATATTACACTACTAATCTGTCTTTTCCAAACAGAGTGACTGCCTTTAAAAATGAAGAAACAAGCAAAATAATATTAAAAAATTGAATAAAAGACTGATTTTCTTGAGTGACACAGACATATAGCTTTAAAGTTACATTCACAGCTGCTGGATGCACACTGTTTATACTAGAGGCCTTCAAAGGTGCTCATGGGTTTTCTAGTCTTGTTATTGGCATTTTGTTTTGAACATACGAGAGAAATAAAGTGTATAAATTAGAACATTAGATGTGAAAGGTTGTTGGTAGCCTAAAACTTAAAGATGTATGATGAAAGTTCTGGCTTTTCTGAGTATGTCTTAGATGTCTTAGGAATTTTTATTTCTCTCTCTCTCTCTCTTCTTTTTTTTTTTTTTTTTTTTTTTTTGCTTGTTATTGTTTTTTTATTTTTTATTTAATTCAGACTGATTAAGAATTTTATGAGCATTTTTACACTTTTAGAAGTAAAAATAACATGCATGGGAGTTGTACCCAGAGTTGCCCATTTGAAGAATGAAAATATGATGGACAGAATTCATAACGTGTACATTCCAAATTAGAGATCAAATATTCTGTGAATAATAAGTCCATCCTACAGTGTAGTTACACACATCCACAATATCTAATAAAAATATGTAATGACTTTTGAGAATACAACAGACCTTAAGCATAGTTGTATAAATAAAGAGTATCAAATTCAGGAGATCATGGTTCCCCTAATAACCTCATGAAATTTATATTATGTTGTACATAGAAGAAACTTAATAAATGTGCAATCAAACTAATTTTGATATGTAAAGCAAAGCAAATGTCCTAAGTATTTCCTTGTGTTTGATCAAAACCAATTACACAAAAGTAAATGATGTCTCCATATGGAACTATTCTTAGTACATTCCCTGTGGCATAAATGAGGCTAGAAATAGCAGAAATAGCGTGTAATTCAATAGCACAGAGGCCAAGGTTATTCACTTGGGGACTAATAACAGTTTCTAGTAGAATTTAAGAGCTTATCATTTGGAGACAGAGGAAGAGAGAAACTTGAGAGTATTAGCTGATCACAAGATGTGCCACCAATGTGCTATGTCTGGAAAAAATGCAAATTTGATCTCAACGTGCATCAACTATGGGGTTTTGTTGAGTAGTAATAAGGAAGTGTATTTATGTACCTCACTGTATATGAGCTGCCCCAAAAGAAATGCCTCCTATTTATTTCCATGGAAAGTACAACTAGAAAGAGCTTGTACAACAATGCTAAATGGTAGAGCAAATTCTCAGCTACAAAACACTCTTTTTTCAACACAGTCACAAGCATTAGTGGCAGCTAAACACCACATAGCTTTTTGCTCACTCTCCCTCCTCCCAGTGGTGGAAGGAAGAATCAAGGAAAAAAAAAAAAAAACCAACACCAACTACAACTACAACTACAACTACAACTACAACAACTACTACTACAACAACAACAAAAAGGAAGTTGAAGTTTGAGAGAAAAACAATCTAAGATAAAAGGAAGAGAGAGAAAGTAAGCTTCACCAAGCTTGGGAAAGACCTCTGAGATCAACCAGTCCAACCATCCACCTATCACCAATATTTCCCATAAACACACAGGTCTAGTCACCAGGCTTATTGTGAAGACTCTGGAGCATTCTACAGGACCTATCAAAGGGAGGAAGATGAGATTGCAAGAAGTAATTTCAGTGCAAGTATAATTTTTTAATATTTTTTTATATTTATTTTTTTCCTCTTCTATGAGAAAAACAAAATTATGACAAGGCAGGCAGGAGTTAAAATTATACTCTTACAACTTTGTACATATAAGCAGATCATGGCATTGTGACAGGATCACAGAATGACCTGGTTTGGAAGGGACCTCAAGGATCATGAAGCTCCAACACCCCTGCCTGGCAGGGCCACGAAACATACACATTTACTAGATCAGGTTGCCCAGGGCCCCATCCAACCTGATCTTGAACACCTCCAGGGACAGGGCATCCACAACCTCCCTGGGCAGCCTCAGGACCTCACCACTCTCCTAGTGAAGATCTTCCCCCTAACATCCAACCTAAATCTTCCCTCTTTCAACTTTAAACCATTTCCCCTCAGATGGAATCTGACAGAGTCTGCAGGCATACTGAATGTCTATTATGGCAACTGTCTTTATTTCTTCTCAAAAAAAGGATGTGAGTAAACGTATTGAGTTGAAGTAGTAATCCTACATAACTTCAATATCACAAAGATTTAATTTATGAGAGTCTTTTAAATGAGAATCTCCCTAGTACAAAATAAAAACAATAATAAAAATAAAAACAATAATAAAAATAAAAATTGTACAGATTAGCAGGGGGCACAGGAAAAAAACACTTCAGAATAACAGTTATGACCGAAGATATATACAAACTTGTCACTGAAGTACATAGCAGACAGTACATACAGACTCACCAAAGCTTAGATATTACTTTCCATGGCACATAATGACAGTTGTATTTGTTCAGTGGAAAAATATTTGGAAGGAAAAAATATAAAAGAAAAAATAAAATTTCAGGATATGCTTAATATACAGAGTCTATAGGAAGACAAAGTTAAAGAGCTGTTTTTTAAAGATTTGAGTGATGAACAGCACTATGCATAATAGCAGAGCAGGAATTTTCAGCAAGGAAGACACTGCCAAATCTTATCATTCATGATGCAAAGGCAGCCACTGTACACACTGATAAAGTTGTAGTATATTGAAACAACAGAATAGCTTGGAAGGAACCTTAAAGATTATTGCATTTCACTTTCCCTGCCACAGGTAGGATTGTCGCTCACAGGTCAGTTTGCCTAGAATACCATCCAATCTGGCCTTGATTGCCTCCAAAGGGAATCACCAGATGGACACTGTATTCCAGTGCTGCTGGACATGTTATATAACAAAATCTTTTTTTTTTTCCAAAAAGACCAAGGAGGACTCAGAGAACTATAGGTCAGTCAGCATAACCTCAATTGCTCAAAAGGAAATAGAACAGGTTGTCCTGGAAGCCATCCCTAATAATTTGGTATGCAACAATGTGATCAGTAAAAGTCAAGAAAATGGAAATCATTCTTAAACAACTTGACTGCCTTCTGTGATGGGACAACCAATAACAGGAGAGCAAATGATGTTGTCTACCCTGACTTCAGAAAGACTATTGATACTGTGTAATGCTATTACGTGAAGGAAAGCACAGCAATAACAGCAGGGTGGCAAAGTCCTATGCTACAGCAGCAGCAGTGAACACAAAAACAAAGAGGCTGCTTTCCCTTGGAAGGCCTCAGGTAGACAAAGATCTCTAGTAAGATACTTTTGCCCCCCCGCCAACCCTTTAATGAGGTCTGGGAAGGGATGGATCTCTGGGTTGGCCCTGCTTTCCTCGCAAGCAATGTGCATCATAGCAGCCATAATACTCTGAGGTAAAATGTAACTAATTAAAAATCATTTTGGAGTCTGAGCATATCCTTCAGAAATCTTCCGCAAACAGCCTGCAGAAAGATGAGAATCCTGGGTTGCAAATAAGGACAAGAAACAAAATGAATATTGTCTTGTAATTTCAGTCCAGCTCAGTATGAGCTGTAGTTTGTTACAATTGTTAAGAGTTGAAAGTGAAATCTGTTTGCCATGAAGAATAGTAATCTGCAATACAAAACAGAAAGGCAGTCTTAAAAAGAGATACGTCAGTAGTTATCTGCAGAAAAACAAGACCTGTGAAGAGCAAGCATGGCTTTGCTGCACATTTAATGAGAGAAGTCACATTCAGCTCTTGATATGCATAAAGCATAACTTGTCTAGTAGGAGAATACCTATGAAAGTAGCAGAAGCTGCAGGATTGATGCTATTCTCATCTTTACCATCTATTTAGCAGCATCTCTCTATCCTTATGACCCATGCACAGTAAACAGAAGTCAACAGGACATCTGAAAAGTTTCTCCCTTTTCTCTACTCAGTGAATTACTGTTCGCAATATTTCTTCATTTTATTTCATTTTTCTGAGAAAGTGAGAAATTGAACTTTAGAAGAAGTTCAGCTCCACTAAGAAAGGTTAAATTAATTTAGTTCTTCCAATAAATCACTTTGCATAATAGAATATCAGATCAAGCAGTTAAAAAGAAAAAACCTTTCAAAATTAATTTGTTCTAATCAATATGACTTTTGTTGAAAATTACCTTTTCCAAATTCAGTGGTAAACAATCAATAGCTACTATCTTTTTCTGTGCTGTACAGTTTGACTAAGTGAGAAAAAAAATATTACAAGAGTATACAAGAGTAATGAGAAAAAAAGTTGTCCTACCATGAAAGGTAACTATGTCATGATATGTAGGAATGCATGTTTCAGTAACCACTGTTAATATATTTTTTTCCTCTGATAAAGTCAACCTACTTTATTGTGATTATTCCATATGTGCAGTGCTGCAGTCTGTGCTACTGATAAGATTAGTTCGAGACTCATGAGTAAAATGGCCTTCCTAAAGTACTTTGCAAAAAGATTAAGAGTCAATTAAATCAACATTTCAGCTGAGTGAATCAAGTAAAATGCACTATTATGCTTTGACTTACTGGTGTGGTTCAGAATGAAAAATATAGTCCTTTATTTGCAAATATGAATTGGTAGTTACTTCAAGTTTGCTAAACGGCCTTCTTTCCATAGTCTTGCATACAGCTTATAACATTGCTTAAAAGATAATAATAATAAAAAAATCTAAATGACAGAAATGATCATTTATTAAGACTGCTCCAAAAGTAATGCCTCCCATTTTATTACATCAGATCACCAAGTCAGAGGTGGATGTTGGTGCTATGGCAGTAAAGTCTGAACCATTTCACCAATGTTTGTTACATTTTGTTGCTGTGCAACAGATGGCAGCAGAGGGGCAGTCTGACAAAATGGCATCTGACATGGAAGAGTGCATGAAGAAAATGTGTGTAACTGAATTACTTCGTGAAGAAAAAAATGGCACACAGTGATATTCCTCAACACTTACTAAATGATCATGGAGACCAAACTATGGATATGAGCACAATGAGGCGGTGGGTGCTGCATTTCAGCATTGGCTTGTCTTTCACTTCTTTGTGAAAGACTCTATGATTCACTCCATTATCTGGATAACCACGCACAGCTGCCACACCATGAAATAAAGAGATTCTCAATCAGCTCATCCATATGAATCAGCACATTACAGCCAGGGAACTATGTATGGAGTTCAGTGTTGGCTTCAGTGCATTGTAAACAATGGTAGTAATACTGGAATACTGCAAAATTTGTGCCAGGTGGATCCCACAAATGCACACATACATAGGAATGGAAAGAACAACCTATGAAAGTCTACCAGAACATACTGAACAAATATGAGGCTGAAGTTGATAGTTTCCCGGATTGCATCATTATAAGTGATGAGATGTGTTATCACCTCTACAAGCCAGAGTAAAAAGGTTAGTTCATAGAGTGGTGACATGAATATCTCATTAAAATAAAAGCTCAAGACACAGCTCTCAGGAGGTAAAGTAATGTGCACTGTTTTAGGGGGTAGGAAATGGATGATCCTTCTGGATCCAGACAAATCATCAGCACTGAGCTCTATGTTGCAACGCTGACTGAGCTGAAGTCACAAATTTCCCATGTCAAACTATCTTACTAATAGAAGATGAAGCAGTTCAATTTTTCTATCGTACCCCCAAAATTGTACAGTAGAGGCTATCACTTCAAAGCTTCAGGAATATTTAGAAACAGTGGATGATGGGAATAATCTGTTGGCATATACAAGTTGTGAGGGACAGAATTTCCCTAGCAACTTTATAATCATTAGAAACAGACACAGAATTCCTTATTTCCCCCTGGGTGTCATTCATGCTTCTGTCAAGCATCAAAACAAGACAAATTTGCTGTTTATAATTAAAGTCCTCAATTATAGTCTTTATAAAGAGAACTGGGATTTTATCTCTGAACTGTTCTTCTGCTGCAAAATGATAATTTGTTCTATATAAACAAGGGAAACATCCAAACAAAGCCATTTTCAGAAATATTTATATTTTAAAAGTTTTAAAAATTTATTTTATTTTATTTTATTTTATTTTATTTTATTTTATTTTATTTTATTTTATTTTATTTTATTTTATTTTATTTTATTTTATTTTATTTTATTTTATTTTATTTTATTTATATTTTATTTATTTTATTTTATCTATTTATTTTTTTGGATTAATATCCCAATAGCAAAGAATTTTATAGTCTGAAATTTAAAGCCACTCTTTCTAATAGAATACTTAGCACATTATAGTGGAAAATGAACTGCATTACCTTCAGTATTATGGGGTATGTAGTATGAGTAGGATTTAAATTCCACATTTGAATCAAACAGCAAGTACAAGATGTCTCTCATTTTTATGATGCTTTCTGAAATAATGTCTTCTTTCTATGCTGGAATGAACCTATATTTAAATAAGAAATCTTACATTATGTAGAAATAATAGTTATTTTTTTTCTGCCATTCCTACTTATACAATTTATTTGTTAATAATTGGTTGTATCTTGAAATGCTCCCTACATGAAAACTGAAATGGCCTACTGTTAATTCCTTCCTCAGTTCATCTAGGACCAAGTAAAGAAAATAAAGTCTTGCAAAATGATCTTGTGGTTTCTATTGACGTGATCTTTTTTCTATATTTCTTTCTGGAAATATTTCTGGATTTTGGCAAAGCTTTCAATACTGTTTCTTACAATATCCTCCTATGTAAAATGTCTAGCATACTGCTAGAAAACAAACAAACAAACATACCTGCCATAGTATGGTGGGTGATCAATTGGCTAATGAGTTGGGCTTAAAGCTTATAGTAAATGGGGTTACATCAGGCTAGCAGCCATCCAGTTATGATGTTCCAGCAGTGTCATTTCATGGCCAGTGATATTCTATGAAATGAGAAGTTTAATGAGATTCTCCATTTGGTCTGGGACAACCCTTGTTACATGAGCAAACCAGGAGATGAGAGGCTGAAGAGCAGCCTCGTGGAAAGGTATCAAGAGGTTCTGTTTGATGGCAGCTGATCAAGAATCAGCAGTGTACCCTGGCAGCCAAAAGAGCCCAAGGTACCATGGGGTGTACCAGGATCAGCACTGTCAGTCAGTCGAGGGAAAGGGTTGTCCCACTCTGCTCTGTACTGTTTCACCTCTACCACTGTGTGAAATTTTGGGTGCCACAGTACAAGAAGGACATAAAATCATTTGAGAGGGCTATGAATTTGCTGAAGTGTCTGTAGTTGAAGACAGATTAGGAAGTGGCTGAAGTCACTTGGTTTGTTCAACCTGTGGGAGATGAAACTGCTGTGAGACATCATGGCAGCCTACTGCTTCCTCACGAAAGGGAGAAGAGGTACTGATGTCTTCAGTGACTTGTGACAGATATGAAGCTGCTTAAGAGAAGGTTCAGATTGGGTATTAGGGAAAGGTTCTTCACTGAGTGATTAGTCACTACAACAGGTCATGGAACCAAGCCTGCTAGAGTTTACAAAGTGCTCAGAAAATGCTTTCAAATGTACAGTTTAATTTTTAGGTAGTCCTATGTGGAACCAGCATGATGAAGCTCCTTGGGTCCTTTGCAATTTGGGATATTCTATGATTCTACTCTGATTCTTGGGAAAACTAACTTTCTCACTAATACAGAATCCACCCCCTACCCCTGCCTCTTTTTTTTTTTTCTTTTTTTTTTTTTCTTTTCTTTTTGTTTTGTTCCTTTTTTGTAAGTCAGTTTTTCATAAGAATAGAAGATATTTCTTCACATATCATAACAAACCAAATCAATACTCCAAATACTGCAAACAGGTCTGTTGCCTATGCAGGTAGAAGTAGGAATAAAAAAAAAGACTGGAGAAGCAATTGTGATTAAACATTTTCAACTCACAGACTGGTGTTTTTCTACTCTTTTTACCCACTGTCTCTGACAAACACAGTTAATGTTTAATGCAATGTACTGCACATGAATTGCTAAAGAATATTCAGTTCACATCTTGCTTTAAGATAACCTGGAGGTATTTTCATTTTACAAACATTTACCTGCTGATTGCCACAACTCTGAATAATGGATTAGAGTTCTATCAAATGAGAAAGAATAAATGTTTACATAAAGGATGAAAAGATTTGTATTTAAAGTGTTCACATTAAAAGATGCTTTTCTCTATCTACTTCATAAACCAAGAACTATGAAGGAAAATATAGTATTAATAGTTTTTCAGATTTTCAGAGCTTTCACTGAAGAAAAGCCCAGGTAAAATGAAAGCTAGTCTCAGTAAGTACCTACTGTGCAAATAATGTAGACAGGATTAAGAAATGAAAGTTGAAAAGTGTATAGAATATGTCTAGTCTGCGTGCCCAGTCTTTCCCATGTTTTCAAAATATGAAAATGACAGACATTTTCTTCTTAGATTTCCATCTTACACCAGGACTATTTATAAATCGAATATATACAGAAATATTTTCAAGAGGTATCCAGTATCATTTGTTCAACCTAGAACCATTTTGAAGTACTGACATGTTTTTTTATTATTGTAAAAGGAAAATGAGTTGAGGAAAACATGTGTTTTGCACAAAAAGCTAAGGGCCCACAGAAACATTATTATTTAATTTTGCTGGAGATATTTCACAAAGATACTCCTAAAGCTTTCAGTCTCTGCTGGCAATTTGAAATAATTCTGTAAACAAAAGATCAATCTTGCCTTCACAGAATGTGATATTGTGCTATCTTACTGTTTTATCTCTTATCATAAAAAGCTGTGTTTTATCACATATGAGAATTTTGGTATGATGGATACAGTGGTGTGAAAAAAAAAATCTCCTTTTTTTATGGTAATAATAGCATTTACATTTAAAATAGCAGCACAGTCTAAACTGCTGAATTGCTTCTTGGTATTATCTAAAAATATTATGAAACCAGTTTATATTTGTTCATATTATTCCATAATAACATCAACCTTAGTACTATAATTACATTACAGTTTAACTACCAGCAACATTTGTTCCAAAAGACATAAATATATTTAAAACATGTATCAAAGGTGGGATATTTTAATATGAGACTTAAATACAGTTGGCAACTGGATCCAAAATCTACCTAGGGTTAATCTAAACACTAAAAGCTTAAGAGAAGAAATTATTCTTAGTGGTAAGTCAATTCATATTAACTAAAAGTGGTTTTGCTTCAGGCCTCATGTAAATAAAACATAACTAACTCGCTATCTAAGCAGAAACAAAAGTCACAGAAAGGACAATCAAAATCAAAGGCATAACAGAACTCAGAAATTTGAAAATTTAGACATTTTATATGAGAAAATTAGCCATAAACAATTTGGGATTGAAATGCCAATGGAAATCAATATTTAAAATTCTTATTGTGGTAACATATTTGCACAGAGAGGATATATCGTAAAACAGTACTGACAGCTTTGGTTTGGGTTGAAAATTTTATTTTCTTTAGACATAGTTATAAAATTGCAGTAGATGCTTTCTACACATCTGTGGAATTAGAATTCTGACTTTTTACAATGTGTATATTCTATCTTTAGTAAGTGTCAAAAAACATACATTTATTCTTATTTATTCTTAACATAATATTTATTCTTATTATGAGATTAATGAAATGACTATATTATGGTCAAAAGTCATAAAAGAAAACTGGAAACAGATAAATAAAATATGTATTTATTTGTCTGAAGAATGCACTTTAGAAAGAGAGTTTCACTAAGTATGTTGCTTTTCTTTTCTGACATACCATCAAGATAGACGGCATTGCAACAACTCCTGTCCTTTCATCAAAGAGACTTGTGAAATATAAAGATTTCTCCTCTGGGCTCTTAAAATTTATTAAGAATTTATATTCAATATTTAGTGACCAGGAAGTTATATTTGATACTTTTTAAAATATGGTTTCTTAAATTAGTTTGGATAGAGTTACAAGTCAATGTGTTCTGCCTTTCTCTGTAAGAAGTCAGTGGAAAGAGGTTTCTTTTAACTTTCAAATTCAGACTAAAAAGAATGCTATAAAGTCCTTGTCAAAGGTAGTTGAGCATTTTATCAAATAATCATGATTTGTACATTCACTAGATGTATGATATTGAGCTTATATGGCAAGGTGCTGCTCAGAGGCAGCATGGCTTCTCCATGAGGAGTGGCCAGGAATAAACCAACCTGGATTACAGTGGGTCTCAGTGAGCTCCAGACGGGATCCACTACAGGACACATCTGGCCCCTCAGCCACCCTGGAGGCTCCCAGGGGAAAATGTTTTTAAAGAAGGTGAAAAAAAACAAACACAAAAAAACATAAAACAACAGACTGAGAGAGAAGAACAGAACAAAGTAAGAAACAGCAGAGGTGTCAAAGCAGTTAGAGAGGAATTGTTCTAGGTGGTTCAGAGGTTCACAGTGCAGCCCCTAATGAATCTCTGGCAGAGCAGATGGATATTCCTGAACAAAATGTGGTATGTGAAAAGCTCACACTGGAGCAGAGGAAAAGCTGGAGAAGTAAGAAGCAGCGGAAAGAAACCATTATGAATTGAACAAATTCATAAGTAATAAGCAAATGATTCATGTCTGTTGGGACCATAATGAATTTTTTACAAGTCATTTAGAACTTCTGGGGGCATGTTTCTGTACATTTCATGTCAGTGTTTCTCTCATCATTGCATAGATATCAAAAGTCAAAGATTACACAGCCCTCATTCTTCTTTTATCAGTGATAATGCTGATCTCTTCAATTAGTGAACCAGGTAGATTAAATGAGTCCCAGAAAGTTCGCTCTAAAATATCTGATTACTGAAGACTAGGAAATTATTTTAATAGCATGCTTAATAATGTAACCTTTTCATCATCCAGAAAGAAATGTCTGAAATTTGTCTATTTGTTATAGAGGACTACAAAATATTTGCCAAGATGAAAGCCTAAAACATTTATTATTAAGTTTCTATACAGGCTTTCTTATTCAGTTATGTATAACATCAACATTCTTCTTGGGTCCAGTTTCTGTCATTTCCTCTGCAAATTTAAATAAAATAAAATGTTGTTTTTTGAACTGTGCAGTTGCCGTCAGTTTTTCATTTTTTAAGAATGCTAAATAAGAAAAACTGGATTAAGCTTTACTGAACAACTTAGATTTACTGTGTGACTTAGCAATAGATACATCATAGTACACAAGGGACACTTTAAGGAATCATTATTGCAGTTTATTGGTATAGAGTTTGTACTGTCCTTGTTGTTTCCTAGTGTAATGTACTACACAGTACTTGAACAGGGTCAATTCATAAACTCAGGTAGATTTATTATTTCCTTCTCTAGTTCTTTTGCCTGGCTTTTACTTTGTTGAAGAGCAAATTACCATATTTCCAAGAGTCACAAGTGCATAAATTGGAACTCTAATCATATAATGAAATAAATATGGTGCAATATAAAAAAAAATAAAAATAAAATAAAATAAAAAATAAAAAATAGGCATTTCAGTTGTAAACACTGGTTTAACCAGTGGAGTGTTTCTATGCAATGCCTGTTAAGTAGCTTACAGAATACTTTAGAAATGCTGGCTTTCTGATAAGCTACAGCATACAGGGGGAAATTGATTATTTACATTATACTGTGCTTGTTTTAACTTTCAAATTGAAAATAACACATTCCAACTGGATCAGTTGGGAACAAACCAAATACTGGAGCTATCCATAGCAGATCCCTCTTAACTGCTCTGCTAAGACATGCTTACAGAATAGTTAGTGCCTAAAATTATTTTTGGCTAAATGTGCACCCTCATTTGAAGAAGATTAAAAATCCTAACATAACATAACTCTAGCAATATGATATCTCATCTAAATGTATTATCTATATAATTATTTGACAAAAACTATATTATGATTAGTAAGAAAGATGAAGATATGCAAATTAATTTGAATTCTGTTCAGTTGTATACTAAACTGTCTAATATGTTCAGCATTGCTTACATAATGGACTTCCATGACCATATACCAGCTGGAAACCCAGTTAAGAAGGAAATGACATTTTTATTTGGCAAGAAGGTACTTTCTACTTAATGACACAGCAAGCTATGAAGGAGTTCATATCCTTGATTTCTAAGCAGGCCACTTTAGGCTACTCATAGTTTGTGTGTAATCTGAAAACTGAATATTTGGCAACTCTGTTTTGAAAGAAAAAAATAAACAAATGGGTTGGGAGTGGGGTGGGGTTTAGGGGAGCGGAGGGGGACACAGGGTGGGAAGAACAACCATTTATTATGTTTCATTAGTCTGCTTAACTAATGAAACAACAGAAAAGATAAATCAGATGGTCAACAAGGTTGACCACACTGCCAATCTTGGCTGTCTCTGTCCTGTCACATCTACCTTATTTACTGCTTTCTGATTGGCCCGTGAAAGATGGACTTAAAGACAATATTTTCCTAGCAATTATTCCATCATATGTAGCACATGTGAAACAGAGAGCCACCTCTCATGGTGCAGATTTTCTCGAGTGTTGTATGCAAGCAATGAACAAGCAGGGTTTCACTACAAAAAATATATTCTTTCAAAGAAGGGAAGATACATTTTTTATTTTTATTTTTATAAACTAAGTTGAAGGGGCAGACAAGAGACTGGTTCATCCACAATTCCAAAAAGGTGTGTAACTCTTCTTCACATTACAGAATATTTGAATTATCTGTTTTTCTTTAAAATGCAGCCCAAGGCTCTCTTTCTGTTTGGGGACCAGCTGAATTAAAACAAGATATCAGGAAGATATGTTGTGATTTCACTGTGATTTCATAGTTGCTACTCAGCTCTTCTACTTAACTTTGTGAGCTGCTGGCTCTCCACCCTCTCCTTTAGCTCTAACAACCAGTTTTTATAAAACAAGCAGAAACAGGAGAGAAAGCTGCTTTTGAGTTTCACATATCTGTGACTTACTCAGACTTCAAGGGAAATGCATTGTTTCAGGTAAGATCTTTGCCACCTATAATGCAATCTGTTGGATAGAAAGAACAATTATTTGGTTGATCTACTACAATTTGTGGTCTAGGCTTGACTTAAAGAAGGGAAGTAATTGAGGAACTGCTTTTGCTTTGATCAGTTAATTTGGAGGAGATCAAATTAATTACATATATAATTGGTTCCATCAGTGTTCAACATTTGACCAGAAAATTCCTTTGTAGCATATATTATCCAGTCTCTTTTTTTCTCCTCTCACTTAAGTACCTTAATAAATTTCAGAAATGTAGGTAGCAGACACCTTTTCCAATCTAAATCAGTCTTCTAAAAATTACGAGGTTCTCCATCCATCACAAGTAGTTCTTCATTTAAATATAAAGTCATTAAACACATTCTTTTCTATAGTTTATAAATACTAAGATCTTCAATGCAGTCCCCCATAAAATCTTTCTCTCCAATTTGGAAAGATATAGATTTGATGAGTGGGTTGTTTGTTGGACAAGGAACTGGTTGCAAGATCATCTGGAACTGATAATCTTTACTATTTTCATCAGTGACCTAGACAGTGAGATCAATTGCCCACTCAGTAAGTTTGCAGATGACATCAACATGCGGTTGACACACCCAAGGGATGGGATGTAATTCAGAAAGACCTAGACAGACTTGAAAAGTGGGCCCAGGTGAACACCAAGAGGTTCATCAAATCCAAAAAAAAAAAGGTCCAAATCCAAATACAAGCTGTGAGATGAAGGATAAAACAGAGCCCTGCCAAAAAATCTTGTGGGTACTTGTGGATGGTAAGCTGGATATGAGCCAGTAATGTGCCCGCACAGCAAATCATATCCTGAACTGCATCAAAATAATGGCCAGAAGATTGAGGCAGATGGTCCTGCCCCTCCACTTTGCACTGGTGAGAGCTCACCTGGACCACTGTGTAGTACAGTACAGGAGAGACACAGACCAGTCAGAGCGCATACAGAGGAGGACCACAAAAATAATCCAATTGATGGATTGCAACAGGCTGAAATAGCTGGGGCTGTCTGACCTAGAAAAGACCACTCATCCAGCAACCTTTCAGTATCTAAAGGGAAGAACTTAGGGGGGAACTATAAGAAAGAGAGGGACAGACTCTTACTAGACCCTGTTGTGAAAACAGGGAAAACAGTTTCAAACTAGAAAAGGGGAGATTTAGGTTGGTTTTAAGGAAGAACCTTTTAGGTTTTTGTTGTTGTTTTTGTTTGGTTGGTTTGTTTTGCTTTTTACTGTAATGGCAGTGAGACACTAGAACACATTGTCCAGAGAAGTAGTGAATATCTCATCCCAGGATGGGGAACTGAGCAATCTGATCTAGCTGTAGATGTCCCTGTTCTGTACAAGGGAGTTAGAACAAAACAGTGGATCTTTCTGATTCCAACAGTTCAGTGATTCTATGATTTGCTAATAAAACTTCTCACTGAATGAAGTGCAGTGGAAATTTATCAAAGGAAGAAGAAAATATAGACCAAAAATTAAACTTTGTTGATGAATCTTGTCTTTTAAGACAAGAAATTAGACAAATTGAAGCCTATGCATAGTAAGCAAAGAAATAAACAAAAGCCAGATTAATTTCAGACAATTATTCAATTATTGAGCACTTCTGTACAGTTAATCTACTACAAGAGCTTAGTTTAGGTGTGAATTTTGCATGATTAGTCATCATAAAGAACAAATCTTGAAAAAGAACAGGGAAAAACATCACAAAGAATTAATCATAGCAAAAATGTTCATCTACTTCCTGTATTTACACTTTCTGTACACTTCCAGTATTTAATGTTATACATAGGAAAAATGTATGTTATACATAGGAAATGTAATATAATATACATATCTAATAATATATTATATATATACATATATAATAATATAAACATACATATAATGTTATACATAGGGAAAACTTATCCATCTAACTTTCAGGAAAACAGGAAAGACAATCCTGCACAGTTCCAAATAAGGTGGCATAGTAAAAAAGGATTACTGTTATGTTTTTTTGTTTGCTTTTTTTTTTTAAAGAAAGTAACTGACATACTTCATGCCCTAGTATGCATTTGAAATAATGCTAGGTTTCACAAGTTATATGTTATATAAAACTTTTTCAGTTTCTTTTTACTTCCATGGTTGTTTTGTTGTTTTTTTGTTTGTTTGCTTTGTTTGTTTGTTTGTTTGTTGTTGTTGTTGCCTTAATACCAGCTCATTTCAAATGATTAAACCTGAAGTATGATATAGGTAGGATCATTTCTTTGAATGACATTTAGTCATTTACCTGAGCAGCTGATGAAAGCCAACTAAGAACATGGACATTATTCCAATAGAAACTAGCCCTATTCCTCCACAGATAACCTAATAATTGGGAAAACTAATTTGCAGTTGGATCAATTTGCTGTTCCTGCTAATTTTGTAGATATATACTGCTAATGTTAACACTGAGAAGAATGATAAGTAGGCAGCAGATGATGCTAAGCAAGAGAAAAGCTTAGATCACAGTTGTTAGAAACAAATCAGGGCTAAAACCAAATTAAAGTGATCAGTGCCTTGATTTGCAGTCTGTCATTGAGGGGAGTCATGACTTACAGCACTAGCTCAGACCAAACCATAAGCAATTTATTAAGAGAAGAGAAAAAAGAAAAATCAATGGAGAGGAGAAGAAACCATTATGAAAGAACAACAGATAATGAATACTGCAGAAGTGCTCATGTCTTTAAGTACCTAAAATCAAACTGAACAAAGCATGATAAATTTTGCTTAGGGAATAATTCCTCATTAGTGATGAGGCGACCTAAACAAATCTTTGTAGTACTCTATCATATGTAGTTTAAATTGCCCTAAAGGTATGCCTTGCAGATATCAAGCAGATGTAAAGAAACACCAATTCTTCAAAGCCTTTTTGTGTATATTATGCAGAATCTAAGTCTCATAATTTTCAATTTTATAAACAGACTCATTATTTTATAGTCTAAGTAAAAAGTCAAAACTGAAGCATTTTTCTAGTTCAGTTCAATAAATCCCTCTTTCCTTTTCAGATATTTATTTTTCTTTCATATTTCCAATTATCTTTGTTCTTACTAAGAACACAGAATCAAAGTTTATGAGTAAGGTAAGTTTGCAATCCAAGAAAATACTACTCACTTTTCCTGTATAGTAAGTTAATTACAGGTTGGGCACAAAACAGCATGAATGAAACTCTAGAAATGGTGGTATGAGATAAGAGTTCACTGTCTTGTAACACCTGAAGATCCTATATATTTGATAGATATCATACTGCTCTTTCAATAATTGTTTCTTTCTAGAACAATACTGAAAAGTTATTGGCAATGAAGTTTAAGTATCATCTTTAACTGTGCCCTTTTGCATCCTTAGCATTTGCAAAGCTTGTTGGAACAAGACAGATACTAGTTTTGATGATTAACATTCTTGGGGCTTCCTGAGGCTTTAAAAATTTATATTTCTGTGTTTACTGTGCTCTGTTCTAGACCATGAGCATGAAAAACAGCAATGACAAAGTTGCAGTAAAATTTGATGATGAAGAAGCACAGTAAAATCCAGTAAGCCCTCTGTGTTTAAACAACTGAGTGTGTAAAGTGAGTAAAGTCACTCACAGAGTTAAGCTTTTTTGTGGAGCCTTCAGCAGGGTAGAGCTCCATTTTTCCTTCACAATAAAATATACAGATGAAAGATGTCTATCTTGAAATGGAAGTCTATTAATTGTTTAGGATTTGGAAAAACATGAGTACCTAATGCAGTTCTGTGACTTCTAAAGCAACTGAAAAATTCCTACCTCAAGCAAAATACATATAGCTTGGTGCATATCACAGAATTACAGAACGGCCTGGGTTGGAATGGACCTCAAGGATCATGAATCTCCAACCCCCCACCACACGCAGGGCCACCAACCTCCACATTTAATACCAGACTAGGCTGCCCATGGCCCCATCCATCTGGTCTTGAACACCTTGAAGGTTGAGGCATCCACAGCATCTCTAAGCAGCCTTTTCCAGTCCTCACCTCTCTCTCGGTAAAGAACTTCCCCTGACATTCAACCTAAATCTCCCTTTCTTCAACTTAAAACCATTTCCCCTTGTCCTGATTTTATATACACTTTCAAAGAGTTGAAATACATACTACAGAAACTAAGTAATAGAGAATAACTCAAGATTACCTGAATTCACCATGTCATACACAGTGACAAAAATAGATAACATGACTATCTTCTCTGATTTTACATTTCCTTTGAAACTCTTGCTCTTTTGTTGTGGAAAAACCTTAACAAAATGCCTAAGTAAAACAAGTGACACTTCTATCTTCTTCACAAAATATAAATTTATAGTGAAAGATGGAATTATTATTGGCTTGTTTTCCCTATTACATTACAGAAATACTAGTGTTCTGAGAAGGAAGTAATTTAAAAGCCACATTTTTGTTTTTCTTTGTTCGGCTTTTCACCTTACCTCTCCCTTGCTCTTTTCATAGTATCATCATAGTCATAGTATCATAGTCTCGTGCAGGTTGGAAGGGACCTTAGAGATCATTGAGTCCAACCCCCCGAGATTCGAGCCTCTGTGTAGTAGAGCGGCACTTCTACCACTTGTGCCACAGGGGTGATAGCTTTGATGTGATAGCTTTCTTAGGTGTATCATTTTAGAAAGTATCTTAAAACAATTTTATAACGTTTTTTTTCTTTCTTTCTTCTTTTTTCCTTTTCCTTGGAAACAGAGCTATATCGGATACTGAGTTATTTTGCTCAACACATGTGTATGCCACTGAAAGAGTCTTTACATTATAAGATAAACCAATTGATATGTATATGACCTAGGCAGTTGCTCTGAGAAGTGACTTTTCTGGAAATCCAAATGCTTTCTGTGTCTGACATCTTTGTTGTATGAATTTAAATTTTACTATATTACTAATGAGCATGTATATTTTAATAGTTCCAGTCACATCACATCACAGCAAATTCTTCTTGCTCTAATATTTGTTCAGTATCCTGGAACTTTGTGAAAGTAAGAGAAAGTGTAGGGTCAGCTGTGACTGGATATTACTCAGAGAGATTTGACTGATTCATCTGCTCCCAACTCACATTGTACTGATGCCATTTTCCCAGGAACAGTTGTTGGGGAACTGCTGCTGCATATTATATAATTACTTTTTCATCTTGCAATACTTCTGTTTCCAGTACTGAAGTGATGAGGTGAAAGATGTCATGTTCCAGTAGCTTCATGTATCAGTTTGTGAGAAAACTGTTATTTTACTACAACTTAAATCCATAAATAGGTTTTGCACTGAAACCTTATGATAAGGGGCTACATTTAACAGGAAAAATGTGATATTTTATGGATAAACCAAATAAATGTTTAATTGCAGAAGACTTAATTTAATTTAATGTTAATGTTAATTTAATTTAATTTAAAACAAAACAAAACAAAACAAAAGTCTGTTATATGCATTCCCACATTTGAAAGTCTAAAATAGTACTTTACTATACCAAGGAATTTCAGTTTCAGTTTCTTGGACACACACATACAATTTTGCTTTGCAGCTAACAACATTAAACTCTTTACTCATTGTTAAATCAGGTCTCATCTGGAAAATACACTTTTGAAATTATAGCTAAGTACTTTGTACTTTCTGTCTCTGTTTGCTGTGGTTTAACCAAGTAGGCAGCTGTTTGCTCACTTCTCCACAGTGGGTTATGGAAAGAATGAAAAAAATGTATAAATGTGAGAATTTGTGGGTCAAGATAAGGGGAGTTCAATAGGAAAGGAAACAACAACAACAACAACAAAAACCACCATGAATAATATTTATTTAATTATTTATTTATTTTAAATGATACTTGCACAAACTGATTCTCACTGCCCACTGACTAATGCCCAGCCAGTCCTTGAGTTGCAGTCCACCACTTCTCCTTTTCCTCAGTTTTATTTCTGAGCATGACCCCATAATGTGTGGAATATCCCTTTGCCTAGTTTGGGTCAGCTGCCCTGTCTGTGTCCTATACCAGCTCCTTGTGCATCCTCAGCTCCTTGTTAAAAGCTGAAAAGACTTTGATTTAGTGCAAGCAGCACTCTGCAACAACTGAAACACCGGTGTCATTATTCTCAGACTAAATTGACAACACAGAATCACACCAGCTACTAGGAAGAAAATTAATTCCAGTTGAAAACAAGACACTGGTACTCTAAGAAATTCATTCTTTTCATTTACATATGACTTGACAAGCAATGAAAGATAGGTTAATTCTTGGGCTGATAGAATATGTAAAGGAAAAGCAACTGAGGACAAAATGAGAGCAATATAAAGGCTTTGCCATTTGGTACATGCTTGTCATCTGCATTCCTGCATTACATTCTGCTGCTGCTCCAAAAAAGCTTCCTTTGTACTCCTTCAGGTTTTATCTTAAATTCTTTGAGAAGGTTTAAATGCAACTTACACATTGAACATTACATCTGTAAGATTCAGGTGCTTGGTTGTGACATACATTTTTTCTAGTAACATCTGGAGACTTGGCTGGCTCTGCTATGGAAAGGAACTGGCTCTAATACTGTTTGTATTGGCATCCAAGGAACTGCTTAAGGATCTGTCTGCTAGGGGGCTGGCAGGGATACACTGCCCAACTGGAGACTGTATTCCTTTGATAGGCCTGTCAGTGTCAAAAAGTTGTTCAAGTTTAAATACCTAAGAATAAAATGTTCAAATTTCTCGTGATTTCTTCCACATGTAAAGCTTCATTATTGGACAGAGGGGCTAGTCCAAATTTATTGGAGTTGAGATATATGAAAATTTTAAGGACCCACTAGTTTAGCTAACTCTTTCACAAGGCATAGACACAGAATATGCCACAGAGCACTGCTTTTCTGCTTTATTACAATGTTTCATTTCAAAATAAGTCTATCATGAGATAACCATATAATAAAAAACAATAAAACTGAAAATAGTAATGACTTCAGTCTGAGAAAACCAAAAAAACATCACCACAAAGGCCTTGAATATCTTAAGGCTATAACCTGTGGAGCAAAGACAGGCAAGCTCTTTCAGGCACATGTTCTGTGGCATGCTGGATACAGACTTGTGATGGGAAATATTTCCTTTCACCTAGATATTCCAAAATATACATGAGGTCATGAAAACTCTGGCAGAAAGGCAGGGGACCTACTCAGTTAAGACAAATAATATTGGCTTTATGAATATAATAAAAGAGGAAAATTATTCATTTATTTTTCTTCAATTGATAATACATTTTTTAATTTTATTTTTGTTGTGTTCCTTTTTTGTATTACAGACATTCAATAAGAACTGAAACTAGGCAAACAACAGTATTTATTTCCAGAGCAAAGAACAGCTCAATTATGTTCTTCTACTTAGAGGAAACAACTGGCAAAGCAGTTATGTGGATATTATTATTAATGGGCTTACTTGTGCTGTCTCTCTCCCTCCAACCATTGTTAATGTTTCTGAGTTTCTTGAAGTGTCTTCTTTTACCTTACACAGCAGGGAACATCCCATGTGTCACCCTAATTCCAGCACAAAGCAACATGATTACTATTAGTTCTAAATCACTGGTTTGGAAATTTTGTCCTTCACAAATACTTTATGAGAGCAGAGAATAGTGGGCAAAAATCGTCAGACAACTCTACAAGCATCCTGATTTTATATAGCATATTGGACAACTACTGAGCCTTGTGTCATCATCATCATAGTCTCATAGTATCATAGTCTCGTGCGGGTTGGATGGGACCTTAGAGATCATCGAGTCCAACCCCCCGAGATTCGACCCTCCTGTGTAGCAGAGCAGTACTTCTACCACTTGCGCCACAGGGGGTATTCAAACCCAGTGCCTCCAGTGTTGCAACATGGCATTCCTACCACTTGCGCCACCGGGGCACACCATGTCATGCTACAAAATAAATAGATGTACATAGATATATTGCTGTGCATGTGGAAGGACTAGACAAAATATTTTCTTTATGGGAAAGTATCTGTTTGTTGTCTTTTGTTTGTTTGTTTTTGTTTTTGTGGGAAGTGACATACGAGTTGTGCTGAGATGAGGAAGGACAATAGAAATTACAGAAAATAAAATAAATAAGAATCATTTTCTAAAGCCTACTCCTATACTTTGTTAGTTTGAAAAGCTCCATACAGTTCAGACTATTTTGAGACTTTGTCCATTTGAGGGACAATAACCTACATAAGTTCTCCAATCAGATTTATAAAAAATTGCAAGTTATGACAGATTTATTTTTAGTAGTAACTAATCTATGAACAAGTGGAAAGTGCACCTACAATAAAACTTGAAATAAAGATTTGTATTAATTAAAGTACACTTTTGGCATTTGACTTTTGTTGACCTTAGAAAGTTTCTCATTCAGTTTGCACATCCAAAAAGTCACTCTCTGTTCTACAGTTCTATGAAAAAGAATCACGGAAAAGAGAGCTTTAATTTCAGACAACTGAGTACTTGTTATTTCTTCAACTCTTTCTCATTTTGCTTAGGATTTCTCAGTTGAGGTGAAGAGAAAAAATTCCACTAACCCCTGCTCATAATCTGTTTGAGTAGAAACAAAAATGATAGCCAGAAAGCTATTACATTTTTGCCATGTTACTTAAAACTATGTTTTAAAACATCATTAAACCCAGGAAATGGGGGCAAACAGAAAGGCTGTTCTTTCATCTATTCATGCACTTGAAAAAGAAAGTTAGAGCCATACATCCATATCTGGGAACCCCAGCACAAGAAAGATGTGGAGCTGTTGGAGAAGGTCCAGAGGAAGGCCACGTAGATGATCAGAGGGCTTGAACACTTCTCCCATGAGAAAGACTGAGGGAGCTGGGCTTGTTCAGCCTGGAGAAGAGAAAGCTCTTTGTGTCCTTCGAGTACTTAAAAGGAGCTTATAAACAGGAAGGAGACTGACTTTTTAAACAGTCTGATATTGATACGATAAGGGGGAATGGTTTTAACTTAAAAGAGAGGAGATTTAAATTAGATGTTAAGAGGAAATTTTTATGCAGAGAGTGGTGAGGCACTGAAACAAGCTGCCCAGAGAAGTTGTGGATGCCATATCCCTAGAGGTGATCAAGACCAGCTTGGATGAGGCCCTGGGCAGCCTGATCTGGTGTGTGGCAACCCTGTCCATGACGGGGATATTAGAACCAGATGTCTTTAATGTCCCTTCCTACACATTATATGATTCTTTGATTCTATGAAAGTATAACCAATGTTTCAAATATGTAAATTCAGTTACACAGAAAAAACTCCAACATACCCTGTTTAGTGAGGTACAGTGCCATGTGTAAACAGCTTCCAAAATACATAACGTAGCAAGAACCCAGAGGACAGTGAGGTCTCAGATCTAAGCCCACCGGGGCAAAATGATCCAACATGCAATTTGCCCAAGTGCCAAAACGCACAAGGACAACTCCCAGGGAAACAGACTTTGATACTCTATCCCTTATGCCTGTTAGGGTGCAAACAGTACTGTTGAACTTTCCAGATAAGATTCTAGTGTAGCTTTAGATGTCAGCTGAGGCTCAGATCTAGCAAGGCCGCAGTCTTTAATGACTCACTTCATCCAATTATGGGCAAAGTGGAGCAGAGAACCAAGTGACTGCAGCAGTCAAACCAAGTCTGGTATGGCAATCACTGATATAAAATTAATAAGCTTTTCCAACCAAAACTGGCTACTTGCAGATACACAGAGGACAAGATCTCTCTCTATTGCTTTTTCTGATGGCCACATAAAAACACTGATTGTTAATGTGCTCTGGCCTACATTTACTGGCCAGTTCTTCTGGGTGGTATTTAACGGACTGAAATTTAGTAAGGACAAAAAAATGAGCCAGGAATTCAGCTGAATAGCTAAGCAGCTTAGATAATGGAATTCCAGTGCTAGACAGTATTACTCACTACTGATTAATTTACTGCTCTAGATGCTAGAGATTTTCTAGATTTATCCACAGTTCAGCTCAATATTATTCAGGTTAATGGAAAGTTGATTGCTACTCCCAATAGGCCAATAACTACCACTTCCATATATTCTTATTTAATTGCATTATTTGTATTTTATAGTTTTTCAAATATGTTTACCTTAGGCCAAATATGCATTGCAGAATTTTGTCAGGATAACTGAATTATAGGAATTATAGAGCTGTGTTAAAATAATAAAAAGAAGATTGGAAGGAAGAAAAAAAGTCAAGGATCATCTCCACAATTCTCATTGCTGTGACAGAATGTGTCTTTTCTACCAAAGCAAAAAGAGACATAATCAGTAGCAACATTAAAATACTTTTATTACTTTATTTTTCCAATGAGCTTTGCAGACATATTTTAAAATAGAATTAATCAGCTTTAATGAGATGAAAAGTTGCAGCTGTCTTTTTCATTTTCCACTATAAAGTAGATGAAATAATATAGTGAAACCCTTATGATGTAATCATTCAGTAGCTAGAATTTTACTGTTTACTATTGTACTGTACATGTATAATTTCTGTTACGATAATTTAATATGATAGTAATGGAGAAAGAGTGTAAGTTATTCATAGCACTGGTGCTCCATTATCTAGCTTCCAGTAATCAAAGAAAAAAATAAATAAATAATAAAATAAATGCTTTTCTTATCCGATTTGACAGGACGTACATATATTCTGTGATTAGCATTCCAGCCATCAGGAACACATATCTGCTTCAGTATGTCAAAAAGATTTTCTGCAACCTTATGTGTATTCTCCCTTAATTCACATAGTATTTTAATAAAAATTTCTTGGGCAATTAGAAGTGCTTAAAATGTACAATAACCTTTAAAACATATTTCAAATGTGTATTTGACAAAATTTGAGATAAAAAACAAGGTAAATGCATCCAACTCCATAAAGATCTTCATATCATTACAGACTTTTCCCTTCATTGTTCAATAATTAATAGGTTTAAATAAAGAAACTTATACTAGGTTTGAAGAAATATTGGTGCAATTTAAGCATGGATTCTCTAAAATAGTTTATTATTATGACCAGTAACCAAAATAGCAAGCCATTTATTTTGCTAGTAGTCATATTTCTGGCTTGCCTTGATTTCTGCATTCACAGTAGGTTTTAAACATGGAAGTGGTGGAGACTTACAAAACACCATCAGAAAAACAGACTACTACATATTTATTGATTTTCATGCGTACTCATTTTTCGGATGACTACTTTCTGAACTTCAGCCATTGTGTCTATCTATCTGGATTTAGTGTTGGTTGTGTTTTTGTTTTTTATTTTTTTTAATGAAGTTAGTCAGTCTTTAAGCCTTACAGGAAATCTGTTTTCCTCAGAATTAAATAAATGATTCATTTTTATAGTCCTTGTTTCCTGAATAAGAACATTTGTATAGCTGTGTTATCATGTCTTTGGATGCTAATATTTATTTTTTTTATTTTCTCAAGTTTAGATAATTCTACATAAAATATTCATCTCTTAGAGATCAGGCACAAATAAATGTAGTGACATACGTATATTATATGTATTAATTTAGTAGATAGACCTGATTCTTGCTTATTATCGTGTATTTCTAAATAATATCTTCATCATATTTGCTGCTGTTGTTATTTTTATCTATCTATCTATCTATCTATCTATCTATCTATCTATCTATCTATCTATCATCTATCTGTCTATCTATCTATCTATCTATCTATCTATCTATCTATCATCTATCTATCTATCTATCTATCTATCTATCTATCTATCTATCTTTCTACTATTTATTTATTTATTTATTTATTTTTAGCTGACAGAACTTAAATTTAGGCATAAAGTGATTATGCTAACACTAATAATCATTCTTTCTGTTCATACCTCTTATTTTAACCCTTCATCAGTATTCATAACGATTGCTCTATACTAACTATGTGTGTAAATAAATACATCTTGCATGTTAGACTATTGTATAGAGATTTAAGTGATTTGTTTGGTGGGCATCTTGCTCACTGTAAGAGACAGCTCTTACAAGTTCTGCTTGAGATGATTTTAATAAAACAATCTTTTTTTCATTAGCTTTTGCTGTAACAAATTATGAAGAAATTAGCTACAGTCTACACTCTTTGTAATAAGACAGAGAGAGAGTTCGACAAATTGCTGTGTTATAAATCACCTGCAGCAGATGCTGAAATAACTCATCAACTGCAGGACAAGCTGTTAGAGATTCCACCATGTGGACAGAAACCTTAAATATATCCCCATTGTGAAATTCCCATGGGCTCATCTGTTAAGTTCATGTGTGTAGAAATTGGCAGTACTGGTTCGATCTTCCAAAATATACTAAGGCCAAACGAAGATTTTGCATGATGATTCTGTAGGCAAATAGGATGACAGTTTAAACTACTGGTAAATAAGAAATAAAACTGAGTTCAGACTTAACTTGGACTGAGGAGAGAGGGAGTTTTTTTCTGATATTGGATTTTTTAAGTAATTAAGATCCAATTTGGAAATGAATGACTTATTCACTGCTGTTTAATATGGAAAAATTAAGTTAGAATAAATTGCAATTATAAAAGGTCTTTAAGAAACTGTCATTTCTGCCCTTCAATCTGGAGTTAAGATAAATAAGTGAAAGGAAATACTATTTAGTGAATGGAATGGTCGTTTCTTAACAGACTTGCTGTATGAGAATGTTTTTTGTTGTTGTTGTTGTTGTTGTTGTTTTGGTTTGGTTTGGTTTGGTTTTTTGCTGGACTGAGGAGATTACATTTGTATAATTTAATAACATAATCAAGGATAAAAGTTAAGATATTGCTAAGTTATGAGCATTTATGTTAGAAATAAACAGAAATGATAGTGCTCCCTTTACTACACATCTGCACCTTTTCCAGTTGTACTACTGTACTCAGGAGTTTTTCACTTTTCTTAAGTTGTTAGACATTGACATAAGCAGCATGGTAAGAATGGCAAAAACAAAATATGAGAAAGAAAGGGAAAATGCAATACATGCATGCATAGCTGTTTTATGCCATGTTGCTAAGTAGCTCACTTAAATCACCGTTTTATGTCTCCCAAAATAAGCTTTCACAAATGTGTTGCAAGTGTTCTCATAAAATATACATTCAGATGTTACAGAAATTATCCTTAAGAAAGTGCATCTATACACACATGAAAATTAAGGTGTCCTGTGTGCTTTATTTATGTACTGGTTAACCTTAATCAATACAGGTATCAGTATCACAGTAAATTCTATCAAGCTGCATCCCAGCACTGAAGAAATAGTAGGCATGCTGCCTTCTCTGTGGAATTCTATCCTAAGATGGATAAAGAAATGGACAAACAGAACTCAGTTCTTACTTTGGATTAGAAAACTTGACCTTGAGATTTGAATCTAAAGGGGAGTTAGAGATTATTTAACATGAATGTCTCATGCTTTGCCTTCTTATCAGATGTCTAGTTCAAGCTGGGAGTTAGTATGAGTTCTATACATAAAGATTTATTTATGCTAGTGCCAATGGCCTTTTCAATAGGTTGGAACAGAGTCAGCAGTGAAGACCCTCCAAATTCTGCATCTCAGGTCTGTACCACTTGTTAAAAGCTGCTGCTGGCACCCTAATACAATGTCAGTGCCAAAGGTATTTTCAGTCAGAAAAGTGGATGTAAGACTAATATTTCTTGCACTGCTATGTTTTTCCTATGTGTTGTGGATGATCTATGAATGTGAAATACAATAATATTCATTAAGTAAAGACAGCACTGTGTATGTTTTTTATCAATGTGGTGCATAGTGTGCATGTTTGTCAGTGAATTACATATAATGATTACTGCCATAATCTTTATTTATTTTAAAGAAGACTGTGCTACTCTTAAAAAAATATATATATATAACCCTGTTTGCAAATCAGAATAGGCAACAATTATTATGACATGAAATAAAAATGTCTGAATAATCTTCCTTATTTCTCAGACATCTGATCTGTATGACCTCTTACAGATTTTTCTGCCTACAGCAGGCACTTTATTTTTTCTCCCAGTCTTTAAGTTTTACTGATCATGAGGTGATTAATTCAAACTGTGAATATAGAGCAGTAGGACTTTCTCAACTAGAGCTTCTATCCTGTGCTCTTGAGACTCACTGTCTTTTGATCAGTCTGCATTAGAGAAAGCATCACTTCCCCCAGCTTTTTTAAAATCTGTTCCCTCTTCATACATAAATTCTAATTCTCTGTATAGTTTTTCTTCCAAAAAACTAGCAAAAAAAATATATATATATATAAAAAATACCTCCAGTTACATGGAAGATTTTTTATATTTCTTTTAGTTTATGAATTTAGTTCTGCTTTTTAATTCAAATCAGAAATACATTTTCTTGTAAATAATATTTTATCTGAGGCACTCAAAGCATACATGAGACTTTGAATAAATAATACATACAAATAATTATACCACTAAGAAGAAATAATGTTTAGTAATGTGAGAAATTAAAATTTAAGTATATTGCTCAGTTTTATTTTTAATTACCATCACTAGAGCAGACAAATCTGATAAAAATCTGAACAGTTTTTTGAAGCATTTAGAATGCTGTGAAGCCTATATTATGCCCAATTTTGCTATTGCTTCTAAATTCAGAGTATTCTGGAAAATGTGGTCTCTTTCTTGGTTCTTCAGGGGAAGCACTTAGAAGAAACAATAACCTAGTCACCATCTCTCATTAAAAGACAAAGGCAGACTGACTGAAAAATGTTTTACTTATGTATCCCTACAGTAAATCTGATGGACCAGTATAAACCCGTTTTCTTAAATTTGGTGAAGAGGCTGCTGATACACTGGAGGAGAATTTGTGGAAAGCATCCTTTCATAGCCTGGTTCCAGGCTACACTGAATAACATACAGAGCTTGAAAGATTTGAGGTCTTCTTGGCATAAATTAAAGTGAAACATCACTAAACAATCAGATTAAAATTTTATTCAAACAATTTGCTGGGAGAACATTGGTGCTATTTAAGAAATACCATATTAGTGATAAGCTATGATTATACTGTGTTCAGTGTTGGGCACCTCAGTATAGAAAGGCCATTGAAGTGCTGGAGCAGGTGCAAAGAAGGGCAACAAGGCTTGTTAAGGGCTTGGAGAATATGCCCCATGAGGAGAGGCTGAAGGAATTGGGGTTGTTTAGTCTGGGGAAAAGGAGGCTGAGGGGAGACCGCACTGCTCTCTTCCGATATCTGAAAGGTGATTGCAGAGATAACAGGGCTAGTCTCTTCTCACTGGTGACAGGTGACAGAACAAGGGGAAATGGCCTTAAGTTGCACCAGAGAGGTTTACATTGGATATCAGAAAAAACTTTACAGAAAGGGTTGTTAAGGACAGGATTAGGCTCCCCAGGGAAGTGGTTGAGTCACCATCCCTGGATGCACTTAAAAACCATTTGGATGTGGTTCTCGGGGACAATTTAGTGTAGGGTTGTTAGAGTAGTATGGTTAGGTTGCTGTTGGACTTGAGGATCTTGAAGGTCTTGAAGGTCTTTTCCAACCTGAGAAATTCTACGATTCTCTGATTATATGCTTTGTGTTAGGCTGCAATACAGCTTGAAAAGAGGGAGAGAAAGAGAGAAAAAACACAGATACAATCATCATGTTCAGATCCAGCAATGTCAGAGTTCCTCCAATGATGGGTGGAATCTGAACCTCTGCTTGAACTGATAGTCCTTGCCTGATTATGTGCCATACCCTCTAAGGAAGAATTCAGATCTTCCTCAGAATGTTCCAGAAATGTGTCTGGGGACTTAGGCGGTCATCAGGCGTACTCTGATGTTGTGACCAAGGTATGGCCTTCCACTTGCAAGTGAATTTCAAGATTTAGAATATTCTGGAAATGATCTGGTGAGTCAGATGGGCTTCAGGGGGTCTTAGTGTCCTCCTGCTGAAATGTGTGCAGGCGTAGTTTGCATGATCTCTCCTTCCCCCACTAACTTCACCTTCATTGTTGTTTTCCAATAGCGACAGTGTGACATAATGCAAGACATTATGTAATTATTTATCCATTTGTTTTTATAGTCCCCTTACTCTTTACAAACTCATTTGAATCCTTTCCAGATGTATAAGTGAATAATTGTTTCATATAATTTTAAAATGATAAAATAAAAAAAAAGTGTCATTTAAAGAAATATTTACATTAAAACTCACAACGAACAAATGAACTAACAAATGAACAAAAACAACAAAAAGACAATGATAAAACCTGAACCTGTTTGGTTTTCTAACTACTTAAAAAACACAAGCCAGGGAAGAGAGATGTAATTTATAACTGTTACAGACTGCTTGTTAGCAGGTTACAGCCAGGCACAGTTTACATCAACCCTGAGGCTGTTTGTGTAAGACAAAAGTTCCAAGCTTGCCCCAGGAAGAATACAAAAAACACATTTTCTCTGCTAGATGTACTGAGGCATCCTCCATTACAACTGTGAAGTTAACTAAGCCTTAAGCATATGTGCAGTGCCAGCGATATAGTAACATATAACCATCTAACTTATCTGCATATCAAAAGCTGTTGCAAAATATTTCATGTTTGATTCAATTCAGATTGCAAAAAATCTCTCTTGCACTTATTCAATACAGAGAAAAATTTTAACTCATGTTCAGGAAAGGAGTCTTACTGGAAAGTTAATATTCTTATCTGATGTGTGAACATTTGTATTATTATTATTTTTTAAGTAAACACTTTAGAAGATAAAAGAAAAAAATACTCCCATGTTGAGTTTACATTCAAAGCATCAAAGCATTCTGGGATATGTGGTCAATATGAAAGATCCGCAACTGCATTTCTGGGTTTTCAGATACTGAAGGATGAAAGAATATGACTGAAAACCATCTAAAAGATGATAATTATACCCCTTTCTTCTTTGAAACATTTTTTTTCGTTTCTGTTAACATCTGCTGTAGAAACCTGCCAGAAAGTAAAAAAAAAAAGAAAGAAAGAAAGAAAGAAATATATCGATGTACTTCAGCAAGACTACAAGATAGATTTCTGTGTTTATTTCTCATTGTGACACTGGAGTGAATGGTGACCTTACAAGAACATAGACAGATGGATATATCTGAATTCCTCACCCTGGCTGACAAAAAATAATGGTAGAGAGCAGCAGTCTAAAAAGTGACCCACAGAGAATGAAATACTGATCATTGTTTGTAATAGTGGCAGATAAATCTGTATGACATGGAAAATCATAGTAGAATATCAGATTGTACTACATAGATATATATAATGTACTTCTTTAATTCTGGAAGGAATTACAGCAGTAAAATGAATATTTAATCAACAGCAGTGCAGGGAATTTTAAACATATATTTTAGTTTTCCACAGACATGAAGATTTTGGAGGGGATTTTAGGTGGCACAAATAATTTAATCTGTACTTTCCCTCAGCTTTCTTCAAGCTTGCACTTTAAATATAGGTTCTTATTCCGATTAGTAACTAAGAACTTAAAATTTTTTGTTTAAATTTCCATAATGTTTAATCAAATACAGATTAGGTAAATATTAAAGACTGTAATTACATTACAATGCTTATAAACACTGAAACTAGGCTCTGGAATTGCTTCACTATTAACAGGGAAGGGAAGGGAAGGAGGGAAGGGAAGGGAAGGGAAGGGAAGGGAAGGGAAGGGAAGGGAAGGGAAGGGAAGGGAAGGGAAGGGAAGGGAAGGGAAGGGAAGGGAAGGGAAGGGAAGGGAAGGGAAGGGAAGGGAAGGGAAGGGAAGGGAAGGGAAGGGAAGGGAAGGGAAGGGAAGGGAAGGGAAGGGAAGGGAAGGGAAGGGAAGGGAAAGAGGAAATGGAAAAAAAGAAGGGTAAAAAAGAAAAAAAAAGGAAAAGGAGAAGAAAAATGAAAAGAAGAAAAAGAAAGAAAAAAAGGAAAAAAGAAATGAAAGAAAAAAGAAAATAAAAGAAAAAAATATGATATTCTGTGGCTTTGAAATGCTAATGACTCAGAGGTTGGTGAGGCACTGGAACAGGCTGTCCACAGATGTTGTCAGTGCTTCATCTCTCGAAGTGTTCAAGACGAGGTTTTATGGGGCTGCAGACAACATGATCTAGTGGTTGGCAGCCCTGACCACGACTAGGGACCTGACACTAGATGATTTTTAGTTTCCCTCCCAATCCAAGCCATTCCTTGATTCTGTGATTCATTCTATGAGAGTTCTAGTCTGCCTACTTAAGTTTAAATTGTATTCAAAATCTAGTGAAAGTGACTCTGATCCCAGTTAATATCTAACTGAAAGAAAAGGAAAAAAAAAAAAAAAAAAAGAAAGAAATGAAGCCCAATTCCACTTTGGAGATTTGTCTGATGTTTACTCCTATTGCAAATTTCTTATCATGATAGCTGCACTTAGATGAAAAATCCTGTTTTAGAAATGTCCTGAGGGGAGCATTGCTGGTAGTATAGTGAATTTCACAGCTGCTTATAATGAAGCAAGTGCATCACCACAGTGTACACAGCAGTTGCATTTAAACTGCAAAATGTTATATTCACCTTTTTCCCTGAAAATCAAACAACAGTCTTGACATTTAACAAGATGCTCAGAGAAAGCATTCATAAATATGCAGTTTATATTTGAGATGACAACTGGAGAAAAAAATGTGATAAAGGTAACCAGTTAGAAATTGACCTACGTTGATAGTCATTGCAAGTAATTCCCTGTGATGGCTAAACTCTAACATCAGTGCAGTAAGCTCATGATTTCACCTCCGCTGGACATCTATACTATCCAAAAAGCTGACAGTAAGCTCAGAATTAATGGACAATTTGAAATGAGAAAAAACAAAGCTTACTGCGTTCTCTTTCTCACTTAAAGTGAAAGTAGGATATAAATTTAAGGATGGGTGAATGTGAGTCAAGTGAAATCATTGGGACTGTATCCCTTTGTCTCCTTTTGTTCATTATTCCAGCATGTGCTTATTATTTTATACTCTAGGAGAAACAGGAAAAAATATTGTAGAAAACCTGAGGAAACTAAATAATTCAGTCCAAAACAGAGTGAGAGAGAAGGAGGAGTGTAAATGAGCCAGAAAACTTTCCCATTTAAGAAGGCTTTTAATATCCTTGACTTTCTCTTACATCACTAATTTTATGTAGTATTTTCCTATAAATCCATTAAACTGATAATGTTATTGTCAATAAAATCATTGCTTGCAAGGTAATATGTTGTGAATCTCATTAGTTGGAATTCAGTTAATCTGTCTGGAGTATAACATTATTTATCAGAATTTAAAATCATAAATAATTATTTAAAAATACAAAATATTTTGCGACTCCTTAGGAGGAATATTAGAGTGCCATTAGAGTGTGAAAGTACAGGAGTGTATGTCTCATACCATTTTCATAGTAAAACAAAAAATGTTATTTCTTTTATCTTGTATGAGAGAATGTGTGAGGCACATCAGTGCTTTACTTTCATTGTACAATAGGTCAGGATGTCATAAGAAAAGTATTATACAGGTATAAAAGATGGAAGTATAATTTGAATGAAAACCTATGTTGTCTGCAGGGTAATTTCTAAAAACAATCTGTTTGCATAAAATTGCATAATCTTTATGCATCTTGATCATAGGTATTTCAGTGCTGATTATGGTAAGAGACAGCCTGAAAATGTGGTGTCATATTCTGATTGTAGTACTCTACAGGCTCCATCCTGTCTCTGGTCCTGCTTTATTTAAGAGGGGCAGAGGCAACTTTACACAAAGCTGCTCTCTCTGCTGATACCTGGTATTCCCACTGCAGGAGAAGTAATCCTCTTTCTTGAATATGTAAAGGAATGTATACATTGGCCACCCTCTGACTTTCATTTTGATGCAAATGCAGTAGAGCTCTGCCTGATGACAATCTTTACTCTGTATGTGTGGTCCCCTCCAAATATGAATGAGGAAAAGTAATATGCACAAAATCTTTGTACTTATGTTTGTGTTTTTGTTGTTGGTGTTGTTTTTTGTTGTTGTTGTTGTTGTTGTTCAGTTTTGTGTTTGTTTGTTTGCTTTTTGTTTTTTTGTTTTGTTTTTGTTTTTGTTTTTTGTTTTTTTGGGGGGGGGCAGGGGGGTTAATTATCAAAATCATGCCCTATCCCTGGGATATTCAATACAAGACTGAACAGGGCTCTGAGCAACCTGATCTAGATTCAGGTAACCCTATTTATTGCAATGATTCTATTACCTAATATGTGATTTTAATTTATTTTGAAAAATAGGACAGCTAATTGAAATTTGTTGAAAATGCCATGAAATAACGAAATAGGTATTTCAATAGAGTCCGCAGTTCATGGCAACTCTTATCTATTCTCTCCTATGTCAGGGTATTAAGCATTTATAAATTTTCAGCTAATAGAAGATATTTAAAGTTTATTATGCCCTTTAATGACCTTCCAGCAACATCAGATTTAAATCCTGCAATCCTGATGCATGAGTAATTCCACTAAGATAAAAAGAGAAATACAGCTGAATATGAAAATCTGGGAAAGAACTGAGTATGAGTAAGAACTACAGGTATGCACAAGAATTGCATGGCTTTCTAGTGCACTTGAGGTTGAACTGGTTCTGCAAAACACAAAATCTCCTCAGGAATATTGGAAATTCACAATATATAATTGATTTATGCATATATTCCTGGGATGCTAGCTCAGATTATTTCTGTGCTGTATGACTGTTTATTGTTTTCAGTTTTTGAAGTGTGGATTCTTTATTCTTCAAGTTTGTATACCTAGGGGCTAGCACAGGATAAGAAAGACATCATTTCTCCATATCATCTTCGCTGTATAACTGCAGGGTTTGTTTTTGCTTGATTTTTCATTCTAAGGGAAATGATTAGATTATCTAGGTTTATTTAAAACTTCTTGTGTTTAAGTTGCCTTCCTGATTTTGCCCTGATGGGCTGATATGCTCCTTCTTTTCTCCTTACTTTACAGTAACAACTCAAGGATTTTTGTTAACATAACAACAGAAAGGAAAGGAAGGAAAAAGAAAACAAATGGTTTCTCTCTTCATTAGGAAAAGAAGCCAAGACAGAATTGGGAACTGATAAGGAAAGGCTGTTGACTAAAATTCCACATCTGAAACTTCCTCGAAGGGCTTAAGTTGTCTCTGTGTAAGCAGCAAAAATCGAGCCTCTTCCATTAGAAAATGAAGTGGTAACCTTAGCAACTTCATTATTTATTATTATATCTTTGGAGATTGAAATTGAATCTCGTGGCCCAAAGGTTAGAAGGGCTAGGGAATAAGGTGAAAATAGATCAGAAAACTGTCTTCTTGGCAAAAAAAAAAAATCATACTGTTCCAAGCAAAAGTGTAAAATAATAGTATAAAGCTATTGCAATAACGTATATAAAAGTTTTTTTGTTTTTTTTTTTTCCCTTTTCAACTGGAAAACTGTCAATAAAACAATTAAAATGAAATTACAGATTATAACTGGAAAAAAGAATACAGAAATAGAAATAGTGAAATATTCCAAAAGTATTTTTATAATTATGTTATTTTGCAATAGGTTTGCACATAAGCCTGTGATCTCTTATAAAAATCTGAAGACCGTTTTCTGGATTAATTCAAATTACACTGCTTTCTACAAAAAAAGTAGGTCAATATTTTGATTGCCGAGGAATACAAAATAAATTAAAACAACATGTCAGATCTACAATGATTCTTGCTCTCATCTTCTAATTTCCGTTTGGTTGCACTATTAATTTATTCAGTATTTCTTCGGACAATTATGTTTTCTGGCACAAAAGTAAATGTGTTTCTCCTTGCCACTGAAGTCTGCTTTGTATGATATCTGTATAGATAAATAGATAGATAGATAGAAAGATAGATAGAAAGATAAATATTGATGTAGATATATAGATATAGAATAGCCTGTACCTATTCCTCAACCTGTTCTAGAAAATATTATTTTCCTCAAAAGCATGTTATGTAATGGATAAACGATAAATGTGTGAATGTTCTACATGAATTTCAAAAGTAATATTTATGTATTTTATTATAGCTTCATTATTAAATATGAAAGGCCAAAATTTTTTAGGAAAAATGTTTTTTGTCAGAAGGAGTTATGGTATTATAATTGTTGCACCTTTTGATTTATTTAGTCATTTCTAACAGGTCAGATTATTCTTTATTTTGTATTATGTATATTTATGTATTCTTTATACTTTATACATTTATTATTTTCAAGAAGTTGTTATGTGCTCTATTTGAAACTTAAATTAATTATTCACTTACTCCACTTTCATCATCTCCTTGATCTATTAATAAACTAATGGTCACACATGACATCAGTTATTTAAAGAATAACAGAAAGTTATTACAAAAGTTAGTACAGGAAAAAACAACAACAACAACAACAACAACAGTCAATATAACCAGAAAAAAAACCAAACAACAACAACAACAAAAAACATTATCAAAACTATAGATAAATGATCAAGCCATGGTTTTCCAGCACATTTGTAAAATGAGCACTTCATCTTCTTCTAACTATAGTCATACTTCATATGACTAAAGTTTGGAGCAAATATGACAAATGGCTTCTCTGCTCGTCAATCAATTTATATTAATTTGTAACAGCTACCAGCCAGACTAAATAAAACCGTGGCTCTCACATTGTAGGAACTGGCACAAGGCTGAAAATACTCATTCCTCCTCCAAGCCCCATCAAAATTCTGGGCTTAGCATAAACTTTCACAATGCAGAAACCAGATGGAGTTATTACTGAAACTGGCCTGGAGATATTATCTTTATTACTTTTGTTGCAATCACAGTTATCATTTCATAAATTCCACAGCTAACAGTAGAAGCCTAAATTTTTGCAATTTCCTACTGTATAGAAATCCTCAAACCTCTGAGTGAATATTTATCCCTACTGACATTCAGACCCAGGGCTGAACTGTTTTAGAACATTTCAAATAGGCTTTCTGCTTTATTATTATTATTTATTTTATTTAAATCTTTCACTTATGTATCGTTTGCAGTGGTTGTATAATACCGATATTTCTGTATACATATATACATATACATATGCATGTATTTTTCAATATATTATTAACATCTCATTCTTTCCTAAAATATTTCTCTGGAAGGGCAAAACCAATTTTTATTTGTATTAATACAGTGAAATTCTGTGCTTCTGTGCTTCATTTTTTTGTTGTTGCTTTTTATTTGTTTTCAAAATGTCTTGCTTAAGAAATAACCTAAGAATAACAGGAAATAGCATGATTCTATTGAAGAAAAAGAAAGAAGTGTTTGAAAAAATTAACATCTAGAGACCTTGCCTGTCTCAGATGAAACATCTTATGTAATACTTTTCATCTAGAGTAGGAAGGATCCTACATTTCACGGAATGTCTCTAATGATTTCTGTAAAATTTCCTGCGAATGGAGAAATCTCATCTACCAAATGACGGACTGTGACAGTTAGTTTTATTCATCCAAGCCACTGATTTCCACAGTGTGTGGGATTCAATTTCAGATTAAAATACCTAAAAACATTTGATCATTTGTGTGGAAAGTAAGTATCAGATGTCTCGATGACTTTTATTTGAAATACGTTGCTCTCCTATCCTTGTGTAATTCACTGGTTTTGTATAAGAGGAATTAGAGAGTACATCACTGTCTAGTCTATTAGTATCTACTGCTGGTCATGTTCTGAATTTGTCCAAAGGAAGTTACAATGTACAGAAACTGTCCTGAGGAGAATGATTCAATACTACTGATGCCACAAAAACTCTGGGGTCAGCTAAGATGCTACTTGTTCTCCTCCTGCTCTAAAAAGCTTTGATTTCCTGTGTGAAGTCTAATGACATGCAGAGATTTCACAGTTGTGAGATCTCAAATAACAACAAGCTTCTCTAAGATCAGTTTCCCATATCTTCTACGATGCTCCAAGGTAATCTTTTTGGCTTTCTATGTTCAAGGGTGTCTTCCACGTGCACTCTGATTCTCCTGTCATCCTTTTCCATGTTTCTCACATATACATGGAGTGTCTCAGTTGGAGCTACATTTATTTAAAAAAATACAGAATCTAGTAATTAGAATTAATTATTATTTTTATTTTGTGTGTGTCTCTGTGTGTGTGTGTGCACAATTTTTTTTTTTTTTTTCTGGTCAGTAAAGACCACTTCTTTATCTAAGAAGCTTCACATGGATATTTTTTTTTTCAGAGAGGTTGTCATTTGTTGTTTGAGAACTACCAGATATTCTTCTAACCCTTTAAGAGTGGTTATAAAACTCTTTTTAATTCATCCTGGACCATGGCTTTTAGCCACCACAAAATTATTACAGTCTGTGCTCTATAAAAAGATATCTACATTAGATATACTGTGTGCAGAAAGTATCCAAAAAATTAACTCCTAATAGACCACACTGAATATTAAGATTACATGAACAAGTTAAATGCCTTCCATTTTAACACCTAAATTCTTAAAATCTTAAAGAGATAATAATATAATATATATTCATTATATATATAATATAAAATAATATAATAATATGTATATATATAATTATATATAATAGATATATGTATTATATATTATAAATATATAATATATATTATACATTTACACTTAACATATAAATTTATATATTATAATTATATATATACATATTTTATATATAATATATATTATCATAACATAATAATTATAATGTATTATACAATTATATTTATTTTTATAATTATTGATATGCATTAATAACAATATATAATTATTGATATATTATTATATGTGTTATATGATATATTATTTAATATATGTAAATATAATAATATATATAAAGAGAGAGAGAGAGAGACCTTTTCAATGGTTCCATTTTAACTTGCTCATAAATATCAAATGCTGCAAATCACTTGATTAGAAAAATCGGTTTGCTTTTCTCTTATACACATATAAAAATAATTAAAACATAATTTTTCTATGAGGAATTTTGCACAGACCTCAAACCAGTTTCTCAAATTCTGTGGAGAATGTACAGCAAGTTAAATATTAAATGGTATCTGCATCTGCAAGTAGAAATTCACTTGCCCGAGTTTTTATCTCAGAAAGAAATATCGGTATAATATTTATCTGAATTTCAACAGAAATATTAATCTGAATAAGGAGTTCTTAAAGTGTATTTATTATGAGTATGACCTCTGTTTCTTGCCAGTATTGGCATGTGATACACAAAATTTTCATGGTGTTCTAAAAACTGCAAGTGTATCTTCCTCTCTTAAAAGATAAATAATAAGATCATGAAAGTACATGGAACAGGATTTACCCTTTCACCATGTATACTAAACTGTAATACATCTTTGTTAATAGAAAGACTCTTGGAGATGATAGTGCTTCTGTTTATTTTGAGAGTAAAAATCATAAGGATTCTTCCTACATATTCTGGCCTGAGAATGATATAGGTCATAAATAGACAATAATATAGAAGAATTTGGATTAATTATACCAATTTAAAAAAAAAACATAGCGATAATATGTTTGGGCTAGTTAACTATAGCAGTCTTGAATTTTAATGAATAAATAAATAAATAAATAAATTTTTCCATCTAATTTTTTAAGTCTAATTAGGAAAATGAAGCATAAGGATCCTTAGAGACCACACAATATTCAAAAGGCAGTTTTATTGTTTTTCTCTTCCATTTCTAGTTAGTCTACTTTGCCTCTGCTCTCTGAAGTTGTTACTGCCTATTTAACCCTACCTTAGCACAGCTCAGAAACTGTGGGCTTCATTTTACATTAATAGCAGAGTGGAAACTGGTTTAACATGTGAAGACACCATAAGGAGCCCTGACAGATTTTTCAACACACTGTTCAAATTTAATTTCCCCTTTCATTTATTGTCTTTTTTAGATTGGAGATTATTTTCTTCCAATTGACTTAAAAATTTATATTTATTGATGAGCACAGGAATATTAACGAGTATGTTATACTGATAAGTATGTTCCTTAATTAAGCCCAGTAGCAAGTATCCAAATGCATATTCATCCAGTGGAACTATGTGATCAAAATTTTGATTTTTGAGATAAAGATCTCTAAGTGTTTTGCTGAAAAAAGGAATGAAGATTCCACAGTGCATGTATCGCCTAATATGAAACATGAGGCATGTATAGTTGATTCATATGATTGTCATTTCATTTATCCATATTTATCCATATTCATTTATTGTCTGCCAATGAACAGTGAGGATTTAATAATCACAAGTTTTGTAAGAATGTCAGAAAATATTTTGTTTTTCTTTAATAAACTGTGCCTCTATCATGGATATATCCAGTGTTCCTATTTGCACATCTTCACAGCAGTTTAGCAACCAAGCTCAGAAGAAGGCTGAATCCGCATGTATTTTTCCAGACCCCATACCAGTAAGATATCAAACTTAAGACCACTGAGTTTATAGCTTAAACAGATCAATTTAGTCTACTAAAGTATTGGGAAATGAAAATTAACATAGTTAGAGTGACTATTTGAAGGTCATTTTTATTTTAGCTTACTAAGTCCATAATTAACTGTTCTGGCCATTGCTAATAATAGTAGATGCTACACACAGCTTTGAAATGTATTCCCCATTAATAATAGAATTATTATTCTTGAAATTAAAAGCATTGTAATTCAGCTATATTAAAGTCTGAAGATATAAATACATATAAAGGGTATTTTAAAACTTTCATGTATTTACCCAAACCACCAACTATTAACACTTCTTATCTTGCAAATGAAGACTTAACAGGCTTTATCCAAGAAACAAACTGAAATGAATAGAGAAGAATCTGAAAACTTCATTTAGTGCACCATCCCTGGCACCAAGATAACTTCTTTGGTTATATAGGTTCTAATTGTGCTGCAAACAGAAGTTTATACACATGGATTTCTATTAACTTCAAAGTGATGTTGTACAGTCACACGAAAGCTCAGTTTGCTTTCCAGAGCTGTCAACCTACATTCAGAGCCAAAGTGTCAGAAAGAATAACTGGAAGTGATCTAGATTTACAACAGTGAAAATGTGGATAGAGTTAAACTTCTGCTATTATTTAAATCTCATCTCTGAGTATTTTAACAAGAAGGATTTAAAAATAATTCCAGCACAGTTCATCTTTTCTTAATAAAATTTATTCATGTAATTGAAGTCTCAGCCATGGCTGTTAGAGTAGCTAATCTGAAGATAAGTCTCACTTTTCAGGAAAAATGTTGCCACTGTATGCACACATGCAAGTTTCACTGTGTTAACAGGAGTCATATTTGTGCATCCATGGGCATAATTTGCTTCTTAGCAAAATGATGCAAAATAAAGAGAAAAATGTACATCTGAACAGTAGAAGCAATAACTGCATAAGGAAGATTTCAGTGCTGAGAAAGGAAATTGTATATATAATTTACTGATTTGAAAAAGCTAAGTCCTTCTATACGTAAAGCAATTTTATTTTCTTAAAAACAGATGTTTTACAAACAAAACAAAACAAAAATTCAACTGGGCTTTATAGATTTATTTATTTATTTATTTATTTATTTTCATGAGAAGATAAAGAAATGTGGAAGAGTTTAGGATCAATAGGTTACTAGTAGACACAACCCAGGAAGTATGAAATACCATGAAATCTTTCAGCGTATTCCTTTGAATAATATCATTTATACACACTATTATGTTGCTCTCTGTAAGTAGTAGAGAACTTTCACAGAAAGCTCTGGTAGGTATTTATTTCTACACTCAAAAAATAATAGAGCCACTACATTGATGCACTCAACGTGAATGAATATTGATGAAATGTATTCAACACAATACATAACGTTAAACTGTCTTGGCTCATACAAGGCAAAATGCAGGGAAAGCATAATGACTACCTTGAAATACCAAGTGTTGGTTCTGATTCAGAATCAGTATTTTTGTCAAATATATAGTATTGAAAACCAAGACATTCTATTTCTTCCGGGGTTGTGCCCTTCTTCCAAATTCTTTAAAATTGTTTTACCTGTCCCTTTATATGAAGATACTTGTCTAAATCTTATCAGCTGGGCTTCCAAAAGGAAGTGAAATAAACTCCTTCTGGGCTTCTTGACAAGATAGACCATCTGATTTTTCTCAACAGAAACCAAAAGAACTTGAGAAAGGAAAAGGCAGTCATCAGGAGATTTAAGGGAAAAAAAACCAACAACAAAACAACATATAAATATATATAAATCCCATGTCATCTGCATTATTTTCATTTTTTTATTTACAAACAGTAGATTACATAGATTACTGACATAAAATGTTAGGCAATTTATTTCCTTTCATTATATGTTGCCACACAAGATAAAAGCAAGAAATCAGATAAATTTGGAAGCTGCAATTCCTATATCAATTGTGATCAAGTTTATTGTCTTGAGTAGGAAGAAACTTGTTGATATATATTTTAAAAAGGACCACTGATCTGAAATATTTCAAGGAATCAGTTGATACTAAGGAAAACAAAATAGGAAAGAATTAAAGCTCAGAAGAAAGAAACTATACGATGGTGGAACTTGAGCCTCCTAGGAGTAGCTGAAATATTTTTTTCTTGCACTTTAGTAAAGGAAAATATAATCTTTTAATTGTGGCAATTGGGACAGTGTATGTTTTAAACTGGAGGAAATGGAAAAGGATATGAACCTTCTTGGGAGTCTTGACCATGATTTTTTCCTGAGTTTTTTCTAATGCAATATCTCATGTGAGCCTCCCCACCTAACACAGTGCTCACCAGGCACATTCAGAACAGTTTATGTCTGACAAATAAAGCACATCAGGACTGCCCAGCAATGTGGATTAGACTACTAGGTGCCACAGAAATATTTTCAGTTAATAACAAAGTCATATTATCATACACAAAATCACCCACATTTTCTAGTCATTTTCATTTTAGTAAATTTTAGTGATGAGTGTGGGTTTGGTGGTGCATTTAAATAATGACCTACCCATTAAAATGCAACATTTTGGTTTACACCTTTCACACTTTTGTAGAGATTTTTCCAATGACATGCTCTTTGGTACTTCTGCATAGGCCAAAACTGAAAAGTATTAGTTGGAAAGTACCCTCACAAACAGAACATCTCTTCACTGCTAGTGATTTCCCCTTTCCACAGTTTACAAGTCCCTTATCTAAAAAGAGAATCTCTCTTATTTGCAGTAAGAAAATATTTTCACTTCAGGAAAAATATTAAAGTTAGCAGGTTTGATTGAGCCCCTTGAGATTCTCCTTTCTGTCTTTTTTATGCTATATATTTTACAGATGTTTGAAAAACATCCTCTCCGCAGCTTGGAGGAGGTCATCCAAGTGGTCAGACATAGTAAATATACCAGGCCTTGCTCTGTGAAACCTAGTCTGATGGGAATCAACTGTTTTTGTCCATTTTTACCTCATCCTGTTCTACAGTTAGTAAAACAGATGCCTTAAAACCAAGCAACATTTCTAGCAAGTTATTTTTTAATGTTCTTTTCTCCCAAGAGTACTCTAACCTAAAGTTTCAGTTTAAAAGAATTTTGGATAGTGATAAGTTTGGTAAAATATTTCATTTAAGAGGGAAAAAAAAAAAAAAAAAAAAAAAAAGGAACATGAGTAGAAGAAAATATAACTTTCATAGTGCTTGGAAAAAATATCTGTGATTTTTTTGTGGAATCCCTCTTTTCTTGTTCAAATTTTACCCCAAATTTTAAAAAGAAGGAGAAAAAAAAAAAATAAAGGAAAAGAATAGTAAATATAAGTAGGAAAGATATGTTGTAAAGCAGAAATAAAATACCTAATCATTAATAGATGAAATGTTTGTCATGCTTAGTAGTCTCATGAAATATTCTTCAATAAAATCTAAGGGATGAACTTTGTTTTCATGCATGAGCAGTTATGAAAATGATATTTAAACCTTAATCTGTAGTTCATTATCTGCCAGGAGGTCCTACAGTATCAGCTATGATTATTTCTATAGTACTACCCTGGACATATGAAATGAAATAATAAGTGCCTTGACTAGTTACTGAGGATAGCTGCAAGGAAGCACATTATTAAGCAATATTAGAAAGTTAAATACCTGGACACATTATGAAATCATTTGCTTTTACATGTATGTACGTACACACAGAAGTGTATATGCATAAACACATGCATATTTTTAAAACTGTGTTTTGCTGTATCAAGAAACAAAAACCTTCAACAACATTTAACTAGTTTCATAAATATCAGTTCTCTTGACTTGAACAATGTAGAGATTGGGGTCTATAGCAGATTTTGGCCTAAGCTTTTCCTAAAGATACAAATGCCAAAATATTAGAAAGTTGGCTTTTCAGCACTTGCAAGTGTGAAACTTTGAATGCAGGTAGCTATGGTGATTGAATAAATAACAGAAAAAATATGGAAAATGTACAGTACTGGGACTCAGGGCTGGCAGCCAGCCAAAATATTCCATCTTAATTAGGCAGAGAATTTTTATATTGTTCAAAATTATAATACAATATTTGAAAGACAAGGCAGAGCAATTCAAGACAGAGTGAGGGAAAAGGATTACAATTTAAGATGTAAACAGACATTCTGCATCATTTTTTTGTACATAGTTGTTTTAGGAAAGAAAACAAAGAAGATCAGAATTTCCTTTGAAAATTTCAGTCTTTCACATCCTTCAAATGTCCATGAGATTTACAGACAATTTGATCTTCTCACAAATACCCTGGAAACGAAATGGTAGCATTCAAAAATATTCATTTTTATTGTTATTTTTCTTTAATGTCCTGAGCTATGTTGCTGTCACCATACAGTAATTAGAAAGACACAACACTCCTTATTGGCAAACGTGTTTGTATACTACAGGCACTTGATCAGGAGGAGGAAGTTGATGAGGCCTTCTCCAAACAGGTGGAAGTAGATTCACAATCTCTTGGACTGGTTTTTATGGGAGACTTCAACCACCTGATATTTGTTAGATAAGCAACATTGCCAGGCATACATGGTCCAGGCAGTTCCTGCAATGTGTTGATTATAACCTTCTGATGCATGTGATGGAGAAGTCAATGAGGCAGGGTGTGCAACTTGGCCTTGATTTTACTAACAAGGAAGGTCTGGTCAGGGGTGCAGAGGTTGGGGGCAGCTTGGGATGCAGCAATTATGGGATAATGGAGTTCATGATCTTGTGTGGAAGAAGAAAAATATTAGATAGTTTTGCTATCCTGAACTTCAGGAAAGCCAGTTTTGACCTCTTCAAAGACAGAGTACGCTAAGAAGGTGGAGATTCTAAATGCTTAGTTTGTCCCTGCAAAGGTGATGGAGTAACTTCTTCTGGATACCCTTTCCAAGCAATTAAAAGGGTAGAAGGTTATCAGTAGTCATCAACATGGGTTCACCAAGGGGAAATCATGTTTGACCAAACTGGTTGCCTTCTATGATGTCATCACTGTCTTGGTAGATGTGGGGGAGAACAGTGGATGTTGCGTTCCTTGAATTTGGTGAGGCATTTAATACAATCTCCCACAGCTTCCTTGTTATGAAACTTAGAAAATGTAGGATAGGTGAGTGGATAGTGAGCTGGATTGAGAACAGGTTGACTGGCAGAGCCCAGAGGGTTGTCATCAACAGCACAGAGTCTGGAGCCTGTAGTATAGAGGCCTGTAACTATTAGTGTTACCCAGGGGTTGGTGCTGGATTGGGTCCTGTTCAACATCTTCATCAGTGACCTGGATGAAGGCACAGACTCTACCTTCAGTAAGTTGGCTGATGATACAAAACTGGGAGATGTGGCTGACACACACAAAGGCTGTTCTACCTTTTAAAAAGACCTATACAGACTGAAGAGTTGGTCAGGGAAGAACTTGACAAGGTTTAACAAGAACTATTGTTGACTCTTGCATCTGGGGAGGAAAAACAGCATGCATCAGTACAGGTTAAGGGATGACCTGCTGGAAAGGCTCTCTAAGGAGAAGGACCTGGGACTCCTGGTGAACAACAGGTTGTCTATGAGCCAGTAGTGTGCCCTTGTGGCAGAAAAGGCCCAATGATATCCTGGAGTGTATTAAAAAGAACATGGCCAGCAGGTCGAGGGAGATGATTCTCCCCCTGCATTCTGCCCTGGTGAGGGCAAATTTAGACTGTTGTGTCCATTTCTGAGCTCATCAGTTCAAAAAAGACAGGAATCTTCTAGAAGGAAACGAGCTGAGAGACACGAATATGATAAAGGTCCTAGAACATCTCCCATATGAGGAAAGGCTGAGGTCTGTTTAGCCTGGGGAAAAGAAGACTGAGGAGATATCTGATAAATATTTATAAATATCTAAAGGGAGGTGGCAAGCAGATAGATGAGGCCAGGCTTTTCTCCATGGTAGCTAACAACTGGACAAGGAGTAATGATTTAAAACTTGAACATAGCAAGTTCCACACTACCACACAGAAGTTCTTTATGTTAAGGGTGACAGAGATCTGGAAAAGGTTGCCCATAGAGGTTGTGGAGTCTCCATCTATGGAGATACTCAAGACTTGTCTGAATGTCTACCTGTGCAAGGTTTTGCACTTGGGCCGAGGGAATTCCAGGTATATATAGAGACTGGAAGGAGTAGTCCTTGAGAGTAACCCTGCAGAGAGGGACTTTGGGGTCCTGGTGAGTTAAAAACTTAACATGAGCCAGCAGGGTGCTCTTGCAACTTGGAAAGCAAATGGAATCCCTCCATCAGAAGAGGGGTGGCCTGTAGGGACAGGGAGGTGATTGTCCCTCTCTACTCTGCCCCATCTGGGGTACTATGTCTAGACTTAGTGCCCTCAATACAAGAAAGACTGAGAACTGTTGTAAAAGATCCAGAGGATGGCCACTAAGATTAGAGGGCTGGAGCACCTCCCCTACTAAGACAGGCTGAGGGAGCTGGGCTTGTTCAGCCTGACATAAAGAAGGCTGAGGAGTGACTTCATTGCAGTCTTTCAGTACCTAAAGGGACTTTTGTGATTCTGTGAAGTGCTCATGACATCCTCTGCCATCGTAAGAACTGTCTGTTTAGTTATGGTCAAAGCGGCATGTTTATGGTCTCAGGGACTGACCATCACTGATTTATTTGATAGTTTCTGATTTTCACAGATAACTCATGATTGCAACTAAAAGGCTGGACAATTAAAAGCTTTATACAGATGTAAGTTTCTTCACATAACTTATGTTATTTTACACTAGGATAGATAAGGATAATATAGATTGGGAAAATATGGAGATATAATCATTAAGGTCAGAAAAGACCACTCAGATCATCTAGTTGAATCATCAGACCATCACCATCATGCTTACTAAACCATGTCCCTAAATGCCACATATATTATTTACTTGAAAGCCTCCAGAAATGCAGACCACCTCCCTGGCAGCCTGTTACAATGTTTGATCACTCTTCCTGAGAATAATTTTTTCCTAATACCCAACCTGAATCTCCCCTGGTACAACTTAAGGCCATTACCTCTCATCCTACTGCCGTATTTGCGTTCCAAACACTTTTCTAGCTTTGTTGCCCTTCTTTGGACATGCTCCAGAGCCTCAATGTCTTTCTTGTAGTGAGGGGCCCAAAACTGAACACATTACTTGAGATGTGGCTTCACTAGAGTTCAGGGGAACAACCACCTCCTTGCTCCTTCTGGCAACACTACTTCTGATACAAGCCAGAATGCCATTAGCCTTCTTCACCACCTGGGCACACTGCTGGCTCCTTTTCTGCCAGCTGCCAACTAGTACCCCTAGATTTGTTTCCTCTGTGCAGCTTTCCAGCCACTCTACCCCAAGCCTGTAGCATTGCATGAGGTTGTTGTGACTGAATAGGAGTACCAGGCACATTTGAAGATCTTCTATGTTCTATATTCTATATAAAAACACTCTATATTTTTAGTTGATTTTGAATAAAAATTATTTGCTTTTTATTTTAGGGTATTTTTTTCAGAACCTTGTTTTTGTTGATCATCTCTAAATTTATGAACTCTGAAAACCTACATTAAATTAAACTTCTGTTCATATAAGCAGCTAAGTTATAATATTCGCAACACTACTATATAATGGTAAATTCTCCAAAAAAAAAAAAAAACCACAAAAAAAACCCAAACTATTTCTTAGTACCACAATGGAAATCAGCTTACAAAAGTGATAGCAAAGGATGCTATAAAATGAGAAGGAACTTGTTTTCTATTCCTATACATTCTATCTTCTTCCTTTATTTTTCTTGCAGGCAGATTTGTAACTTGGGGAATCTCTTTTTGCTTAAACAGAAAATTCTTAGCAAGCACCTCCTTATTTTCTATTGACAGCCAGAAAGACTGTGAATCATGACTTGATACACACCACAGCATTAACTGAAACAATACTGGCTGTAATCATTTGGAGTCTATTCAGCTATGTTTGAACTACTCAAATGGACAAAGGACCCATTTGAAATGCAGAAGCAGCATTTTTATAACACTGTGTTCATAGGCAAGGCTGGGCTGTGTAGTAATGCATTTTTTATATTAGCATTTAATGTACCAGTATTTGCTTATGCCAATCATCTCCTATGTCAAGTCCAAGAGGTCGGATCTTGAGGCTGACCTGGTTAGCAGCATGGAAACCACTTCATTCACATTGTGTTTACTCAAGAAAACTTGCATTCATCAATATGAAAAAGTGGAAAAATAAAGCAACTGGTGTCTTTTCATTCTAGGCTTCCCAAGGAATTCTTCCAAGAATCTGAAAAGTTTACTTTCCACTGAGTCAAACCACAAAATGGTCTTTGATTAATGACTGTAAAAAAAAAAACAAACAAAAAACCAAACAAAATAAAATAAAATAAAATCTTAATGAGGACTCATGCTCTGGACAGGACAGTAACATTTGATTTAGTAACACCTCAATGACCTCCCTCCTTCTACTGTGCTGCTTAATGATGATGTGGTTTATTTTAGTGGTCATTTGGAGGAACATAATTACCTTTCATTCTTCTCTTATTTTCCTTCCTTCCATCCTACAATTCCTTTCTCTTGTTAAATGAAATAATATAAAATCTGTGTAAATACACAGTTAGTGATATACTGAGTTGTCTCAAAGAATCTCCAGTGACAGACAAAATTGTATCCTCCCTTATTCCTTCAGCTGCATGTTTTGAATGTAATTATGCAGTTTATATAACCACATTGTTGCTAATATTTTAATATATAATTGCTATGTTATCATAGGCCACCTTGCTATCTCATAAAGAGTTAATTCTAATGAAAACATTAAATTTCACATAATACAATAAAATACAAAATAACTTACCAATTTCTTATCCATATGAAGCTCACCTGTTCTCCTTCAGGTATAACTCACAGAAAAAGATGAACTTTTAACTGATTAAGGATTTCACAACCTTAGAAACCAGCTCAAATTATTAATTGTGATAGCTTCCAAATTTTCTGTGTCCTTCTGTGCTAAGGAAGACTTTAGATCACTGATAGGGCTGATTGTATACAGAATTCTTTCTCAGACATTACATTTGTCTGAGATTTCATAAAATAATACATGCAAACTTGTGGAATACTCCTGCTGTGATCTGTCAGGACCTATGTCAAGAGTCTCGCCACTGCCTTCCTTGTAACACCATTGACAAAAATTGGAGAGATTAGTAGAGCACATAGATACTTTTAGAAGAAACTTACATTTTCTGCTGTTATTGAAACTAAGATGAACATATCTATGTAGACACATGAGTTGTAGCCATCTTATATTCCATTATGTGATAGCATAGATTTTATACTCAGTGAAACATGGAATCTTTAAATTCACTCAGAGAAAGTGCTGAAGTAGCACCCTAGATGACCCACAGACTCAGAAAATTGTATACATTCAGAAAATAATACGTGAAAAGGGATCTGGATTAGACACTGGAAATAAAGGTGTCAGGAATTTTTCAGCAAGCATCTTCTTAACCACAGAAACAAAAGACAAAGGCATAAAGGAACAAAGCTAGTTAGTCAACAAAACAGCTGCTAAACAGCTGTAATTAGAGTCCTGACCTTTGAGAAATGAAAGAGAAGCTGGAACAAATTCCTCTCTTCTGAAGTCAGGGAATAGAGAATGAATTTTTATTTAGTAATTATAATGAGAATGTCTTTGTTGTAAAAATTAACATTGAGTTAATATTCATTACTTAAAATAGTACATTAAGAGATAAGTATTTGTAGACAATATAAGCTAGTCTTAAAATAATATGAGTCTTCATTTAAAGGAAATTACATGTTACTTTTTACTAACTGTAAGTTAACAATAAATTTTTCAAACACCAGCTTCCCTGTGACAAAAAGAACTAATGGTTGACGGTAAACTTGCAGTTATTGTTAGAGAAAGCCAATTATCTTTGTGGTTTAAAAGTCTAAAATGTGCAAATAATTTTAATGTATGCAGCCTTGAGTATTCCAATAATACAGACTATTGATGTATTATCACTATAATTTCACAATACATCTATTTCAGTGGTAACATCCGTCTCTATCTACTGGTAAAACACAAACAGAAAAAATTGCTGCAGAACAAATTCTTATGTAATACTGGGGAAAAAATCAAACCAAATAAGGAATCATAACAATAAGCCAAACAAGCATCCCCTAATATTAAGTGAGAGAAGGTATCTTCATAGTGGAGGAAATAAAAGAAAAAGAAAAAGAAAAAGGAAAAGAAAAAGAAAAAGAAAAGGAAAAGGAAAAGGAAAAGGAAAAGGGAAAGGGAAAGGGAAGGGGAAAGGGAAAGGGAAAGGGAAAGGGAAAGGGAAAGGGAAAGGGAAAGGGAAAGGGAAAGGGAAAGGGAAAGGGAAAGGGAAAGGGAAAGGGAAAGGGAAAGGGAAAGGGAAAGGGAAAGGGAAAGGAAAAGGAAAAGGAAAAGGGAAAGAAAAGGGAAAAGGGAAAGGAAAAGGAAAAGGGAAAGGAAAAGGAAAAAGGCTAAATCTCATCATAGCTAAGTTTGCATTTCAAGGCTAAAATGAAACATTATTGTTAGAGATCTCAGTCCAAATCCATGATGCTATGACATGAGATCATAAACTTTTACTGTTTCTTGTGATTTTTAGATAAAATTTGGAATTTTTTCTGAGTTTGGGTAAAAAAAAAAAAAAAAAAAAAAAGCCTAGAAGCTGTCACCAAACTAAATCTTCTAAGTTTAAATTAAAAGTAAAAGTAAAATATATAATTCTTTGCATATGCTAGCAGTAATAGTTCTCAATGGAGACAATGATAGGACAGTCTTACTCTTCCTCTATAGTTATTTTATTCATGAGGAGGTGAGAATACAAATATGTTTCCATTTTCCTCATCTGAGGGTTCAATGAAGTGATTCAAGTCACATGCTCTAAAACAAAATATTAGAGGACTTACCACCATTCTCTTTCTGTTTACTGAAACTAACATTGTATCAGAGTAAGCTCATTTTAAAGGGCAAACCAAATATTGATCTCAAGAGTCAGCAAATTCAACTACAAACATCAACCAGCCTTCTGAAACTTTATCGTCACTCAGCAGTGTAATACATATTCCTTGGTCTCTGGTGATGCACTGACACATGAAATACAAATAATTGTTTGTCAATAGCGCACATTTTCTTACATCAGCCTGTGTCAAGAGAAAGACTGACTTCTACGCAATGAAAATAAAACAAACAGATGGAGACTGGGAAAGCTGTCAAATCTCAACCTCCCTGCAGGAAGTTCAGCTGCTGCCAGGAATCATCTAATGTTACATATTTTAAGTTGCCAGGCCATCTGTTTGTTTGCTTCTTATTTTCTTCCAGGTGTCAAGATGCCAGTTTTACATTAGTTCACAGCTGAATTATCACGAGGTGCAGAAGTTAATTTCCTATGCAAGAGAAGAGTAAGTGGTAAGATCTTGTGCCATTCTCCCCCACCAAAAGGTTTGAATGATGACTAAATGGAAAAAATGTTGAAGCTGTGACCAAGAATGCTGAAGAGACAGAAGATGTATATGACAGGAAAGGAGCCTAAGTATGCTTCTTGAAGTTAATAAATGAGTATGCTTCTGGAAGAGAATAAATGAAAAGGCAGTTGAAAAACAGATAAGCACATGAATACTTTGTATAAACTCTTTTTATGTCTAGATACACTTTATCTTGAATGTTATCTGAAAGTTAGAATTTTTTTTTTATATGTGAAGTTCAGGAATTCTTAAATACTTGTAATTCTAAAATATATACATGAAGAAATTAATCTAAAATATAACTTTACTGAAAATATAGATGTTACTTTTGAAAAATTATGTTAAATCAATGTTATATCACAGGGATCTAGTAAAAATTTGACTAATTTGATTTTCTGGAATAGACCTTATGTGTAATACAATAAACATCTTCTGCATCAGGCATTAATAAATTACTGGGTGTCAAGCTTGCAATATTTGTCTTAAAAATATTTCCAGGATTTTTCTATGCAAGTATTCTGATGTTGTTATGATGTGATAAGCAATGACCTGAGGTAAACTTTAAGTAATATGTTATGAAAAGAAAGCAAAACAGAACAAAAAATAATAATAACTGAGACATGAAGGGAAATCTGATTTAACAGTTAGGACTTAAAAATAATGGTAAAATAATAAAAGTGAAATGAAACTCAGTGTCCGCAGCAATTTCCAAATGACGAACACAGTATGATTATTATGGTTAAATACTTAGATTTAACTTGAAGCTAGAAATTGATCAGAAAGTGAACTATAAGTTAGAAACCACAATCAAAAAAAAAAACAAAACAAAGATGTACATAAAAGACATTGAAAATGGATATTGAAGTGTTCAATGATTAAAAAAAAATAATCAAGGATTTTTTACATAATAAATTAAAATACAGAGCTAGACACACTACTCCAGGTGTGACCTCACTAGACCCGAGTAAATTAGAGCAATCAATTTCCTCAACTAGTAATATTTTGCCTAATCCAGCTCATGGTACATTTAGCCTTTATAGGGGCAATGGCACATTGCTGGCTTACATTCAATTTGGTGTCCACTAGGACACCAACTTTTTTCTTTTTTCTTTCCACAGAGCTGCTTTCTATCCAGGTGGCCTCCAGCAGGTACTGGTGCCTGGTGTTGTACCTTCCCAGATGCAGGACTTTTTATTACTCCTTGTTGGGCTGTATAAGGCTCCTGTATGCTCAGACCTTTATTTTTTCTCTTGCATAATGAAAATTGACACAGAAGATGAGAGTTCAGTTTGGAATGGATGCTGGGGCTAGGTTTCAATTTTGGTACAGTTAGAATGTTTCTTCTTGTCTTTGTGTAGAGTATACCGACCCATACTTTTTTAATTTCTTCCCCACTGTTTATCTCCAGTAATCCTAAACACCCTTATCTTCCTACTTTACCTCCAGGTTTTACTGTTACACATGATAATGCATGGTATGGAATTCATATGTATTCATCCCACAGTATGCAAAGATATGATTGACATTTTTGCAAGATCTGTTTCAGTTATTTTCCAAAGGTCTTGGGAATCTGGAAAGGTCTGGCAAACTGGAAACTGTCCCAATTTTCAATAAGAGTAAGAAAGACCCTGATAATTATAGGCCTGTCAGTCTCAATTCAGTGTCTAGTAAATTTATGGAGATTATTCTGAGAATTATTAAAAAACACTTTAAAGACAACAAAGATTCATGAGAGGAAAGTCCTGTTTAATGAACTTAATTTCCTTTTATGACAAGACTATGCAGCTAGTTGACGAAGGGAAGACGGCTGATGTAATCTTTTTGGATTTCAGCGAAGCTTTCAGAACTATTTCTCATAGTATCCTTCTTTACTAAATGCCCATCATTACAGCTAGACAAAAGCATAATTCAATGGATGAACAATTGGCTGATGGATCAAGTTCAAAGAGCTACAGTTAATGAGTTACATTGGGCTGGTGGCCAATCACTAGTGTTGGTTCCCAAGGCTCTGTTTTAGGATCATTTTTTTTCTAATGTTTTCATAAATGGTTTGAACAATAGACTTGTAGTTATACTATGTAGCTTTCTGGATGACACTAAATAGGAAGGAGTAGGAAGGAGCTATTCAATTCCTTAAGGTTGGAGTGATCTTGCAGACTGATCATGACAGATCAGATGACTGGACAGTTGCCAACCACTGAACTATGCTGTGAGGGAGTGGTGGATTCTGAACCTTGGATGGGACAACCTTGGTTATATGTATAGACATAAGGACAAGAAGCTGGAGAGCAGCCCTACAGAAAGGAATTTGCAGGTTCTGACTGGTAGCAATTTGCGTGTTAAATAACACCATGCCCTGGCAGCAAAAAGGGCTATCTCTTGGGGTGCATAAAGGATAACATCGCACGCTGGTTAGGGGAAGGGATTGTCCTGGTCTGCTCTGTGCTGATTCAGCCTCACCATGAATAATTTATGCAATTTTGCTGCAATTTAAGAAGAACACACTGCTATCGGAAAGTGATGATTACAGAACTGTTGAGGTTTGAAGAGACCTCTTGAGATGTCTCAGTCTGAGCCACCTGCTGAAGCTGGTGAAGAACATGAGCTGGTTGATGGAGATGTAGTCAGTTTCAGTATCTCAAAAGGTGTTGACTCCACATCTCCTTGGGGCCATCCTTTCCATTCTTTGATCACTCTTATTTTAAGACAGTGGATTTTGATGTTGACATGGATGTCAGCAACTATTACTCATCTCAGTTACAACTCCATTTCATTAAGGGACCGGCTTAAATGCGTTGCTAAAAATGCACATGTTATGAGAAATAAGCTAGAGGGAATAGGAATTTTTAGCTCAGTCTCAGGACAAGATTGAAGACCTCAGTGAGATGTGATAGGACGGTTTGCGTGACCAGAGTGCAAGCACAGGCAAGGAAGGAGAGGAGGCAATGGAGCCCTCTACTTTATAGAAGGGCTTGACTGGATATAGCTCAGTTGTCATGATGAAAGGGTCAAGCATCCCTGCCTAGGAGTCAGGAGAAAGGCCAACATGGCAGAAATTGTAGCAGGCATGTGTGATTGACCACCCAACAGGCATGAAGTAACAGATAGATAGAAGAGTATACCCAGCTAAGATAAAGAGAACAAATTTATTACTTATGGTAACAGAATGTAAGACAAAGGTCAGGATAGATAGAGCTTTGAGCACGCAATCAAGCTTTAGGTGTCCCCATTCATTGCAAGGGAGTTGTGCTAGATGACCTTTAAAGGTCCGTTCCAACTCAAATGATTCTATGATTCTAAGATAATAAGGCATCTCTAGGGGAAGATGTATTAGTAGTGGCTGAAGCCAGTTGGTTTTTGTAGCCCAGAGAAGAGGAGACCAACAGGAGGTCTTATAGTGGCCTACAGCTTCCTCACAAGGGATAGCAGAAGAGGCAAATACTGATCTCTTCTCTTTGGTGACCTGAGGGAACAATGACATGGAGCTGCATCAGAGTTGGATATTAGAAAAATCTTCTTTGGAAGGGTATTTGGGCACTAGAAAAGTCTTTTTTTTTTAAAAAAAAAAAAAAAAAAAAAAAAAAAAAAAAAAAAGTGGTCATGGTACCAAGCTTGTTAGAGTTCAAGAGGTATTTGGACAGTGCTCACAGATATATGGTTTGGTTTTTGGGTGGTTTTTATGAGTCCCTTCCAACTCACGACATTCCGTTCTCCTATGATTCTAGAGCATCTAAATAGTTTAAAAGCTGTGGTATCATTTTCTGCAGAACTTTCTTCCTCTCCAATGTGTTTAGATTTTTGCATATTTATTTGTTTTTCCACAAATATCCAAAATTTTACTGCTTCTAGCACAGTTTCCCCACTTGTACACCTGATTCACCTTAATAATTAAAGCCAAGTAAATTGTACCTCTTTCCTCAAATGTAATCTCTGAGACCTACAATGCATTCTCTCTGCCTAGTTTTAGGGAATTTTGATTGCGTGTGAAAATCTCAGAAAAGCCTCTATACTTTTTTTTTTTTTTTTTTTTTTTTTTTTGTGGAAAAACAATCAAAACCCAACCAACCAACCGAAAAAAACACCCCATGTTAGTCTTTTGTGCCATACATATTTGTTATGGTAAGCTGGTTCCACTGGCAGCACAGCACAATAGGAAAAAAAATTACCATTAAACTGCTTATATAATCTACACCCTTCTAAAAATAATTCTAAAAACAGTGTTTATGTTAAACAGCCATCAGCGTAACTCTTTTTGTATCTTTTAATCAATTTATTATTTATGGGTTTTAATTTTGGTTTACCCAAAGCTATATAAAAATTGATTTAGTTTAATTTTTACAGGTTAATGATGTTTAGCTTTGAAACCAGACAGCTGGAACCTAGAATTATATTTTCTTCAGAATTTAATAGACTACTGGAAGGATAATTCCCTCTGAGATTATTTTTACAGACTTTCCACAAAGTAATAATCATACTGAAATATTGACAGATTTATTTAAAGTGAAGAAAAATTAGATGAGTTTAAAGAACTTTTTGGGTGGTTAAGCCTCAGAACATTCCTGGAACAGATTCTGAAGCATTTCTTTTTCTAGTTTCACTTTTTGTGAAAGCAGAAAAGAAAGAGTAACTTCCTTTCTTTGTGAGACAAAATGCAAAATCACCATTATTTGTTCATAAATAAATATGATTTCTTAATATATATTGAACATGGCTGTGTAAGGTTCACTTCTGGTACTCTGAGAATCTGCATAAATAAAACACTAATACAGAACTGTAATCAATAAGAACATGAAAAACGCAATCCGTATAAAATGTACGTTCTACTTTTAAAAGGATATGTCAGATCAGACAGCTCATTTAAACTTGACATATGTATTTCAAATACAAAGTAAAATTACATTTTAATTACTCTTATTTCAACTCAAAAGATGAGTGTACTTCATATTTTAGTATAATTTTACATATGTAAAATGATATGAAATTAAAACATGAACATCAAAATCTCTTCATTATCAAAGAATCTGAATATCTCTGTAAAAATGTATGAAATTTCAGTCACACAGTAGGTAATGGTCAACCAATAAGGAAGGCAAAACTTGGAACAAGTTGTTAATGTTGTTAAAAATCAAGGTGTGACTAGTGCATTCTGTTGAGAACATATTTTTTAACAAAACAGGAAAGATATATTATTGGAAAGCTAGCAAATATAGTTTTATTTAACTCATTCAAAGCACCCAGAATGAGATCATAGCATGTTCATATATATATATATATATATAAGAACACTATATATATATATATATATAAGAACAAAAATAAATAAATTAATTAATAAATAAATAAAAACTACTTTGCACGACTTTATTGTGCATAATCTTTGAACATCAAAACTCTAAAAAGGATGCATGATGATTGACGATCTGGAAAGTAAAAAGTTGGGATTATCAACTTTCTTTTTTTTCTGGTATACTTTCTTTTTCTTTTTCCTCACAAAGTATAACTGGTCCACAAACGTGTAGAGATTTCCTAACATATTTACAACAACTGGATAGAAATGCCAAGTTATAGACATAGTAATTTATCCAGACTTCTATGTATCCTGCATCAGCAAATGCAACACAGGCAGCAACTGTTCATGCTCTCAGTTGGAGCAGCTGGAACATAGTCTTTACATTTTAGTTTGCTTCCTTTTGTCAGTATGTGTCAAAAGTGTAATGTGGGCTGAACAAATTAGATGGATTTTGAATTATTTAAATAAAATCCATCAGTTAATAATTAAGACTCCTTTGGTTTTTACACAATATAGATTAAAAAAAGTTAATTATAAAGGTTTCAAATTACCATAATCTAAATGAAAATCTTCTCTACTTTTCTCTTGATTTTTAAGATCTTTGCACAAATATCCACTCCAGTTTAAATAACTTCACTGTATTGACTTCAATAGTCAATAGTGACATCAACAAGCACTATAAAATAAATGTACTTCTTTCTGCCATGTGTCAAAATAAGTGAATTTCTATTCTTCATCTGATAAGATATTAATTTAAAATTGAATAGGGCACAGACTGGTCAGGACGATAAAATGTTAAAGTAGATTATATTTTTTTCAGTGTTGTAAACATTCTGTCTTCAGATTACTCAGACATTCAAAACAATGCTAAAAGCTCTTGCACATTCTGCAGAAGTTTTTAAATTATGTATTAGTTAGACATTCATACCGTATTGATTCGTATCCAAACTGTTTCAGAGATTTGTAGCTCTGGGACAACAGGTTCCCAGTAGGCATTTGCTTGACTCCAAATCATATGCCCCTCTAACTGCATAGACTTTACCCCCAAATTTTATAAAGAAAACAGAAATAATTAACTGTGCAAGTTGTTGTTTTTTTGTTTGTTTTGTTGATTGGTTTTCCCTTATTGTTCCCTCCAAATACATTTCTCACAGGAGGGGAAAAAAAAAAAAAAAAAAAAAAAAAGAAGAAGAAAAAAAAAAAAAAGTGAAAATATAACATAATTTGGCCTGAAACCTGAGAGCATGTGTTCTATAATACTAAATGATATGAAGTCAACATTTAGGACTGGTAAAATATATGCTAAGATTTAGTATAGTCATCAGTATTAGATTGCCATAAGCACTGAATCCAGAAATCTTGGACAATGTTAGGAAAATATCAAGCAATTAATCTGCACTCAGAATTTAGTTTTGCTCTCTTATTGAACTGTGTCAGAATTTACCAAAATCTGAAATACATTTTCTCCCTTTTGTTCACGAGATTTATGCAACTGCTAGAAAAGGAACATTCTTCTTTTTCATAGTAGCCCAGTACTTACAGCCTTCAGCAGAATGTTACAGACTCATACTGCATCCCTTTATTTAAATTTGTCTACTTCCAAGGAAACCACTCCAGCGGGTCAGAATATGTCTTAGCATCCACCATCTCTCACTCTCTAAATTTAATACTGTTTTTATCTAAATGAATAAATTGTAGTCAATAGAATCCATTCTTTGTTGAGCATTCTAACTACTAGGCTACAGTCTTTCTTAAATGCTATTTTATTTTATTTTATTTTATTTTATTTTATTTTATTTTATTTTATTGCAACATGGAAACTGAAGTATTTCTATGAAATAACATATGAAATATTGAGTGCAGTTATGAGAGCTCTGTGTTCAGAATGTTAACATTTGAAAACTCATACTCTTCTTTCTGACATATCAGTTTCTAATTTCTGTTTCCTGAAATAAATGTTTCGCTATTCTATTAGTTTAGATTGATACAAAAGATGTGACCACAATGCTTCATGCAATTTTGACCCGGTTAATTCATATGTTTAGCTAGCCACTATGAAAAGAATTCTCCTGAAGGAAGAGAACAAAAGGAAGAGAAAAGGAAGAGAACAGAGAATTATTCTCCTTTATCTCTCCTTGGACTGTATTTCCCCCACAAATTTCTTCTGGAAATCTGCTCAAGGCTGGTTTGCACTTCACATTTGTTTTGCTTGAGACTACAAATCTTCTGCCAAACACAAAATTATTTACAAAGATGAGACATTTTTCAGTGTTGATATGTTTCACTCTTAAATGTAAGTCACATTCAGCTTAGTAAAAGCAAAACAGCAACACTGTTGACAAATTCAGCTGAATAACATAGACAGACTGTATTTCTGTCTGTCTTCTGAAGGACAGTGAAAAGACAGGATGGTTTTTCCTCTTTCAGGACTAATGGACATTAGTTACATAAATGATGCTTTGCATCTTATGTAAATATTGCTTTTGCTAAACATAAAAATTAGTCTGAAGAGGACTTTATCTCAAGATGGAAGATGTCTCAAAATGTGACCAAAATCCAAGACCAAATCTGGAAGTCTGAATGTTTTCCTGCATCATGCTGAGCAGAAATATTCATAGGCTTGTTGTTATGACATGTGCAATTACAAAGAGAAGGATATGAACATTTTACACAAAACTTTACTTAAATTCAGGAACCTTGAGTTATTTTACAAAAATAAAATAAAATAAAAATAATAAAAACATTAATTCATAATTACTAATGTCTAATTTATTCTTGCTTTCATTTCATAGTTGCTATGATCTGTAATGACTACAAAACAATGCAAATCTTAAAAATTATATTCCACCCAAATAGGAAGATTTAGTAATGAACTACAACTGAAATGCATGCTTCTGTATGAAACGTATAATATAAGTTATAATTTTGATCAGAAGTTTATCTTACTGACAAAAGTCATAATGTTTTAATCGTCTTTGTCCTACAATCCAATACAAAATCTTTACTGATTCAGGTAGTTAAATTTCAGCAGTTGTTCAAAGGATCAGTCAAGAGTCTGATAATATAGGAAGAGAAAGGCAAAGAACGTTGTAGCTGTTTTTTCTTTTTTTTCTTCCTCTCCTTACCCTCCCCCCCCCCCCCCCCCCTTTGTTGTTTTTTTTTTTCCCCCCTCAACACACCGCAACAAAAAATTTCAATTTAATCAAGAAGTGCTTTGTAGAAACTTTAAGATCAAATTGGAAATATCTGGAAGAGATTAGGAAAAAAGACCTTCTACTCCACTGACTCTTCCAATCTCTTGTAGTTTTCCTTAATGTCACAACAGTTCATCTCTACATATATGGATGAGAGCGTTCTGGCTGTATTTCACAGTTTAACTAACTTTCAAGATCATTGAACACTGAGGTACAGAACTATACCACTTCTATTGTATTATATGTTCTGTTTCCCTGTGGGGGGTGAGTGGGGAAGTGGGAAACAACCAAATCAGCAAAACAAACAAGAACAACAACAATATAAAACAATAGTACAAGGGAGAGTTGAAAAATATTTACCTTTATATGTGTAATTCCTATATGTTAGTATTTATTATTATTATTTATTTATTTTATTTACACATGTTAAGAAATATTTGTTAGATTTTACTGGCTTGTAAAGCAGACAGTGTTCCTCATACATCACTATAGGCTTCCTGAAAATAGAATTTCCCATGACAGTTCCTAAAGTTGATGAAGATGATGATAACAGTATTTCCCTCCATTACTGGTACAGGCAGTGAGTCTTATTATCACTGATGAGACAGCCTATATAAGTACCCAACTAGAAAACAGCTGGATAAATAGCATCTGGATTAGGGTACCTAGGTACTTCCAGACTTGCATAAGGGAATGTAAATTGTAAGAGGGAAACTATGTTTCTGCCAAAGATACTTTTCTATTTTCCCTCTGCTTGAATAACATTTTTTTAAATGTCACAGTGGAGGAATACCTACTTTTTATTTTACTAGGCTTTCATCTCCACAGTTAATTGCCTTAAGTACAGTTTCAGAAACAGACTACACAAGAATAATTCCTTTTACAAGGATTTAAATTATGTGTGAGCTTACTAAATCAGGGTTTGTGTAGTGTTTTCTATTATTGGTTCAAGTACAGCAAGAAATGAATGCATACATAAGAAGAATATTTAAGTTTCATTCGTTTTGAAATTAAACAAAATCTTTGGGAAAAAAACACTTGGAGGAAAGTAAGAAAATTTCAAGTGTAAGTATATGTACATATTTTTTAAAATTAATCAATGCAACTTGGAAGACAAATAAACAAAGCAACTTATGGGACTATTTTTTTATTTTTTTTTTCCCTTTTCTACCTTCATTTAAACCTGCAATATTTATCTAAAAAAAGTAAAATGAAAAATGTGTTTTAGGTGTTCACAAATATATGTTGGAGGGGTTTCCAGAAGAACACAGATGGTTCTCCGTGTATTGCCTTATCTTACTGCTGAAATTCAGATACAGCTATGGAAACCTACATTTTAAGACTGTGAAACTTAGAGCAATAAAAAGCTATGATCTGGAGACTCAGGTTATTAGGAAACCAGAAGGATTTTCATTTTAAGAACACTGATAGCCTAGCTTTATATTCTGTGAGAACGCATTTGCATAAAACTTTGAGGAGTTTTAAGAAGGGATTATTTATTTATTTATTTATTTATTTATTTATTTATTTATTTATTTATTGAATGCCTGATTTGTACTTAATAAATTCTACTTCACAGAAATGAAGAAAATTCTATGAACCAGTGTTCTATGTAATGTGAAAATATATGAAGAGCTAGACAGGTGTTTTTTGCCGAAACTGAAGATTAATTTCATAGTTCTTCATTAAATGAATTCTATCAAAAATTGGACCAAAAAGTGCTGAGTCAATATAATATGAAAACTAAGTTAACAGACACAGCTGTGTGTGAATCTCATTTTTAAGGTGACACTTATGTCACCTTTAGTATTTTGCCATCCAGTGTCTCAGACGGATGCTATCCATTTCCATTCTCTTTCCAGTGTTGTATTTCCTTGACAGAAGTTGTTTATTGTTCAGGTTTTATATCATTCTGATGTGTACACCACTTCTCTAAAGTACAACAGAATTCAGATAACTTAATTTACCAGGAACTGGAGAAACTATTGTAATGTTGATGCTATAATCATACAATGGCCAGCAAGTTTACATCTTGGTAAAATTTACAGTAATTGCATAAAATCAAGCAGTGACAGTTCAGAATTTCATCACTACAGGAAAAAGACAGGTGAAATCAATGGTCTAAGGAATGTGGGTACTTTCTCAATATATGATTTTACTCAGTTCTGTGAAACTGCAGAGTAAAATAAATGTGCAGGATCAGGCTTGCAAAGAACAGATATACACTGATATAAAATGCTTTGTGTGTGTGTACATATTAATGTACATTTCTCATTTCCAGTGCAAGCCTTCGTAAAACTCAAAGAAAAAAAAACCATGCAAATACCACATATAAATTGAAACTATTGAAAATAGATCACTTTATACCACTGCATTTCTAATGTTTAATTTTGCTCTCTAATTCGAAGGTAGTAGAAGGATTTCAGTGTCATACATCCCCATAGCACTAGCTGAAATTCTGTTAAGCATCAAACTCAGTTTTCTCATTTCTTTAACCTGAACTAAGTATGACCTTAATCTTTATTTCTGGCTTCCCATTCAAAAATAAGAAATATTGATTATTTATATCATCAAGTCATTTATGACTAAGGTAACACTTCATAAATGATGTTACATATTTTTAAAAGCCATAAAGAACTGAAAAAATATTTACTTTTTTAACACATCCTGGGAAAAAAAAAAAAAAAAAAAAAAAGAAAAGTAAAAAGATTGAGTGAGAGAGAGAGAGATTTGTTTTAGGAGGGGCTGAGTCAATGTACAGTTCATGTGAGCCATAGGATATCCACTCTGGCATGAAACTTTATAGATTACTGGGAATACCCAACAAACCAGGCATATTTTGCCAGATCTTCAATCCCAAAGGATGAATCAGCTGAAATGCTTCTAAACATTATCGAAACTGAGTCTTATATATATGCAATTATGACTACAGGAGGATTTCAAGAATAGCATTATAGGGCTATAGATATGATGCTGTGATTTCCACAAAAGGTTCATTAATCAAGGAACAAATTTCCTTTAAAGAGTTAGGCCAGATGGGTTTAATGGCTTGCCTGGAATTAAATAAAAGAATATTGTTCACAGCTGGAATGTTGAAAGAGTTAAAATCTAAATAGAAGGAAAAAAAATAAAAATAAAAAGAGAGAGAGATAGAGATGTGAGAGACATGAAAAATGTTTAGGAATTTTTAGTGATTTTTTTACCAATTCTGACCAAAAAAAAAAATAAAAATGGGGGGAATTTTACAATTTTACATTGACTACAAGAGGCATGAAAAAAATCATGTTTTTAGATTAACCACTGACATAATTTCCAAGATATTTCATAACTGTTGAGTTTTTATTTTTAATTATTGCTCACTTTGAGATATTCACAGACAAGTAATCTTGAATAGTATTGTCTTTTGAAGATTTTATTATTTTCTTAACATTTTTTCATGTCATTTCTGCATATTTTTGTGCTGACATTTCTAAAACCTTTGTAGCTCAATGTTAAATACACTATGAACAAAATCGTACATCAAATTAAGTCTAGCCCAGTCACATTTCTACTTAAGCCAGCAAGAACAGCGAAGGTATAGAGTGCTCAAAGCAGGTGTACATTGGATGAAATAAAAAGAATTGGCCCTCGTGCATTTTTCACTACAGCTCAGTGTATAAATCACATACTACCATAAGTCAGCAATTGATGAAATGAATATGGATATAACTTATTTTGAAGGAAATGTTATTTTTTTGCAAAAGTGTGAGGTTTTTTTTTAATGGTTTTATGTGTTTGGTTTGTTTTGTTTTTTTTTGGTTTTTTTTTGTTTATTTTTAGTTGATTTTTTTTTTTAATAGGCATACATGAGTGAAATCTGTAACAGTAATAAATCTCAAACTTACACTTCCACCTGTGTGTGGTGGTCTGAAGTTAACAGCATTAAGAGAATAGTTACAGTAGGTATACACAGTACAACACAGTAGGTAAATACTGAATAATGACAGTGAGGGTGTATTGTCTTAATATTGTTGTTGCATGGGCTCATGCAACATCTGAGTGAACTTTATTTTTCATGTTCTTCTATATGTAGATAACAGGACAAATGCAAATTATCTTGGTAATCTGTCTTAAATAATTTGCTGAAAGTCACAGTGGGTAAATATTTTGCTCTTTGGATTATTTACTCAAAAAACATGAAGAAACTAATGACTGCTATACCTGCTTTGTTTGCAATCAAAACACACTTTAATTGAATGAGATACATTTCATCCATTGTCACATTACCTTCGGAATTCTATATCTAGTTTAAAACTTCCCATTTATTATGCTACATATTTAATCAAATCCAGGTAAAATAACAAAATAAACCCTATTATTTTCCTTTGCCACACAAGAACTGGAAATATCCTGTAGGCAGTGCATTTTTGTTATCTCTTATGTGCAATAAATTTTTTTAGACAGTAATATAATGACAACTTCACACAAGTAACTGAGCAACTTTTCTTACAGGATTCAAACTCCTTTTCCAAGACACCTTAGAGTATACTTTCAAGGTGCTATGCAAGATTTTTAGCTATATAATTCTCATAAAGACCAGAAAGAACTGTGTGAACACCCATAGAAACTTTTTAAATAATTCCCTTATGTAATCAGTTACTGCAAAAGCTTCTTCGCTAAGATTTCATTTTCAAACAAGTAAGATTTTGACTTAGTTTGATTTAAACTTTATGGTCTGACCTGGGGTTTTATTTAAACAAGTTTATTGCGAAATTGATCTGTATAAATATTGCTCTAAAATAGTGGAATGCTGAATGGTAAGTTCTAGTTCACCTTTATTAATTCCTTCAACGAGAAATTAATTCTTGATTGCTATACATCTTGAGATAGAATAACAGTTTATTACAACATCATCAAGGCTGACCTTCAGTTCTCCATATTCCCTTGCCTTTTAGGTGACACTGTCAAACAGGAAAGCCTCGGAGGCCATTCTGAGATACTAAACACCACTCCTTCTTTACAGGTTGAACATTACAACAAAGTTTTTCTCAGATTAAAACTACAGTATTGCACCTTGCCTATGTGGCTAATTTTCTGATTTGTAGATATATTTTTAACAAAGATTATAAACTTTGTTTATAACCTATTTGTACCTGTTTTTCACATAGAATCAACCTACTACTCCACTTAGACTGTCACAAGCCTATGAGATCAAATGGGTCAAATGAGATCTACCCCATAGTACAGAGGGCAATGGCAGAAGTGATTATGATGATTCTGGCATTTTTCAGCCACCTTGGAGTCTGCCAAGAAGCAGTAAATTGTGTGTTGGAGACTAATGACAGCAATAGCTACCTGAGTAATGTATGTCGACTATTAAACACAAATGTCTGGTGAAAATGAAACCCATTTTGCTATGTAATTTTTCCCAAAGTGTTTATCAGTATGGATGAGTTCTCTATTTGTTAGGGATACAGAAGTGAAGAAGAGAGGTTAAGAATGGACAGGTGGGGAATCGTGGCCTCTCTTACGTCATGAAATTTTACATTTCTTTCACCTCCCTTTTTATTGTATTGTACTGTATTGTATTGTATTTTACACTCAGGTTATGATATACAAACATCTTATACTTCCAGTCTTGAAGGTGAGTGCAAAATATTTCTTCTATTTTATTCACAAACTTAGAAAACAAATGAGTGGACCTATCTAGTCAAATGTACGTAGTTTTTATTGTTGTCATTTTTAAATTTTTTTTTTAAATTTGTGAAAACAGCTTTTTAAATATTTTTAAAATAAATATTGCCATTAAGTCCTCAGAAAATTTAGAGCCTTTGCACTTAAAATAATTTATTTGCTTCAACTTCTCTTAGAGCTGAGGAAAATGGTAAGTAGAAATAAAATAAAATGTCCCATCTAATAAGAACTGTTGTCCTAGTCATTGGCATATAAGTGTTACAAACCTCAAAAGTGATAACATTTTGTTCCCCTACATTTTTAAACATATTTTTAATTTTAGACGGTATCCTTGCTTGACTCAGAAATAGGGATTTTAGCCTTCCAAATCACCTTAACTTCTTTATACCAGCATATATTTATTGGAAAATATATTATTTAGGGGTAACTTTACATCCTCAGTAAGAAGAAAAGCAGACATGGTATTATAGCAACAATTAGGGATATGTTTACTGATCTGTGAAGTATAAAATGGTATCCACGGGAAGGAAATCTTCCTTACATGACAGACATCCAAGGGTCTGAAAGACTGATCTACAGACCTTCTTGTAGCAAATAAAGTGAGTAATCTCAGCAGAATAAAAAGCTCACGTATCTATACATCAGGATTTATATAATGGACTTCAGTTAATTTGTAGGTCACACTAGCAATGTGACATTATACTAGGATGGATCTCAGGGGAGAATATAAGCCATTAAGAAAGTTACTGCCTCAGCATATTCTGTTTTAGATTAAGTATTCTTCATGTGTTACCAAAGAAAGTGATAGGATAGAGTAACTTCCAGCAGAGATTATCAGTGCTGAAATATATGATTTGTAAGAGGTACTAAAAATGCAATTAGAGTTTTCTGTATTCTGTTAAGAGAATTTTTCTGAATGAAGACAATGAAGCAGGACCTTTAAAATGAATTTAGTGTTTTGTAATGTTGAAAAATAAATGAAACTGTGAAATTTTATCCTTAACTCATATATAATCAGTCGTAAGAAATTCAATACTTCACCAGCTTTATGTTATGCTACCTACATCTTGATCCTAAAATGTAAAAAGTAACTGTTTCCAGTTTGACACACAGGATGGTTTCCTTGATGCCAATGGAGAAAAATAATTCTACACATACAGTGAATGGAAAAGGATGCAGGAGAGGATATGAAAATCAAGCTAAATTAACTTGGTTTAGAAAATAACATGTTGTTAGGACTGAATTTGACTGTCCCTTACCACAAGTAACTCATTTTGGGAGAATTATATAATTTCTGGATGTGGTAATTCAGTCTCAGGCTATAGTAAAGTATGCTTGAAAAATGTCTGTTAGTCTGAGCCATTTTCTTCCATTCAGCCACAGTAGAAATCAGCTCTGCCTTATTATACAAAAAAAAATTAGGTGGTGAGGGAGGGAGTCTTTTAAAATGACTCTTTCAGGCTTCTTTCTGGAAAATGGTTTTGGTTATTTATGAAACTTGAATACATCAAGGTGTTCATTGACAACTAACAGTATTCTTGTGTCTGTGCAAAGAGTTACAGCACAGTTATGCTGTTGGGGTTGATGGAAGTTCAGTCAAACACACATTTGAAAGCAGAGGGGAGTGTTCCAGACATTAAATGTGAAAAACAGCAGAATATATAGAGTTTAGCTCAGAGTATAAGAAATTGAATCATTTCCCTCCTGTCCCCACTTGCTTGAGAATGTACAGATGTAAACTACATCAAAACTTTGGGGGGAGAGGGGGGAGGAATAAAAAATGGAGAGGGGAGACGCTGGAATTAACGAATATCCATAATATTTCCAGTTAAATGGACACCCACATTTTATGTTTTCATTTTTAAAAAGAAGAAAATGACACTTTTAAAGCAGAGCTGAGAGAGCACCTGGTAAGAAAACTTGTTTAAAAAAGTCAGTTATAAAAGAATCTTTTGAGTTGGGCCAGGCTTGCAAATCTTGAATGAAATAAAGTTAAGGAAGTGGAAACTTTGAAGTAAAACGGAACAAATTAGGCCACTATCAGCAACACTAGCGAAACAGTAAATCAGATCAAACAGTTAAGAAGCTAGAATATCTCAGTGGTAATTGGTCATCTGTGAGGGTTAGGATTGTGCTGGGAAAGGGAACAAAGTAAGGATTTTAAGTGAAATTTTTTTGGAAAGAAGAGGGCTGCAGACACCACCAGAAGAAAATTCCTTTCCAAACAAATTCACATTTTCAGGCAAAATACCTATTCTTCATGTCAGTAATATCTCTACCCTCTCTAATGGAAATCTATGGTATTTCTGTTGAATACTTGTGTTGGTTTGTGGGGATACAACTTTATCATAGACCACTTCCCTATGTGCACTGATCCCAGTGATGATTCCTTTTCACTATAAACATCTGAGAGAATTTTTACATTGCTGAAACTTCAGGCTTGTAGAAGATTCTTCTGTGTGTTATGTCTCTTAATCCTTCATTAACTCTTCAGCAAATAAATGAATTTCCCCTTCATCTAGAAAAACCAAAGACACTTCTTAGAAGGTTAAAAAAGTATTTAACAACAGTCACTTCTCTGGTCTTGCTTATGACATGGAGTGCTGAAGGCAGAAAGTAAGCTATGTAAAACCTATTAAAGACACATCAAAGAAAGATTTAAGTGCATGACTTCTGCAAGGTGGTTGAACCCAGTCCAATCTCTTTTCAGAATCCGTTCTAAGCCAAAATTAGCTGCATATTATGGACAAAATTTTACTTATTCTGCTTGTCTATAGAAATGGGTTGGATCAAATAGGGTGGGTTGTCTATACAAACTGTCCCATACAACCATGCTGCCAACTGTAGTTCAGCAATCACTATATCCATGAGAGTAAAAGGAGCTTTAAGTCAGCTTGAGTCTTTCCTTGGATCTGTGTTGGAAAGCATCAAGATCCTTCTAAAAAAAAAGGCCCTCAAGTCATGTGATATGGAAGGCATGAAGAAGCTAAAAAAGAAGCCTAGGAAAGATGAAGAATACAGGACTGCAATACTGATAACAGAACATAGAACTTTTTTTGTTTTTTGGTTTTTTTTCCTCACAGAAGGAAGAAATCTTTCAAAGAAATCAGTGGATAATATTGCACTCTGGAAAAGATAAAAATAAATATTAGGTTTGTTTTCTCTCTTTGTTAGAATACAACATAAATTTTGCAGCTCCTGTTATTTTTCTTCTACTTCCTGCAGTGGTTCTCATTGCCATCTTGGAAACCTTTATCTATTTTTTATCACTCTATAGATTTTAGTGTCTTCTCATTTGATAGGAGTTTTTCCAGAGATTAGATACTTTTCTGCAACAAGGTCCCATCCAACCTGACCCTGAAATTGTCCTGGGATGCGGCACCCACTGTTTCTCTATGCAGAACGTTTCACTGACTCACCATCTTTTAAGTAAAGAATCTCCACCGCACATCTAATCAAAATTTCTTTTTTATTTTCAGTTTAAAACTCTTTAATCAATATCAGACCCTTTAAATACTGAAATCCTACAATGAGTTTATCCCAAAACATTCCCTATTCTGTTTAAACAACCTTAGCTCCAGTAGGAGAGATGCTCCAGATGATGACTTGTTAATATCACGAATACTTCTTTAATTTTGACAGCTTTCATTTTATTACAAGAGTAAATGTCATCTTAATAATTAGTTACATTTTCTTTCATGAGTTATAAAAATCTGATTTTGGCCTTTCCAGTTGCAAATTTCAACTACATAAATTCTATCTCACATCTATCAAGAACTGGTATTGTGCCTTTTGTAGTTTCCATGGAAATAAAAAGAAGGCATTATTTTCAGAGCAGACTATCATTTCCAAAATTAATTATATATATATACTTATGAAGGATAATAGCTACCAAAACCTGACCTTGGAACTAAACTTGAGATTATATTTTAATAGTACAGTAGGAGAACTGCATGCTATGCTGTTCTATAATCAGAAATGTAATTTAAGAGGGATTAAGACTGCTGTGACATCCACCCAATGCAAGGAAAGCAAAGAGAAACAGGGAGAGAGAAAGCTTTTGACTATTAATTTAAAACACATATAGCAAATTTCCACTAGTAAAGAGAGTCTCAGCATATTCACACAGAACTTATTTCACCATCAAGCAATAAAACACACTATATGCAAGATATACGTCTTTAGTAGGGACAGACTTCTACTTACATGTTGAGGAGTTATTATAAATCCAGTCTCAACTTTAATTAAAGAACTGTTTCAACAACTCTGAAAAATTTAAAGCTGGAATATAAAGTTCATTTTTCTCCTAACACATTTTATAAAAAAAAAAAAAAAAAAAAAAAAAAAGTCACTTATTTGAGGAAAATATATTTAAATTTTTTAATTTGTACTTTTTAATCCTTGATAATATACAAGAAGTAAAGTTTTTCAAATGACTCAAAATATGGGATTTCAACTTTTTTGCCTTCAGAGAATACATAGTATATTAAATGTGGAATACACTTCAAGAGTCTCATTCCCCTGCTTCAAAGTAGGATTATCAATGCCTAAATCATTTCTGACAAGTATTAGGGTTTATGTAAACACTATAAAATAATAATCTATTCTTGTGCCCAATAGAAGTACTTTGCTAATGGTTAACAGCTTGTCACATCCCCAAAAATGTAATATTTTTTCATCCATAGTGAATTCTTAGCTACAGAAAATAAGATTACTCAGGAAGTATGAAGTCTGTGATACACCTAGAGTCTAACAATAAATAAGATGAAATAGTTCAGGCTTCATCTGAAGATATAAAGATTGTTATGTGAAACAGACTAAAATTATTGAAATCTCACATCTGAAAATGGGATCCTGTCCAAGTAATGTGTCATGGGATTTCTTTTTGCTCCAGCAAAAATTGTACTCAGTTTTCTGTTTGGAAGAAACTTTTTTTTTCTTTTTTTCTCTCCCTCAGACTTTATTACTATGGGCAGTTATTTTCAGGCTATCCATCCCCTTGAATTGGTAGATGGTGAGGCACAGCATGATGAAGTCTAATCTATAATGGGAATCTGTAAGAGATCTTTTACGTTCTTTGAACATTCAGAAGCCCGTGGAGCTGGAGAGGTTTCATCTAGGGGTACTGATGCACTCACAAAGACACTTTCAATAATTTACCTGTCTTTGCTATCTGCAGAAATCCCATGACTGACATGCTGTGACATTAAATAGTAGGCTTTGAATGATATGTTTAAGTTTTTAGGAATAAACACAAATAATGACAATAATTGATAAAGCCGCCATACTGACACCACTTTTATCAGAAAAAAAAGTCAACCTATATCTCATACAACAATTCTATTGTGCTTTGGGTCAAGACCTTCTTAAGCTATTATAAATGTATACCTTGGATCTGGTTCTTGACATGTAGATTACTTAGTTCACAAAATTAAGTTTTCCTGCTGGGAAACTGGGTAGTTTCAAATGTGCATTACCACCTTAATGGCTATTGCACAGATTCAACTTACACTCTGAGGAGAAGAAAAAAAACATTAAAGATTTGGTTGAACTGGGGGGGTAGTAACAAAAATTGGATGGTCAGATGTACTCATGAAATCAGTAAATTTAAGCAAAACAGAATTGAAATTTAGATGAACAGGAGATTAGCAGTAGCAGTGCATATTTTAATTTTTAGGAAGTAAAATCATATATTAAGTAAAATTGACATTAAGTTTTATGATAATTTTAATTATCACATGGATTCGCTGTGACTTTTGGCAAATCTCTTATTCTTCCAATGGTATGCAGAAAGACCTCTCTCTTTATCTGTGCCATGAAATCTGAGTGGATTTATCTTCCTAGAATTTACTAGCACTTAAAATAATATACAAGTTGGTTTATAAGTGCCTTCAAAAATACTGTCCTTTAAAGGAGATGTTCTGACATTCTCTGTTTTTGGCAATATTTATATTTTTATGTTTTATACATGGGTACATATGAAGCTGTAAAAATTAATTCAGTAAGACTGATTAGTTACCTGCAAATATTTATCATTTACCATATATATCATTTCTAGCTGTTGTACCTTTTATAGCATAGTTGTCAAACCTTCACACAGTGGGAATGGCATTCATTTTTCTATATAAAACATGTGCCTGTCCAAATACACTTAAGAATGCTCTAATAGTTCAAATCTGTTAAATTCACTTTTTTTTCTTTCCTTTCCAACATCAGTTTTATCAATACAAAAAGATTTATTCACCAAAAGAATTGATGATGATATAAAATATAACTTCCTAAAAAGTCTACAATGGAGTATTTTGTTTCAGCATCTGTTAAACATGAGTACAGAATTTCAAGCGTACAGAGTTGTACAATCTTTCCTTGTGGAAGACATCAGTCATGAAAATGTGAGATAGAATTAGAGTTAGCCTTCCTTGGCTTACAGTGCATCTAGCTTAGGCATGCATGACCCACTGCCATCATTACTGTACTTATGCCAGCTGGTTCTGATTATTAAGAAAGCAGCATTGAATGTTGAACATATAACAATAAACTATTGTCATACGAATGGAGCACTTTAGCTTTTAAGATATTTATACAGATAACAAATGTAAGGTGACTCCAATTTCACATCTCATAGAGAACAAATAAAAGCTCATCAAGCGTACTACAAATGGGACCTGGGTGGGGAAGATACTCCTACTCTTCTTTCTTTCTTTCTTTCTTTCTTTCTTTCTTTCTTTCTTTCTTTCTTTCTTTCTTTCTTTCTTTCTTTCTTTCTTTCTTTCTTTCTTTCTTTCTTTCTTTCTTTCTTTCTTTCTTTCTTTTTTAAGGGAAGTAAATGTTTTACCCTTCTTACCCTTCTTACTCCTCTCAAGTGAGCTGATTCAAAAAATATTCTTCTGAATAGTTCAGGGGATTTTTTTTTTTTTTTTGTCACGTTATATGTTCTCACCCTGTCCTGACGTCATTAACTGAGTTATATTAAAGGCTTGGGGAAAATAGTCAGAATCTTTGATAAATAGGATTTACCATCTCCTCCTCACTGGTTTTAAACAACGCATCATGAAAAACTTGGACACATAGCAAATAATAAACTGTTTTAATATTTCCATCAGGGAATAATAAAATCAAGTAAGTATAAAAAAAACATACCCTTTAGCATATGAAAGAATAGAAGCTTGTGAAATTTCACAATATGTAGTAGATACCTCATTCTGAGTACATTCACATACTGACAGAAAAATGTATGCCAAATAAAACTCTCATGAAGCTTGGAACCAAATAAGACACTGTAATAAAAATCTGGGATACAACTTCCTGAAGTGAGGTTAGAAACATCACGTTCTACTAGGAATTGTGGGAGAGTAAAATCCCTGGAAAAGGATATCTAGATTTCAAGGGAAGTAGCTGAAGCCCCAATTGGCATGAGTCTTTAAGTCTTACTGATTTCATTGACTCCTACGTGATTTTATTCAGCCAAGACATGGGTGAGGATGCATTTTGAAACTGAAAAGGAAAGGAAAGGAAAAAGGAAAGGAAAAAAAAGGAAAGGAAAAAGGGAAGGAAAGGAAAAAGGGAAGGAAAAGAAAAAGGGAAGGAGAAAGGGAAGGAAAAAGGGAAGGAGAAAGGGAAGGAGAAAGGGAAGGAGAAAGGGAAGGAGAAAGGGAAGGAGAAAGGGAAGGAGAAAGGGAAGGAGAAAGGGAAGGAGAAAGGGAAGGAGAAAGGGAAGGAGAAAGGGAAGGAGAAAGGGAAGGAGAAAGGGAAGGAGAAAGGGAAGGAGAAAGGGAAGGAGAAAGGGAAGGAGAAAGGGAAGGAGAAAGGGAAGGAGAAAGGGAAGGAGAAAGGGAAGGAGAAAGGGAAGGAGAAAGGGAAGGAGAAAGGGAAGGAGAAAGGGAAGGAGAAAGGGAAGGAGAAAGGGAAGGAGAAAGGGAAGGAGAAAGGGAAGGAGAAAGGGAAGGAGAAAGGGAAGGAGAAAGGGAAGGAGAAAGGGAAGGAGAAAGGGAAGGAGAAAGGGAAGGAGAAAGGGAAGGAGAAAGGGAAGGAGAAAGGGAAGGAGAAAGGGAAGGAGAAAGGGAAGGAGAAAGGGAAGGAGAAAGGGAAGGAGAAAGGGAAGGAGAAAGGGAAGGAGAAAGGGAAGGAGAAAGGGAAGGAGAAAGGGAAGGAGAAAGGGAAGGAGAAAGGGAAGGAGAAAGGGAAGGAGAAAGGGAAGGAGAAAGGGAAGGAGAAAGGGAAGGAGAAAGGGAAGGAGAAAGGGAAGGAGAAAGGGAAGGAGAAAGGGAAGGAGAAAGGGAAGGAGAAAGGGAAGGAGAAAGGGAAGGAGAAAGGGAAGGAGAAAGGGAAGGAGAAAGGGAAGGAGAAAGGGAAGGAGAAAGGGAAGGAGAAAGGGAAGGAGAAAGGGAAGGAGAAAGGGAAGGAGAAGGGAAGGAGAAAGGGAAGGAGAAAGGGAAGGAGAAAGGGAAGGAGAAAGGGAAGGAGAAAGGGAAGGAGAAAGGGAAGGAGAAAGGGAAGGAGAAAGGGAAGGAGAAAGGGAAGGAGAAAGGGAAGGAGAAAGGGAAGGAGAAAGGGAAGGAGAAAGGGAAGGAGAAAGGGAAGGAGAAAGGGAAGGAGAAAGGGAAGGAGAAAGGGAAGGAGAAAGGGAAGGAGAAAGGGAAGGAGAAAGGGAAGGAGAAAGGGAAGGAGAAAGGGAAGGAGAAAGGGAAGGAGAAAGGGAAGGAGAAAGGGAAGGAGAAAGGGAAGGAGAAAGGGAAGGAGAAAGGGAAGGAGAAAGGGAAGGAGAAAGGGAAGGAGAAAGGGAAGGAGAAAGGGAAGGAGAAGAGAAAGGGAAGGAGAAAGGGAAGGAGAAAGGGAAGGAGAAAGGGAAGGAGAAAGGGAAGGAAGGGAAGGAGAAAGGGAAGGAGAAAGGGAAGGAGAAAGGGAAGGAGAGAAGAGAGGAAGGAGAAAGGGAAGGAAAGGAAAGGAAAGGAAAGGAAAGGAAAGGAAAGGAAAGGAAAGGAAAGGAAAGGAAAGGAAAGGAAAGGAAAGGAAAGGAAAGGAAAGGAAAGGAAAGGAAAGGAAAGGAAAGGAAAAGGAAAGGAAAGGAAAGGAAAGGAAAGGAAAGAAAGGAAAGGAAAGGAAAGGAAAGGAAAGGAAAGGAAAGGAAAGGAAAGGAAAGGAAAGGAAAGGAAAGGAAAGGAAAGGAAAGGAAGGAAAGGAAAGGAAAGGAAAGGAAAGGAAAGGAAAGGAAAGGAAAGGAAAGGGAAAGGAAAGGAAAGGAAAGGAAAGGAAGGAAAGGAAAGGAAAGGAAAGGAAAGGAAAGGAAAGGAAAGGAAAGGAAAGGAAAGGAAAGGAAAGGAAAGGAAAGGAAAGGAAAGGAAAGGAAAGGAAAGGAAAGGAAAGGAAAGGAAAGGAAAGGAAAGGAAAGGAAAGGAAAGGAAAGGAAAGGAAAGGAAAGGAAAGGAAAGGAAAGGAAAGGGAAAAAACAACATATCAAAGGAGAAAAATGAAGGGAAAAAATGTTAAGATACTTGCAGACAGCATTTTGCTGGCTACAGCATCTCACTCATCCTGCATTCCCAACCAGGCTTAGATCCAGTTTAAGCAGCACCTGCCTGAGAAGTTGGTATATGGTGAAAAACTTAGACTTGCTGAGAAGTGCCTGCTGGCAACATAGGTCTTGTTAGAAGCACAGTATCACAGTACCTACACGGTTTCCCTCAACACAGCACCCTTATCTTAAACATGGTGTAATTTCATTCCCGGGTCAAGTCCTGTTGTTCAGCCTGCTCCTGATGGAAACCTTGGTGGGAACTGGGAAGGGAAGGGAGAGGAAGGGAGGGCCACTAAATCCTTTGTTTTGGGTTCATAAAATCATAGAATCATGAAATGGTTTGGGTTGCAAGGGACCTTTAAGATTATCTATTTCCAAACCCCCTGTTATAGGCAGGGACACCCCACTCTAGTCCAGGTTGCTCAAAGCCCCATCCAGCCTGGCCTTGAATGTTTCCAGAGACAGGGTGCCCACAACCTTATTGGACAATCTGTTCCATTGTCTTACCACAATCACAGTAAAGAATTTCCTCCTAATATCTAGTCTAAATCTATCTTCTTTCAGTTTAAAACCATTTCCCCTTGTTCTGTCACTACATGCCCTTCTAGAAAGTCCCTCCCCAGCTTCTTCTAGTACCTCTCAGTATTATTCAGTTTACTTGCAGCTGTCACTGGTTATTCCTATGTGAAGTGACAGCAGTAGGTAGTAGTCTGTGGGATACACAAGTTCTAGCAGCCTTTCCATCATATCCCTGTTGCAGGCCCCTGGCAAGCAGCAGACCTCTCTAGATAGCAGGTTAGGGTGACAAACGGATGCCTTTGTACCCCTCAGAAGACAATCACCTACCACTATCACCCACTGCTTTTTCTTGGCTGCGGTAGCTGTTATGCAACATGGAACAGGTCCAGCTGCCTTACTCAGCTTTGATGAATTTCACCTGTTCCTGTTTCTTTTTCCTTCTCAGTCTGCAGAACTGTGAAGTAGTTCTGCAGAGGCATCTCTGGCTTTGGGGTGGGTTTTTCCTCTTGTTAGTCTTTCTCATGTCAACTTGCCATTTCTCATCACTGTGTTATAATGGAAAAAGTGAAGAGAACTCCTGAGAATACAACCTTGTATTTTCAACATAGACATAGATAATATAAAATACCTTTCAGAAATATTAGTTATGTGATCTGTGGTATGTTGAAGATTATAAACAAGCTGATTTGTGGAAGAAAACAGATACTGAATACTGCAGCATGCCCTCTAGTGAACTTGAGACACATGATTGCAGGACACAGTTCAGCTCTCTATTATTTGTCAGAAGCTGACGGTGTGGAGGGAAAGAAATTATTCAACTGCACTATACATCCTGGAACTGCTTCCTTAGCCTATGGTATAAGTTTCTTACTTGTTACTCTCCTGTTCCACTCACATTTCTACTGAAATTATTCCCTTCTCATGTCATTGCTACATTCACAATTTTGAGCAGGGGGAGAAGTTTCTCAGATACATGGCTTCTTCTCTAGAAGATATGATAAACGTGGCATTTCTCTTTCTCTGACCAGAGAAAGGTCATATTTCAAGCTCATCCTATAAATCAGTCCAAAGAGGGAAACGTAATAAAGCCATGCAAAAAATCAATATCAATTTCTGACAAATTTAGGAAGGCTCCTAGCACAAAAGCTATGAGTCACTTCTAAGTAAGACTTTTCCTCTAGATAAATGGGGTTTTCCCCACTTTTTTTCTTTCTTCCTGTCTTTTTTTTTTTTTTCTTCATTTGTTTGTTTGTTTTGACACTAGAAAAACTATACATTGTATATTTAATGTTACATTATGGAATTTATTATGGTATTTAGCCTTTGTATTCCTTATTTTAACTGCAGGTCCAGATGGCATTTTTTGAATGAAACAGAAAAATCTGAAACAACAACAAATGGACAGAAAGATGTAGCAGAAGGAAGATAGCATAGGTTTCTACATTCCATTTCCATGTATGTTGCATGCACTCCACATATAACACTTCTGATGCTGCCAATAAGAAGTTTAAAAAGGATTTACGAGTTACTAAATGTCTGGCCTCAAACCTTAGTCTCAGGGATGTCAGTAAGAATTGTACCATGGGATTTAATTCTGCCTCAGTTTCTTAGAATAAAGTCACTGAAGCTACTAACTATGCATGCACCTAAATCTACCTCCAGAATCCTTATGACGGTTATACTTAGGCTAGTGGCAAACAGAGATATGGAGTGTTTGTATCTGTCTCCATGATAAGAGTTATAGCTAGTAGGCAATCTAGAGTCTTCTTCAAAGTGCTTTCTCACTCTCCAAGAAACAATGGGAGCAATCTCTTCTAAAAGTGACTGTACAATTGACAATCTGATAGAATTAATTTGATGCTTGTTTGTTGCTATATGACAAGCTTAAAGAAACACTTGAAAAACTACTGAAGGTAGATGAGGACTAATTTGCAAGTAGATCATCACCCTGAACTATCTGAGGAGAAATAACTGTTCTAGATTTTCTAGTAGTGTTCTTTTTTTTTTTTTTCTGTGTGTTACCTGGGGCCAGAAAATCTAAGGAGTTTCCATTTTGTCTAAGTTCAGACTTAATAGTCTATCAGATTTGAACGTTCAACAACATTGCATTTGATCCTTCCTTTGATCTATAATGCTGATCCTTCGAAATATCACATGGATCCACTTATTAAAGAGGACCTTGAGGACAGTCAAGTGGAACTCTCTGGGAAAACCCCTCTTATCGTGTCATGTTTAGAAATTAATTCAGTGCTATTAGCACATATGTCTCAGAGTGTAACTGCTGTATCACAACCTTGAGAAAAGTCGACCATGGAGAAATCTCTTCTCTGGGTGAGATAATAGCTCTTTAAATAGGCATAGTAGGCATTACTAGTGATACTACATTAAATTCTAGAAAAATAGTTGATTGATCATGTTTTACACCCAGTTCACTGAATGGAATCTAATTTTATTCTCTTAAATTTCAAAATCTAAATTAGTTTTGTAGCTAATTTTTATTTCTTTTCTTTTATTTTAATTAAAAATACTTCTTTTTAATTAGTATATATATATATATACTAATTCTCAGAATTTTTCAGGAGATAGAGATAAGATGAAAGATCATTTTTCCTGCAGATACTTTCGAATAATACATAACAAAAAAAGATAATTAAACTTAACTATGGTTTATATCCTTATTTGTTTGTTTGTTTGTTTTCCTGATGTTTTCCTTTAAAAAGAAACTTTTTCACACTTTGTGAATTTGTCATTATGAAGTGTGACTGGGAAGACTTAGTTTGAACCAGAGATCATAAAAGTCATATAAAGAAAGACTTTCATCAACTTTCTGGATTTCAGAACAGTCTTGTGAGACTTGAACAAAAAAGTGAAATTATCAGATACATCTGGAAGTTTTAATTTGCCCTTTTTACTAATACAAGAACAGAAATGATTAGATTAAATAGAAAGGTAGCTTAAAAGCATTTTGACATAGGTGATCACTGACTCCAGGAATTCATGAATAAATCTTAATTGACTCCATGATACAGGTGTCCAAAAGGGAAGAACAAATAAAGAAACAAAATAAAAAGGATTTGATGTTTCTTTTGATTTTAATAGTTCATTTTCTTCAATCCATCTATATCATTTTTTCTTTCAGACTGAATAATCTCATATTCTAAAGGTCAGATCATTCCTCACTAATCTGATGCCTTTTTATGATAACAATATCAGTGAAGCACTGAAAGGAAACAGTTCTGGAAACAGTACTCCAAATGGGGCCTCACAAGGGCAGAGTAGAATGGGCACACATAACAAAAAATTTAACAAGACCAAGAGCATTGCATTTAAATCGAGGCAATCTAAACTGGAGAAGAATTCATTGAGAGAAGCTCTATGAAGGACTTGGGAGTCCTGATGTTCAAAAAGTAGAACATGAGCCAGCAGTGTGCTCTTGCAGCCCAGATGGCCAAGGGTATCCTGGGCTGCCTCAAAGGAAGGGGGAGGGGAAGCAGAAAGGAGAGGGAGGTGATTGTCACACTCTACTCTTCCCTTGTGAGGCTCCATGTGGATTTCTGTCTGCAAGACTGGGGCCCCCAGCACCAGAAGGATGTGGAGCTCTTGGAGCAGATTCAGAGAAGGGCTGAAAAGGTGATCGAAGGGCTGGAACACTTCTCCTTTTAAAAAGGTTGAAGGTGTTGGGCTTGTTTAACCTGGAGAAGAGAAGGCTCCAGGACCTCATTGCAGCTTTCAACTACCTGAAGGGACTAGCAGGAGATAAACCAACTTTTTACATGGTCTTCTAGTGATGGGAGAAGGCAGAATGGTTTTGAACTAAAAGAGAGGAGATTTTGGTTAGATATTAGGGAGGGGAGATTCCAGGGCCTGGAGCAGGTTTCCTGGAGAGGTTTCAGGTGTACTTTCTGTGGAAGCAAATGAGGCCAGGTTCAATGAGATCTTGGACAGTCAGGTCTAGTGGCTGGCAATCCCGCAAGGTTTTCAAAAGTCAGGGGGACTGAATCAAGATGATCTTTAAGGTCCCTTCCAACCTAAACCATTCTATGATTTTCTGATAAAACATGGAGAAAGTGCACTACATGATATTGTGGTGTGGAATATCAATTACAAAAATCATAAAACCATGTCAGATTTCAGTGTTAGCCTTTTATTATATTTAGGTCTTTGAACTTGAAAAAAAAATTAAAGTTATGCTCCAGGCCACACGCAGCATGGACTGTCCAGAGTAAATGGGGATGAATTCTGTGTGGCATGAACCCTTCCAAATGGAAATAACAGATTTGAAGTGCCAGATGTAGCAGTATAGTTGACGGCTTTCTCTTCAGTTAACTACAGTGAAAACTGAGGATAACCCATAAAATCAAGGACATCTACCACAAGACTCAATTCAAGTTTAAGAAAAAAATAGATGCTTATATGAAGGCTGGATAACCAAAGTCCCCTTGCAATTGGGCAGAAGTAGTAATATAGACTATAGGCTATATATATAATAGACTATAACTCATCTGCAATGCAGTTTTTTTTTAAGGTGATCCAACTTGTACTGGATCATAAGTGTCTAAAATATAAAGAAACAAAGTCCAGTCCAAAAATTTATTTTTCATATGGACAACAGTACTGAGCAAGAAACATGATAATCTTCTTTCCATATTCAGCTGGGTTGCTAGCACCAGTAACTTTTAAACAATTGAGGAAAGAAATACAGAAGAAGCTTGCAAGCAATATTCATTTACTAATATACAGAAAGGGGATAATAAAATATCATCAATATGCCTCTACATAGAGAATTTCCATGGCCATTTGTAGACTTCCTAATACAGTCTCAAGAGTATCCCCCTTAAGTGCAAAAGTGATAGAACATTTTGTCTGTAGACATATGTCCATTACGCTGAAAAATTAGAAATTTATCTTGTTGTCTATAAATCCTCAAAATTCAAACCTGGATTTTGTTTAAACAAGTCAATAAAATCTTCAGCAGGCAATTAGAACAAATCTTGTGATGGTAGATACTGCTTCTGTGTTTGCAGCACAGCTACACATCAGTTACATTCTTGCCTTACCTTTTAAAACATTGCTTTAACATCTGGATTAGGAATTACACAGAAGACATTTCTGTTTTCCTTGTATTATAATATCTTCCTACAGAAGCACTCACTGATTTAGTTTGGAGCAGAAAATGTATCAATATAGATGAGAGCTTTCCCTTCAGTCAACTCTAGTGAGAACTGACGATGACCCATAAAGTCAAGGACTTTTGCTGTAGGTATTATTTCAAATATAAGAAAACAATATAGTCGTGCACATGACAGTTGGGTATCCAAAATCCCTTTGCATTCAGGTTTGGATTCCGTTTCCTATTGCAGTCTTTAATTTCATTCTTACTGATATATTTGTTTAGTCTCTTGTAGATAATTAACTTTTTTTTTTTTTTCCAAACAGCTAACTTGAAATAGACACAGCTCCTTGGAGTGAGAATAAGGTAACCTCAGAAAAACAAGTTTGTTTTTGTTGTTCTTGTTTTGATGTTTATTTTTTTCTCTTGAACAACAATTGCAAGAAAAACACTAACAATTGGCAAATTCTACTGTCTTTATAAAGAACAGTACAAATAAAATTTTGTAGAGTGCATTAACAAATTGCATTTATTATAAGTGAGTAACTGACATTAAGAAATTCAATCAAAACACAGAAAACTCTGTTTTATGTTTCATTTAAGTCACAGCAATAAAATAAAGAAAAAAAATATCACCATCCAAATCAATGATTTATGTAGGAATGAGCAGAGATATTTTCTTAATTGGTGATAAATTTAAACAACTTATTATTGAACAATTAGCTGTCTTTGCATAGGGCATGAGTAAGCTATTTAAAAGAATATATATCTCTCTCCTAGAACAGTGATGTGATGACACATAATTCTCAATGCAATGTTTACATCAGAAGTTAAGCAGAAACACAAGAAATATAATATTTTTATGGGGTGATAACATTTTAGAAGATATAGTTATGCTTATCATCCAGTGAATTATTTTTTTGGTTTTTTTTTTCTTTTCTTTTCTCTCCCAAAATCAAATATGTAGGATCATACTAAAACTTTGATGGTTTATATTAACTTATTTAGCAGCAATGAAGACTTGCTTTTTCCAGCTGGAAATCAATCAGGCACTGACTCCAGATGTATTTGAAGTGATAGAAATATGGTAATAAAAATCAAAAAAGCATGAGTTGATTAAATAAATACAACAATATCTTACAATAAAATTAAAATTTCTTGGACAACATTTCCAACACCATATCAACTTACTCGTAGATACTTTAGTAGAATTTCATAGATCTCTACAATTACTTCCAGAAGGCTTCCTGACACTTTTCAGATCTGCATGTAAAACTCATAAAATCACCTCAGTGAGAAAAAGCTAACGAAAGTATTCTAGCAAACAAAATAGATAATGGCATCCATAGTAATTATTTCCCAGTTAGTGTAATGCCAAAATCTAAGTACCTTTTTAAGAACATGTGCCTTCAATTACATAATTGCATCCAACAGAAGAGTTTTGAATTCCGTTCACTTCCCTTTTCACTCCTGTTGCAAATATACTCATAGGAAAATTAGATGGATAAAATCCAACAATTCAAATACACCATTTTTTTTGTGGTTTTTTTTTGTTTTTGTTTTTTTGGTGTTTTTTGTTTGTTTGTTTGTTTGTTTTTTGGTTGGTTGGTTGGTTTGGTTGTGTTTGTTGTTTTTTGTTTTATTTAATCAAGAAAATATATCTTAAAAATAATGACAACAGAAAAAATAAAGCACAGAAGAAATACTTTGTAATATAATCATGAAAGATTTTAGCAGAGATCTTAATCTAGCAAAGATCTAGGCATGTTCACCCAAGCTTGATACTGAATTGAAGTACCAAGTTGTGTTTCCAGTCAGACACATGGATTAGCTGCACGTTATTTCATCATACAAATGTGGAACTGAATAATTATGTCAAAAATAGCCAGCAAGTCAATAGATTGCATAATAGTAATTAGATATTGAAGTATTTTATCATAACTTGAAAATCTTCTTTTTAAAGCCAATTTCAAAGAGCTGTTCCTTTTCCTTTCAAATAAACTGTTTCCATCCAGCCATTTTTATCTTAGATAAACTGTTTTAAGCTCATTGGTAATATCCTCAATAAAAAAATTTTACACCACGAAAATTTTATATATTTGGAGTTTAACATGACCTTTCTGGACAATTTCAGGATGCACCTGGAATATATATATAGTACTACAATAAATAAAATCTTCTTTTCCAATTTGAAAAATTAATGGTGAACTTTTAGTACACTAATGAGACTGTTATTTACTGTTGTTGTGGTTTAATATGCCAGGCAGCTAAACACACAGTCAAACACCCACTTCTCTCACTCAGTGGGATGAAGACAGGATCAGAAAAAAGAAAAAAAACCTCATGAGTAGTTGAATAACATAGAAGAGGAAAGGAAAATAATAATAATGAGATAAGAATATAAGAAACAAAAGATGCAAAATGCAATTGCTCAACACTCTGACCAATTCCCAGCTAGTACACAAGCAGCAACAGCCCCCATGCTGATCAACTCCTCTCAGTGTTAATAGTTCAGCATGACATCATATGTTATATCTCTTTGGCCAGTTTGGGTCAGCTGTCCTTGTTTTGTCTCCCATAGTCTCCTCACCAACAGGGGAGTATGGGAAGATGAAAATTCCTGAGTTAGTATAAATACTGCTAAGAAACCACTAAAAATCAGGGTGCAACCAACAGTATTCTCACTGTCAGTTCTAAACTCAGCACCATATCATCCACTAGGAGAAACTCTATCCCATCCAAAACCAGGGCAAGAATTTAATACACAAACAAGTTCTGTGGATTTTATTGTTATTATTATTATTATTATTACCATTCTTGATTATGCTTTCTCCAGCAGACATTTGTTGATTTTTTGTCTAATTCATTCTAAGATAGAAATGGCTTAAACTTAAAATGAAGAATGAACAATGATTAGCAAAACTTGTATTTTTGATATTAATTCTAGTGCTGATGATAAAACCATATATTTGGCTGTAACCTGTCTTGCATGTATGTAAAAGTCATTTGTCCTTTACTGGTTTACATTTCACAATTTGTTAAAAAGTATACAACATACATACCTTAGACATTTGCATCAGGGTTCTGATATTTCTGGTGTTAAGGAATGTGTTCATCATTTATTGCCTTAATAATATAATACCTTTTGTTACTTCCATAGAAACAGTAAATACAATAGAATGCATTTGGAATTAACTCAACCAATAACAATTGCAGAGCACTCTCTGAATATTTTTTGTCATTTCTATCTTATATTTTTATGGGGACTAATACAGTGTCATATATCACGTGAATTGCTTTCCAGTATTGCATATTTTATTTTCAAATGCCCAGTTATGAAATGTAAAGCTCTTTTAGAATGTTCTGTTGGGCGTTTCTCATTAAGTGAAGAAGTGTTTCAAAATTAATAATCAAGAGCTGCTTCCATTCTCAGTTTTCTGTGTTTATTAGCTATCATCTCATATAAGAATGGAGATTTTAAAATGCTCTAGAGAGCCTTAAAGTTTTACAAGGCCAAAAGCAGCAGACACAGAAGTACTCAGCAGGTCTTGTCACTATGAAATGAGGAAAGTGACTGTCAGAGTCTTTCTATATGCCACAAAAGGGATTTGCCTTTCACTTGGTTTGCATCCCCCAGTTTAGAAGGATTAACAAGAAGTGGATGATGGAAAACTACAGAGGTGGCCTCCCAGAGAACCTAGCCAGTATGATTTTGGTCACCTTTCCAATCTGAAATATAAGAACTTCTCTGAAAGTAATGCCTCCTATTTTATGATGTAGGCCCACAGTGTCAGAGATGAATGGATGTTGGTGGAAGGCATTGCATTTCAGCAGCACCCGCAGCAACTGTGGATCATCTTCACCGATGCAGATTTCTGCAAGCAAAAGCATGCAAACTCTTGTTCATGGCTGGCAAAAATACATACCTAGTTATGGTTACTATGCTGAAGAAACATTTTTTTTGTAGGTGAGAATTTGCTCTGTCAATTAATGTCATTGTTCTCACAATATCTGTTGCAGTTACCATGGAAGTAAAAAGGAGGCACTACTTTTGGAGAAACCTGCACAGATTTTAAAAGAAATAGGAATTTGAGGCAAACAATGAAGACAGTGAAATTTGAGGAAAGTATCTTTTACTGAAGGATAATATTAGAAATGATCAATCTTTCTGAAAGCTTTAAGTATTAATGTGAGAGAGGTACACTTCTTAGTCTTTTCCTTTTTGAGAGAGACTTTATCAAACAGGAACTTAAGAGATTTTTGCATCTGAAACTTACTTGCAGGGATGGCAACATAATTTGGGTAAGGTGGTATATACCTGAATTTCAATAATGAAAAATATAGCTGCTTATTTACTTATTTAAACTGAAACATGAAGAAGAAACAATAAGCATTTCTAAGTAGCATTCTTGTGGTAACTGAAGTTGAAATCACACTGAACATACCTATACTTTGTGTTAGAGGCAGAAGCGATAGACTTGAAGTCTGAAATCACTTGCTATACAGAAAGCAAATCTGGATAAGACTTACCAGGAATTACCAAACATATAGAAAACTGACTGAACAATCAAACTGAGGTGATGTTGATCAGAAGCATAAATTCCAGTTGGAGACTACCTACTTTGGTAGGTAGCTCAGTAACACCACACTGCTTTCTCACTTCCCCTTCCTCTCATTTCCTTCACAGAGTGAGAATATAAGATGAAAAAAAGCTTGTGGGTTGAGATAAGGATGGGGACATCAGTCACTAGTTACCTTTGTTGGCAAAACAGATCCAGCATAGTGCAGATTAAAATAATTTATTGAAGACAGACTGGAGCAGTAAGAATTAAAAGGAGACAGAAACACCTTCTCCTACTTTCACTTCCTTTTACCTCCTCTTCTCTTTGGATTTTTATTTTTATTTTTTTTTTTCATTAGAAAAATTTGTTTCCTCAGAAATGTATCAAATATACAGTCAGCCAAGGCAGAATCTGCTTTTTTGGCACCTTGGGAATCAAATTACTGAACTGGCTTGCCTCAGAAGCAGTGCTGCCAGCATAGAGGTGATTGTTCCCCTGTACTCAGCACTGGAGAGGCTGCACCTCGAGTACTGGGTCTTGCAGTTCTTGGCCCCTCACTGAATGAAAGACATTGAGGACCTGGAACATGTTAAAAGGAGGGCAACAAAGCTGGTGAGGGGTCTGGAGCACAGGCCATATGAGGAGAGGCTGAAGGGGCTGGGAATGTTCAGCCTGGAGAATAGGAGGCTCAGGGGAGACCTCATTGCTCTCTATAACTTCCTGAAGGGAGGTTGTAGTGAGCGGAGGGTTGGCCTCTTCTGTCATGTCATTAGTGATAGGATCGGAGGGAATGGTTTCAAGCTACGGCAGGGGAGATTCAAGCTGGACATTAGGAAGTATTACTTCTCAGAAAGGGTGGTCAGGCACTGGAATGGACTGTCCAGAGAGGTGGTGGAGTCACCGACCCTGGAGGTATTCAAGGAACAACTGGATGTTGTGTTGAGGGACATGGTTTAGATGGAGCTACTGGTAATAGATGAATGGTTGGACTGGATGATCCTTTAAGTCTTTTCCAACCTTGGCAATTCTATGATTATATGATTCTATGAACTGTTCAAGCGGAAGGAGGGATACAGGGGGAAGTTATGCAGAAAACACGTAGCATATCTTCTGTTCTAGCCTTAAAATAAAGTGACATCAGTTTATATTTCTGAGTGAGTCACATTGTTGTTGTTGTTGAGATTACGTTGACTCTAAAGTGTAAAATTTTGCCATAATATTCCATATGTTATAGCAACAGCCTAACTCCTTTTCATCTTGACCACAGAATAAGTCATTATCTGCATGAAAATTTGTAGTATCTTATGGATGCTACAAAACACTGTTACAAATTATATATCTATCTTAAAGGGGATTTTGTTCCCAGCATCTTTACTACAAGGTATTAAGCAAAGCTTCTTCTTTTCCAAACACACTTATTTCTATATTTTTCTTTAAGTGGCTGTAAAATTTCTGTACTTCATGAATGAATGTTCTATTATTTGCAGTTTGAGAAGCAGCTTCCACAGTGTCAGATAGTGAATAGGGACGTTCAATTAAAACATAATCCAATGCACTGATGCCCACACTATCTCTCAGCTCTCATTCTGATCTACTCCAAAATAAATTCTGAAACCACGGAGAAGTTTGTGACTCTTCAAGACAATTAATTATGCTTTATATATGGAGCTACTAACAATGAACTGTATGCAAAGTGTAGATAAACATGTCTAAAGTAAACATATTTGTTCAGGCTATGCATTCTCATATGAAATTCAATAATCAGCAAATGCAGCATTTTGACTAAGGAATGCTACAGACAAGGACGGTTGTAAGTAAATACTTAGGCACTTCATTTTTAGGATTTAAAATAAATATTTTAAAATAATGTGTCATTCATCATTACTTCTTAAAATATTTAAAATATTTGAAAAAGATAAGGCACTGTATAAGAAGTAAGATTCAGCTTAGGATATATATGCAATGAGAATAGAAAACATATAATAGAGAAATCATTGTGCCCCAAGCACAAGATGGAAAAATAGTCTGTTTGCACTATTTCATTGCACTTTCCAAAAGTTGTCAAAATATCACTTAAACTGTCTAGAGAAGATTAAATTATCTGATGAATTCTATAACACTGAAGCAGTTGTAGGTCTTGGTAATGCTATGGAGGGAAACCCAACTGAAATTATGAGACTGAAGAAAACTTATTAATATCTTGCTCCAGTAGCCAAGGATATAACAAACTTATTAGGACTCAGTAAGCGTGCTTTACATGTTAACTTTCTATGGAATATCAAATCATAGTCACTTGGTCTTTATGTTCTCTGTATCAATTTAAAACATCTACAAATGTTTGAAAGAGAAAGCTGCAGTAGATTATTTGATTTCTGTGAAAAATGAAATTCTGTGAAGTGGATCATGGTCTGTGGAAAACAGATGTTCCTGGTTTAATTAAGTATTAAAAAATACTCAATTCCTTCACTATACATTCTGTTTCTACTACAGTCACACCCAACCAACATGCACATGCACATGGACAACCTCCTGACTTCTATATCAAGAGGAAGGCAGATTTATATGCCACTATTAAAGGATAAAAGACAGCAAAACGTAGTTATGAATTAATATGCCGTTTCTCTGGAATGCTGATATAGATAAAGGTATGTATAAAGCAAACTTTGAAAAAAGCCATACTTTTGTACTTTTGTATTTTCAAAGTGTAATATATTAAACAGATTAAGGATTTAGTATCACAGATGTTTTATATAGCAACATTAATGATATTATAGAAGCATTATGTACAAATTTCTCTATGCTAGACCATTTAACACTTTACAAATTACTGTCAGTACAAGCAGTTTATAAATTCTAACAGTAATTCTTACCTCCATGTATACCATTGTGCCCATTTTAGAATCTTAACTTTTAAAAGATGTTCAGTGCATAATATCTGCACTGGCATTAGGGGCTGAAGTTGATGTATGCAAAATTGATCAATTGCTTCTTAATAGAAAATATTTTTCTGTATTAATTACTGGAAAAAAAAAAAAGTTGTGCTAAAAAGTGTAAAAAGTCATGGTAAATCTAAGTTATTGATGAACTTTGCTTTCTGAATCTAAGCTGGTGTGCTAGAAAAACTTGCACTAACTTCAGTTTACTTTTCTGGACTCTACTTTTGCTAAGATGCTATAACTAAAAGCCAAGTTTCAGTCTCATAACACTAAAACAAAATCCTGATTTTCCACTGGAACTAGACTTCGGCAATAAGCTAACACTGATAAGATTAAGCAATTATTTCAGATGATGGTCACAATAGTAAATAAAAAACAAGAAATAACATAATTCAAGACTTGTTGAAGACTATTCCAAAGCTGATGATGCTACTAAAAATATTTTCACATACTCTGAAATTCAATGAAATGCATGTGAGGAAGCAGAGCAAGTAAAACTTTCTGACCATTTTGATATTTAAGGTTTGTAGTTCCACTCAGTTTCCTTGCAGATAAGTGTTTGTTTGCATACTTATTTGTTTGTGTGTTTACTGATAGATCAATGAACTGCTGGTAATCAAGTTAACAACACCATTAGGTTAGGAAAATATGTAAGACTTATGTATATAAACTGTTCTGTTTAAATATTACATAAGTTTTATTCAGTTTATCTAGAAAAGAAAATGAGTGAGTATGTAAGTTGAAAGACAATATCCGCAGCCAATAAACAATTGATGTATTATTCATGAGTAGTTTGAAAAAAAAAAGAAGAATGATAAACTGGCTGAAAGAACTTTATCTGCAGCTGAAGCAAATAACCATTTATTTTAAAACACATCATTTACCTTCAAAATCCAATGTGTTTTTTTTTTTTCTTTTGTTTGTTTGTTTGTTTTAGTGCAAAATTGATTTTCAAATAACTTCTCTTCAGTGAAACATAGTTCTGGGAAATTCAACAATTTCTCATTCCTTATTTCTGGATATATTACCTCTCAACCCTCTGAGCATCCACGGACAAAGCAAAAGCTGGGGCTGAGAAACTGGGGGCTCTAGTTTTATACGTTTTAAAAAGGTAGATATATAGAGAAGCTCATGAGTGTTTCAGAGAATTAAGTACAACTTGGGTCTCAAAGCAAGGAATCTGTAATCTCTTCACAATTGATGGGCCAATTGTGAATTTTTAGAAAAGACTGATCAAAAACAGAAAGAATTTCTATGGGCCTACAGTTCATAAAGACGACAATGCTATTTCAGATAAATTAATGGTAAAAGGAAGACAGATGCTAATAAATATATTTTCATTTGTGTCATGGTTTTATGATTTTTGGTTACTGGTATACATCATAACATCATGTAGTGCATGGGAAGTTAATGGGTTAGTGCTCCAGTTCCGGGTACCTACCCAGAGCAGAAGAACTACATTCTCCAGGGGGCTTTGCAGTCAGAGAGAAGATTTAACTCCTGGCAAGGTCACCTGATCAGGCTTTTTGTCTTGGCACTCTTCTCCTTCGTTTCTCCTCACTGCCCATCCTGACAGCATGCATCACTTCAGTATCACTGTAAGGCCTTCAGCTTTTTGGACAGTCTCACTCTCATTACATTTGATTTATTAGCTTCAGTTCTAATTACATTGTATTATAGTGTGTTATCTTGCATTCCGATACCATATTTAGTAAATTAGTTTCTTTCTCCTCAGATTGTTGCCACTGTTTTCAATTATTTTGGGGTCCCCTGTTTCCCCTTTCTGGAGGCACAGATTTTGCGAAATCCCTCCGCCCCACTTGTTATGGAAAAGGGCTGGACCAGCCCATAAACCACTGACAATCTGTGGCAAGCATGGCACAAATAATGAATAAGCAAAGTGAAAAAATCCTCTGTTCTTTTAAACTGACCTCTCACTAGACATGAAGGGCGGTTTCTTCTGTAATGCCAAGAAAGGAGAAATAGAATCTGTCAGTCATTAAAATGCAAGGCATATAACACTGTGGATGTCTGAAGATGAAATTGGATTTCTGTCTGGGCTCTTCTGATTCCTTTTTATTCCACAAAGCAAATTGCTTTGCCATAACTTAGTATTAAACAGGAAAGGATTCAGCTGGCACTGGCATTGCTAAAAACTTATTAGGAACCAAACAATGTATTCTCTACTAAAAAAAATGTGTGAGACTAGGGTTTTTTGTTTGGTTGGTTTGTTTTGTTTTTAAATACATAATTAATATTCCTTTTTTTTTTTTTTTAATACTTGTCTGCTTTTAAATTATTATTATTGTTGTTGTTGTTGTTGTTATTATTATTGTTTTCCCTTCCTTTGGAATGCCTTTTAGTTCTTTTCATTCTTCTTCTTTTCCTTCTGAACTTTTCACATTTATTGACAGTTGCTATATTTCTATTGGAAACAAAAGTGTTGGTAACTGGAGATTACTACATTTGTGATAGAAACTTGCAAAATAACTCTAAGCTATATATATATGTGTGTGTGTATATATATATATATCTGCCTTCATTTGATCTAGTATTCTCAATAATTTTAAACTCTGTTTCAAGCCTGACAAGTATATTGTCATTTGCTTATTACTGTACATTTATCTAATAAACTAAAATACTCTCTGATGTTATAAGTGTCTGTACTGGCATTCTGTGTATCAAGAATACTGATGGAGAAACTGTATCAATAATCTGTGCGTGTGCACTTGCATGTGCCTGCACACCAGGAATTTATGATAGTGCCTGAAAAATGAAACTGAGCCAACCTCACCTATCTCAGGCTGCCACATAATTTCAGTAAGAGATGAAGGTAAGTTGCCACAAATGGATATAGTTATTTGTGGAATTGCTGCTTAATTTGCACAGTCAAAAGCTAATAAAACACATTTTGCTTATTAAAAAAAAATAATAAAAGAATGCTGCCATTTACTGAACATTCACTCCCAAGGAAATTTTGCAGTAACAAGTTTCTGTCGTTTTATTCAACAGGGATAAGGGAAATGCTTTTTTTTTTTTTTTTTTTTTTTTGGTGCTGGAGCTAAAAGCCAATGAAGTGGTTTTCAGTCATAGTAGAGTATGGTCTATTTATTGCAGGAACAATATGCACCCTTTTTTGAGATTTATTTAACTGAAAACATAAATGTTACTATAACTATTAGATTGAATGTACTTCAAGGTAAATATCTAATCAGCCACGTGAACTTTCAAATAGGTATAAACCAGGAATGTCAAACATGAACATGAGTACTCCAGCTCTGAAGACACCTAAATTTATAAATGTATAATCCTGTTCATTCTGAATCTTTCCAAGATGAGGAAGACTTTCAACTTACATGTCCCAGAATCATCCTTACACCTTTTTTATTTTTTGTTTGAACTTCATCAATTTGATCCCCTTTCTATCATTCCAGAGAGACGTTTAAATGTGACTTAGATGAAATCTGCTGCTGTCAATTAATTTAAATGATATTTACTAGATTTAGTTACACTGTTCATTCTGAAACAAGGAGTAGCCTGAATCCTACAAGAGGTCTTACACTCTCAAGACTTACGTTCCAGCTTTTTAGTTCACATTTTTGTATAGATCATGGTCATCAGTTTCCTTTCCTACTTGATTATCTGCTTTTTTTACTGCTTGGCTTCTGTTTCAGAGCTCAGAACTTATTTGATCCAAGAACGATGAGAAAAAATTTGAAAACTTTGAGCTTTCTAGCAGATTTATAGAAATATCTCAAATAATGTTAGTAAAATAGTCACAGGGAATGAAGCTAAGTGACACTTGAACACAATAACTGAATATTTTTATTGTAATGTAGAATAATGTTATCTGTTAATATATTAAGTATATTTTCTTTTACATTTCTGTTATGATAATTTTTACGTAACTGTAGTATGATTTGTGGACACAGAAATTTGTTCATTACAACTTGCAGAAATTTGCACTGTATGTATATGTCAGCTGCCTGAGTCAGAAGATATATAAGTTTTAGTAATCACTAGGCTTCCTAAATCAGTAATAACAGCAATAATTTCATTTTCATTTATATCTTTGAATATCTCTAATAACTAATAACAATGCAATAAAATATTACAAATGTATAATTAATAACAATTTATTTTTATTAAGACATACTTTAAATTGATGCATAATTCTGAAATATTTACTCAGTTCCAATAAAAGTACAGTGTATATATTTATTTCTGTATGTCAGTGGTTACCTAAGTATGTAGAGTAACAATATTTGAAGACATAAGCATATAAATATTTAGTCAATTATTAGTTTTATAACATCATTCTATTTAAGTAGAGAAAATGAGCTCTAAATGGCAGTATAGACTTCTGTTCAAGAAAGCACACACATCCAGAAAGAAAACAGAAATGCTAGCTCTCTCCAGTCATGCATTTGGCTGTTGCAGAAAACACAGGAAGTGTCTATTCTGTGTATCTAGGCAACGTAAAACAAGTAATGGTCATACAATTGCAGCAAGGAAGACAATTTAAGCAAAAGTAAATAGCTGTATTTGTACAGCAATTTTACAAATACACTGTAATTGATTGCTTATGACAATTACTGAGTCTTTAAGCGTAGGTTGGATATACAGACACCCTTTAAAAATAGCATAAACTGATCCTGACCAGGAGAGTAGGAGGAAGGTCTAAGCGACACTTTGAAATGCTTTCTGTCTACTCTGATTCTATATCCCCTACTGAATAGGTGATTTGCCTGTCACATATATGACTCAAAACATGGCAAGATCTGGCAGGCATAAGTCAGATCTTTTGACTTTATGCCTTTAGTGGTGATGTCAATGAACAGTTAGCTTTCAATTTTCAGCACTCCATGAAGAGCAGATGTCTAGAAAATAGGGCTGGTAGTCAGTGAAAACTACTGTTTTTGTTTGTTTGTTTTTGTTTAAGTGGAAGACTTGTATCTCTTTTGAAACTCTTTGAAAAATGACAAATAATTCTCAAAGAATGTGAAGTTCTGTATGTGGTAGACATAGCACATGTTCTTAAAAAGAAAATAACGAAGTTGAATATACAAGATTCATGTCACTTTGATTTAATGCTGAAATACCAATTTTTATCAAACTCATTACTTCACTGACTCAAAATGTGAGATGATTACTAGACAATCTTCTTTAGAATTTTGTTAGACTAGTAAAGTGTCGTAGTTTGATGGCTGTCATTGTTTCGGCCTTCAAACTCGCTTCGAGTTTTCTTTTGTTTTAATTAAACCACTACTTTGCTTTCTAACCCAACTTTCATTTTGAACCAAATAAAATAACTCTGAGAAGCTGAAGTTTGTTACTGAAGTTATATTATTTTTATCAGCTGGAGTTGCAGTATCAAAGAACAGTGTCACTTGTTTAAAGATTTATTTTCACAGGGCAGAAGATGCACTAACAATTTCAGCTGAACTGGGAGCATTTATGTTATCATTGCCAAGTAACAGGCAGTCAACAGCACATGGCGGGAACAGGCCATACAGCAGAAATGTGCACAGCTGCTGCTTCTTACTGACTTCCCACTGTTTAGGGCATCCCACAGCCAAAGCCAACCATCATGAAAATAATTAAATGTGAATATGTGACAGGCCTCATGAGAGAGTTAGAGACGTGGCATGATCCCTATTCAAAAATCATGTGAGGTGGTTGAAGGAATCTTATGTTTGAAGAAAATCTTATGGACCATTAAGTTTCAGCATTGAAGATTTAATGTATAATATACCTTTATACCATCTGGATATTCATTTCTAAGTTTTTGAAACCACTAAGATCTAAATAAAGTTGAACCTTTTATTTCCATGCAGAGTTCAAGGAAGTGCCATACTGAAAAAAAGGCTTTACTGTATTCCAGAAAAAGGTCACACATTCTTGTACCAAAGCACTAGTAGTTTAAACATAGATAAACTGAGATATGGAAGATGTAGTATCTTCTATTAAACCAACGTATATAACTGCCGACAACAGACAAATGATATGCACAGACCTCTCTAATGAATCATGTGTAGGCAATGGAGGGGGAAAAAAAAAAAAAAAAAAAAAAAAAAAGGTGTTGTTAAAGATTAAGTTACTTCTGTCATCACCCCAGAGTATGGAGAAGTGGCTGAAATCAGTGAATGCCTCCCAGCAGGAATTCAGAACGTGGAGGAGGTGTTTCCTATCTATAGATAGGAAAGTGCTTCCAGTTTCTTCCTTTATGTGTGGGCCATATATAGGCTACTATACAACTGTGAGAGTAACACCCGATACTACTATTTGTTCTTTCTATTTACATTAAAAATTATAGGAGAAAAATGCTCCATATATATCAACTAATTAAAATTTCCATAGTGCCAGTGTTATACTACTTCAATTCTATGATTCTACGATACAAATTTCTAGGTAAGTTACAGTAAATCAACATGTAACTCACATTCTCTGTTCCAATATCCACCTTAGCTTCATAGATCCCTGTTGCCAAAAGACCACTGGTATCAGTAGCTATGTGAATGGCAGTCATTCAGGGTAAGTACAGAAATGTATGAATAATTGTCAGAAAGCATAAGAAACCAGATAAACCAGCTCAAGCAGGAACCATCTTCTTCCAGATTCCCATTTGTATATGAAGAATTTAAAGTACTATTCGAAATATCCAGAACAAAACACAGTTTGTTTTCTATATACCATTATAATAAAGCAACCACACAGAGGCAATGCTTTAACATGCTTACAGGCATGTTAAAAGAACATAGCTTCTGACGGAAACTTCTGACAGAAGCCTCTCCTATCACTTTTCATCTTGTCTTGCTGGTAAGCTCAGTTTTCAAGTACTTTTCAAAGAATCTCCATGGCTTTGGGTAAAGGCCTATTTGGCAAGAGGTTTATTACAGATCGAAATTGAAGTGAATAAATATCTTTGAGACTCCTGCCAGCTGGCTCAACTGGTAACAATCTCAAGGTCACACAAGGAAACTATCTGGAGCCAGGTGGATTGAGATCAGAAGGGTGCAAAGGCCGTCTTACACTTCCATTCCTAAGCTGCTGTTTGTGTACCTTGGCAAAAAGTAGCTGACAGCTAGGAAATGTATATATTTCTTGCCAGCTCAGCCAAAGTGAGGCCAGATTTTGGGAGGCCTATGAGAATCCCATTGCAAAGTTTTATTGACATAATTTACAAGGTGCCTGCACAGCAAGTGCAGCCAAAGGATGATGATTCAGCCTATGACAGATGTAAGAGTCCTGGAAATACAGAGATGCTATAGCCAAAAGGGCACATGTGCTATTCATAGCATATGTTTCATGAAATGTAATGTCTTCTTGTGTTCTGCTTCAGTGGTGGGTAAATGAGGAAAAAGAGGTGGAAAAGCTGGGAAAGAAAAATCAAGCTGTGTAAAGGTGTTAAAATTAAATCTTAGAAAAAATAAAACAAAGCAAAACAAAACAAAACAAAACAGGAAAAGAAACAAACAAAACAAACAATCAAACAAACAACAACAAGCAAACAGCCTGGGAGTCTTCTTTGTCTTTTCTTCTCTTCCCCCATCATACACATACTCTGCTTTTCCCCATCAAAACTGCTTATCCTAACTTAAACAGTTGATGAAAAATCTAACCAAAGAACTGAGACTGGATGAAGAAAGAAAACAGACAGTCCAGAGGTGTCCAACCTTTTGGCTGATCTGGGCTGCACTGAGTAAAGTGGAATTGTCTCAGGCCACATATATGTAGGTCACTCTGAAAGTAATGCCTCCCTTTTAATCCCGTGGGAACTTTAACAGATACAATGAACACAGCAACTCTCCTTGAACAACCTATGCTGGTAAGGGTTGCCGCACACTGGATCAGGCTGCCTGGGGCTCCATCCAGCCTGGTTTTGAGCACCACAGCTTCTTTGGGAAGCCTGTTCCAATGCTTCACCATCCGCCTAGAAAAAAATATTTCCTCCTAATATATAATCTAATTCTCTCCTCTTTAAGTCATTTCCCCTCCTCTCCCCCCCCTCCAATCCATTCTCTATCAGACTGTATAAGTTTCCTATTTAAGTACTGAAAGGCTGGAACAAGGTCCCTCTGTAGTCTTCTCTTCTCCACGTAGAACAAACCCAGCTCCTACAGCCTGTCTTCTTAGGAGAGTTGCTTCAGCCCTCTAAGCACCTGAGCATATTCTGTTGAAATGATATTACTGAATTATAAATGTTCAACAGTCCTAAATTCTGCTCCAGAGAAAGAATAGTTAATTTCCTAAATTAACTGTTAAAGACTGTTTCAGAGAATATCTGAGTTTTGAAGACATGGGTGAGTATATGGTTGAAGCATAGAGGAGGAGATCTTGAGATATTTTTAAAATATTTACAGTGATAGAACTTATATTGAAAAATTCTACTGATACATAACGGTAGAGTAAATGAACCTCCTTGATAACAACTGATGGTATTGGAAATATTTCCTCCATCTTTGCTTTTTGTATTAACATATCTCATTATCAGTCATGTAGCTGTTGCTTTAGTTAGCACTACTTCCACTCCTCTACTGAACAAAGAAACTTCATTTTGCCTCACACACCAAAAATTTAGCACCTTTTCTGAAATCACTACCCATTAAATTATTTCATCTTTTCAGAAATCTGTTGTTCTCTCTAAAGAAAAATATGAGCTGAAGAAAAGATCAAATACAGAGTATGCTGATGCCCTATCACTCTGTGTAATGCAATTTATCATTTTAAATCAAAAAAAAAAACCATTCAGATTTTCTGCATTTTATGTTCAGTGGAAATTTAACTAAAGACTTCATAGATACACAAAGCTTGTGACTACAGAATGTGGGATGATATTTCAGAGTGCCAAGATCTCAGAAGCTTGAAGTTTTGTGAAATGCTGAGTTTAAACCAGGGATTTCAAATGATATATTGATACAACAAGAAAGAAAATCTTCAAACTTAGGTGGAGTGCTATGTGAGAGGCTTTTAGGTATCACTGTCAGGATGCTTCATATTTTTTGGATTTTTTTTTCTGCAGAATAATTATATATATATATTTATATTTAATAGATATTTTTATGTCATTTATTACCTACTAATGGAAGCAGAATCTTTGTAAAAACATCAAACAAATCATTCTGACATGGAAATAGCCACATCAGTGTGTTAGAAATAAGGATGCACTGTGGTAAGAAAAATAATAAGTTGAATTTTATCTGATTAAAACTTGAAAGAACAATGAGATAAATTAAATTTATTTCACCAGTCTGAACTTCAAAGAGCTTATGGTGAGGAAGAACAGTTTTATGGCGTACTAATTAACAAAAACTGAGGGTGAAAATATATAATTGTTCTCAGAGTAATCCTGCTGGGCTATTTTCAATTAACTAAGCCACACAAACATGCTTTTCTAATTATTATAGGTAGGCAGAATCTTGTATGAGATATTATTTCTAATTGATATTGGCTGAGAGTGATGGAAATTGTGGATTGTTCAACAGAAATTATAAAAGTATGCTTTCCACAAGGAATAACAGATATAAAGACAAATATTTGATACGAGTGGAGTTATTAGAGCATAGCTTGATAAAACATTTATAACAGCTATCATTCAGAAAGTATTAGAACAACTAAGATATTTCAGAAGGAACAAATCTTGTATAAAAATATATTTTAAAAAAACAACTTTTTTTCTCTTATATTCTGTAAAGATTAAAGTAGTGTCAGACTTCTTCCTTGAATATCCCTTTTACACCATATGCAAAGCAACTCTGGCAGTGCTTCCTTTAGTTAAGAACTACACTGAATTATTCATGGGAAAGCCATGTGTCTCGTGAACTGAAATACTTCCAAGATTCATGTCTCCTTTCCCTTTGTATTCCACAATTACTCACACTACACATTCAACTAACAGACATAAACAGATTGGATGCACAGCTTTTTATGTTCAAATCAAAGCAACTGTAGCCTATACAGTGGAAATTTGTTTGAACAATCTTTTTCTTTTTTTTTTTTTTTAAATTATTAATTATTTATTTATTTATTATTTATGGCTCTGATGTCAGGGGAAGCAAACCATCAGAGTTTGTATTGCTGTCTCTTTTATGAGACATTAAAAAAACACATATCTTTGTGGGAACACAGGAAGGAATCAGAGAACTCATAGAATCACAAGGTTAGAAAGGTCCTACAAGATTATCTAGTCCAACCATCCTCCCATTACCAGTGCTACCACAAGCCACTAAACCATATCTCATAGCTCCTCATCTAGATGCCTTTTGAACACTGCTAGGGACAGCGACTCCACCACCTCCCTGGGCATCCTTTCCAGTGCCTGAACACCCTCTGAGAGAAAAAAGTTTTTCTTATGTCTAATCTAAACCTCCTCCAGCACAACTTGTGTCCATCTCCTTGGGTCCTGTTTGTTCCCTGAAAGAAGAGGCCAAGCCTCTCCTCATCACAACTTCCCTTCAGGAAGTTGTAGAGTGTGATGAGGTATCCCCCGAGCCACCTTTTCTACAGACTAAACAATCCCAGCTATCTCAGCTGCTCCTCATAAGACATGAGCTCCAGACCCCTCACCAGTTTTTCTGCCCTTCTTGTGACACATTCCAGGGCCTCAAATGTGTTTCTTGTAGTGAGGGGCTCAAAACTGAACACAGTACTTGAGGTTCCCCCTATTTCTAATAAAGGTCAGAAGTCTGTTGGCCTTCTTGGCCACTTGGACACACTGTTGGCTTATGTTCAGCCAAGCATCAACCAACACCCGAGGTCCCTTTCTTCTTCACAGTCATCCAGGCACTCTGCCCCAAGACTACAGCACTGCATGGTATTATTGTGGGCAAAGTGCAGGATCCAGCACTTGGCTTTCCTGAACCTCATCCCACTCACCTCAGTCCAGTGATCCAGCTTATCTAGATCCCTCTAAAGGGCCTCCCTACCCTCAGGCAGATAGACACTACCTCCCAACTTGGTGTCATCTGCAAACTTACTGAGAGTACACTCAGTCCCCTCATCGAGGTCATCAGTAAAGATATTAAACAAGACGGGCCCCCCCAGTACCGACCCCTGGGGGACACCACTTGTAACAACAGGTCACCAGCTGAACTTAACTCCATTAGCCAGTACAATCAGTTCAGTAGCTGTGCAATTAATGTATAATAGAGATGCACAATGCTTAAATGCTTGTGTCTCACTCCAATTTATAGGAGGGAGGCAAGGTTCTCTGATATATTATACCCAGCTTGAGATTAAGAAACAGTGGTTCAAATGTTGGTCTGACCAGTTTGTTACAAATCTTAATCAGGGAGATGGGGAACGGAAGGACAGACAATTGAGGGTGATGGGGGAGGGCAGGCGGGCAATAGGAAAGGTAGGAAGAAAGCAATAATTGCATAAAGTGGTGATAGTCACCACCTAGATGCAGCAGCATCCCATCACACATTGTTCTGTTGATCCAAGGCAAAAGTGCAAGGGACAGCATCAGCAGAAGGGAGCAGCAGCAGAGTAGCAACAAGCAGCAAGCTGGTGCTTGCGGTGGAGAGTCCATTGGCAGACAGCAGAGCAGCAGTGAGGGATCTGAAGCCAGATACATTCTTCAGCATGCAGGTGTCAGGTCTTGAGAAATCTGATGTCAGAAACCGGAACTTCATGGTTGCAGATCCCTCTTTTATTCTCCTTTTTCCTGCCTGCGTGACATTCCTGTGTGCTTGGGTAAGAGCCATGTGCAGCACCCTCTGAGATGGACATCTTCCTTGAGGTAAGCCCACATAAAAGACCACTTCACAGCTATTCCGCTGCAGCTTATCTCTCCCTCATTGCCCTTTGCCTTGTCCATCTGTGTCCCTCAGACAAAGCATTTTTCAACCCTTGACCAGGACTTGCCTGGGCTTGTCCATCTTCAGCAAACTTGGAGGCAATAGTGCAAAAGCATGACCTCTCACAGCTTGTAGTCTATTTCACATGCTTCAGCACAGAAGTAGATAGTGGTATATGTCATGTTCACGTGTCAGATAAAATAAGTGTTGATAAAATTGGTGAAAAGAGAGATATGTACTAAATTAAAATTTAAAATCAATTTAATTTCCATAGAGCTTCACAACTCCTTTTGGATTTTACAGCTAGAAAATTATATTAAGTACCATACATCTCCTAAAATCAAAACAAATCAAACTGGTTAATGATTATGAAGGACATAAATTTTGAAAACAATTTCATCCATTTAAAATCTTCCTCTGACATCACTGAATGTAAACTAGTCTTCTACCCCATGTTTATTTGATATCAGACAATAAATTAGAAAGTATGAAAAATCAAAATTTTCAGTTCTAATCCTGTCAATATCCTTTTATTAGTTGGAAAACTCACCTAACAATAATATAAACAGTACTAATATTTACTAAAATATAAAACAGTGAAAAAAAAAATTAATTTCATTATTTCTTATGTTTCTTATGAAACTCTTCCATAATTCCAATTTATTCTACTTTAACAGGAGATGAATTCAGCATTATACTTTCCAACATTTAAGAAGTGACCAGGCAGGTCACTTCCTGTCAATTATTTTGTATGCATGTTCAATGCTAATTTCATCTTTGTTTTTAAAAGAACAAAAAGAAATGTAAACAGAAGTCCTAAATAGGAGAATTAAGTATTGGGATATCCTAAGATTACATTGAAATTAAATTCAATCAGAATAAAGAATGAGGCGCATAGGAAATTAGACTCAAAGCTGTGTTAACTAGAAAACTGTATCTCTGTGTTTAAAAATGAGTAATATTTATTTTTTTCATATAGCCTGAATGAACAAAAGATTGTTAGTCATGCAATCCAATGCAGTTGCATGGACTGTAAGGCATATTTTCAAAACTTTCCTTAAAATAACTCTGAACCAAGAATATCTGGAGATCTGAAAGTTGTACTGGAATTCATTACCGTGGTATCCCATTATTTTTAACATTGAGGAACTCCTTCTACATTGCCAGAAGACTAAACATTATAATTAGTGATAGACTTGTAAAATGGATTTGCCTATATCTGCATATTAACTGTGCATACTTCTTCCCTGGTGCTTCACACAAATCCATAGTTGTTGGGCTGGTGGTAGCTATTTGAAAAAGAAACAGAAGATGTAAATTCTTAAACCTTAGCTGTATGAAACACACAATGTTCACATTCTTTCTATGGCAGTAAGAACAAAGTTGTGAATAAAGAATAATAAGTTTTTGAAATTTTTACTGCACAAAGTTTCTGAGATAACCTGCTGCATACTGGGGAAATATTTCCTTATGATGGTTCTCTTCTGAAGCCAGAACAACAAAATTTTAGACACAGTGAGGAATTGGCCAATTGGAGGATTAGAAAAATCAGAAAGATTTGAACATTGATATAGTGATTTAGGGAAACTTTATACAAACTATAAACACTTAAGTTATGAGCTATCTGGATGCTGTAACATTTCTACTATAAATTAACTATCCCTTAGGACTGCTTTTAATCCAGATCATTTCAGCAATCTACTTTACACAACTATGCAAACATACTTGGTGAGATGTAAAGCAGATGTGGAAATCATTGACCAGAATGAAGAGTCCAGAATATCTCTACTTTTCTCCATTGATGGAGCCAACACATTAAGAAATTATGGTAGGATTGATCTATTCTTGTGGAACTACTATCATTCTTCAAATGAATAGTGTGGCTAAGGAAATACAGTGTCAAGCACTGTTGTTGCACTTGATAACAAAGTATTAAAGAGGGTGCTCCTCACTATATTTCCTTATGTTCTTCACATTCAATTCTTTCCATATAGAGAAACTGTTAACTATTAGTGGCCTCATCAGAAATTTATTTCAGCGAGTAGTGGAGCAAGAGTAGTGGATTAATGTCAGCAGCTTAATAATGTAATGATATTATGTTATTACCCCTCAGTGTATTTGTTCATAGTAAACAAAATTATATATCTTTTCAGTTTCTTTCATGCAATATTTCATTGCTAACATTTCTGTCTAAACTTATGGAGTGACTAAGAAGTAAAATCATATTTACAGATACCATATACACAAACAATATTTGCAGCTGTCTTATGGACAGAATCACTGTTATAAATCACAACTGTTATTGTTTCAATTTTCCTGCTAGAATGTGAGATATTTTGGCAGTATAATTCATTTTAAATTTTCTGATTCAGCAAAATTTCCTTTGAGTTATAATTCTCACTCTTTTCTCGCAAGCATTCTGCTAGAGATTTTGTTCCAAAATATACCTTCTTCAAGTTAAATTTACTTAAGTTTCACATTTTTAATTATATCCATCTGAAGATGCAGAATATCTACCTTTTTATCTCCTTTGCTACTCTTCTCTCTTATCCAGATAAAGTTAAAACATCCAAAGCTAATGTGCAGACCAGGAGTTTCTCGCCCCCCTACACCAAATACTGCACCTCTAAGGGACTAATACATTAACTAATTAGCACAGCTCATGAAGTTCGTCCCCTTCAGCTACAGAAGGTCAGCTGAACTAATTAATTAATTTCCAAATACTTGGGCTGTTCTGAAAATAATGCTTCCTATTTTATTGTTAGCCCACAAAGTCAGAGGTGGATGTTGGTGGTACGGCACTACAGTCTGAACTTTCTCACCAGTATTCCATTACATTTTGTTGCTGTGTAACAAATGGTAGAAGAAGGGCTGCCTAACAGAATAGGGTCTGACATGGAAATGAATAGGAAGCAAAGGTGTATAATTGAATTCTCCATGTGGAATAAATGGTGCACACTGGCATTCATTGACACTTGCTGAGTATTTATAGCAACCAAACAATGGATTTTAACAAAATTAGATAGTGGGTGGTGTGTTTCAGCGGAAGTGACAGCAACTCTGGTCACTTCTTCAAACTTTTATGAGTGTAAGCATGCAAGATCTTGTTTATTGCTGGTAAAATGCATAGATAATGTTGGTGAATAAGTTGAAAAATAGAGCTTTTGTCTGAGATTTTTATCTATCAATCATATAGTTTTATTGTGCTCTTTATAGACATTGTGGTTTCCACATAAATAGGAGGCATTACTTTCGGAGCGACCTACATACACTGCATGCTTATGTCTACATTTCCTCCTAGAATTGCTTGAGAAGTTTTACACATTCAAAAATGATTTCTTTTGGATGTAAACTCCATTAAAAGCAGAAGATTGCAGTAGAGATTGTTAATGCATATGCCAGAACATCAAGTTAAATAAATTTACAAAATATATCAAAACATCAAGCACCTGAGGTGCAGAGTGCAGCTGCTGTTGCTTAGTTACACTCATAATCACTTGAGACAGTTTTTCTTGCTACTGATTTGGCTACTTTATTTTGAATACCTGTTTTATTGCACAGAGACACTCACTGAAATGTAGCCTTTGGAATGTATAATTTTTGGAAAATATTGTTTAGAACAATCAGAGAATCTCTGGAATATAAGGTCCAGACTCAAGACTACAAATAGCAAAAAAACCACAAAAAAAACAACTTACTGTTTAGAATAAAATATGTATATATTTGTGTATATTTCTGACATTTTAAGCAGAGCATTTCTTAATGCTTTATATCCATAGATTTTATCTCTCCGTTCTCAGAAATACTTTTTATGGAAAAAAAGATTTTTATTAAAAGGATTCTTTTTAATAGTTTTCAACCATATCTAAGACTGCTTCTGTCAATTTTTGCTGCTTTTGAAAATAAAAACAAGTTCTATGTGATTGTATAACTTTGTTACTATTGTCTAGAAGTGGTTGTACATAGTTTACAGGCTGACTACTGTGGTAAGACTGTGGATATTCAAGGAGCATTTCATATGCTTGTTGCAGATTTTGTCATCTCAGATACAAGGTTTATATATGTATCTGAAACTTCTCTTTGGTGTATTGTATATATTATGCATGAATTCCAAATAAATGTGTGTGAAGGAAAAATATACCTTTTACCACATCCTTTACTGCATGCCATCCCTAAGTGAAGCAAAATGCCTTTATTCAAGATTTAGATTCAGTGATTTATGAAAAGCATATAAACCTGAAAAACATACATTCTCATTTTATTTTATTTGAGAAAATACTTACTGCTTTGAGTTTTTATTGGAGGAAGAATGATACCTGCATTTATTTTATTTCATGAAAACTACAAAATGGACAGAGCTAATTAAAGACATGGTCAAAAATCAAGAAATTCTCTTCCACTTAATTATGGTTAGGGTATGTAAAAGGAGCTGGATAAGAAGAAGTGGTTTCAAATATCTAACAATGCAAATCTTAGTGACTGTGAAAAACAGGTAAATAAATAAGAGAAACTGAACATTATAGAAGACCTTAAATAGATCAGGGTAATATTAAAAGATATTTGTTCTGAAGGGGATAGAGTGACCTCAGCCTTCTCCTTATCCTCACTGGTCACATTCTCCTCTGAGTCAAGTAAGGGGTGGACATTTTCCTTCTCTTACTGTTGATATATATGTAAAAGGATTTCAGATTCTTTTTTACCTCAGTGGCCAATCTGAGTTCAAGTTGGGCTTTTACCTTCCTAACATCCTCCCTGCATACCTTAGCAACTTCCTTGTAATCTCCTCAAGTAGCCTGTTTCTTCTTCCAGAGGATATAGACTCTCTTTTTCTTCCAGAGTCTCAACAACAGTTACCAGTTTATCCACACCAGTCTTCTTCCCCTGTGGCTCACCTTATGGCTTTCAGGCCTGTTCATGTGCCTTTAAGATTTCCATCTTGAGGAGTGGGCAGTCATCCTGGACCCCTTTACCCTCACGAAGAGATTCCCAAGAGACCCCTGAAAAAAGTGTCCTGAACAGGTCAAAGTGACATATGTGAATGTTCAGAGCAGAAGTTGTGGAGCAAGATAAACAGCATGAAAAAGGAATACTGGCAACCAAGGACACCTCCAGGAGAAGAAAAACAAAGTCAGGTAGGCTATGTGATGGTTGCAAGATAATGAAGATGACTGGAGGAGGGATACATGTCAAGGATCGACTTATGACTCTGATTGGATAAGTGCCCTCATGCAAGGTCAAGGAGTGTTTGTGCAGTGTTTCATTGACATGTAAAGGCAGGTGGAAAAGTTACAAGAGAAAACTTGTGAATGTATATAAGGGATGTTTGAACCTGAAATAAATGATTTGGATTGTTCACATCTGAGACCATGCCTCAGACTCTGAGTATCTTTACAGTTTTTTCTTATAATTCCTGCCATTAAAATACTTATCACAGGTATAATCTTCTGCAAAAATTCTTTATTTCTCAAAAGCAAGGACATAAAACACTTGAATATTCATCTTCATACTTAGCTAAGAATATAGAAGAATTTTCTTACAAGGCAACTCTGCACCTCCCGTACATTGTTCTAATCCTTCCTGGCCTTTGTGCAATCCTTTACAGCAACATGGTCTGCCATAAAATATACTGATGACTGTCAGATTGATTTTCTAGTCAGAGCAAATCATCTCACTGAGGGCCCAGCATGCATTGGATCCAGCACAAGAAAAGTGTCAAGAACATGTATCTGGAGGCAAGAAAGGGAGTCAATAAACAGGAATCCGATCAGGCATGTCTTTTGGCAGTGGTGAACTATTGGATTGTTGCAGCTGTGGTACATAATCTGATACATAATACAGTTTCCAGTCTTCAAACAGTAAAATGGCAATTGTTAATTATGAATGTTGTCTCCAATTTGACGTCTTAAATTCTCTAAGTTCTATGAGATGGTCAATATCGAAAACAGTGGTGATATCTTTCTTCAGTTCTAGTTTATGTGATGAGAGATTAGGTTATACCTTTTATTCTTCCTTTCTTCGTTATTTACCTTTGTTCAGTTTCACTTGCTTGAGAAACTCCTAGGTGCTATAGGCTTCCTTTAGTTTTATTTTATTATTTTATTTTATTTTATTTTATTTTATTTTATTTTATTTTATTTTATTTTATTTTATTTTATTTTATTTTATTTTATTTTATTTTATTTTCCCTTATTTATTTATTTATTTATTTATTTTACTCCCAGGACAAATATAATTCATGTTCACTCTTTCCCCTTCAGAATAAATATCCTCTAATACAACCCTGATCTATTTAAGGTCTTCCATAATGTTCAGTTTCTCTTATTTATTTGTTTGTTTTTTACTCCTTTTTCTTGGAGAGTCCTGTGTGTAGCTAGGAGTTGTACTCAGTGATCCTTATGGGTCCCTTCCAACTCAGGGTATTCTACAACTCCAAGATTCTTTGAAAATATTATGTTCAGCAATCAAGCTGAGATAGAGTAAGAGGAAGACAGGAGTTGTCGTCCAAAGTGCTTGTTGCTTAGAGGCTGACTGGGACATAGGTTTGCTTGTGAGAAGTGATGACTGATTGCTTTAATATCACTTACTCTTTTTCCTCTTTCCTTCAGTCTTTAATATTTATATCTATCAACCTACCTTTTTCTCTTCCTATTCTGCCCCACTGAAGGGAGAAAAAGGTGAGAAATGAACAAACTGCAGCAGGCACTTAGCTGCTGACCAGAGCTGACTCTCCACTCTGATTTGTAGTTGATTCTAATCACAGAATATCTTGACTTGGTGTAAACCCACAAGTCTGATTTCTGGATCCAAAAATCAAACTATTTCTGAAAGCACTGTCCAAACACATCTCAAACTCTGGAAGGCTTGGTGCCTTGATCATTGCCCTGGTGACCCAGTTCCAGTGCCCAACCAGTCTGCCAGTGAAGAAGCTTTTCCTAATGCATAACGCAACTGCCCTCTATCACAGCTCCATGCTGTTCCCTTAGCTATATCACTGGTCACCAGTGTTAAGTGATCAGCACCCATCAATCTGTTCCCTAAGACAAGGAAGTTGCAACACACCATGATGCTTCTTCTCAGTCTCCCTTTCTCTGGACTGAACATACCAAGTGGTTACAGCTTCCCTCCTAGTTTGTCTGTCTTCATGCTTACCCAGGTGCACAGAGGCTAAATTTGTCCAATGAAGTGGCAGTCTCAGTTTTTTTCCAGAACTGGTGGCTAAAGCCACTAAGAAGTTACGAGGACAGCAGCTTAATATTAATGCTAATCCTGTCCCAAATATAATGAATATTAAACTGCTTAATACACCAGATTTGGCCTTTCCCTAGGATTTCCATATACTTTATATCAACTACACTGGAGAAGTGGTAATAGAAAAATACCCCATATGAAATCTGTGGTTAAAGGTTCTCTTAACATTCACACACTGTACAGAAACTGAAGTAGAACTGCTACTGACCAAAACAAAACAAAACAAAGCAAAATAAAAACAAAAAACCCACATTATATACTATATATAATATATGATATATGATATATGATATATGATATATGATATATGATATATGATATATGATATATGATATATGATATATGATATATGATATATGATATATGATATATGATATATGATATATGATATATGATATATGATATATTATATATGATATATTATATATTATGTATTATATATTATATTAAACATGGTGAGATATTTCTTTCTGAGGCAGGAAAAGGGAAAGAACTGAGTACCCATTTCTCTTTCAGTGGAGAAGTATAACTGTACACTCTTAAAAGTTGTGAAGTTTCTTTGCTATTTTTGGGTAGGTGATCATTACCAGACGAAATGATTCAGTGTTTGATAATATTTTCAAATTTCATAAAATCTTCAGGTTTGTTTGTTTGTTTGTTTGTTTGGGGTTTTCTTCGTTGTGTTTTGTTGTTGTTGTTGTTGTTGTTGTTGTCATTGTTGTTTGTTCTCTTGTTTGCTTGCTTTTTTTTTTTTTCCATTTCTTAATATGAGTTCTGAATCTCTGATTTCTATTGAAGACTACAAATCATATATACATACATTTTGGTTGTTGCTGCTCCTGTTAATCAGAAATTATACAGTCCAGTGGTACAGTCCTAACCATTTAGCTGTGCTGTCACTCTGACTAATGGAATCTCTGAGTATGCTTTGGCATCTTCCGCTAAAAGAGAAAGGCTTAGTTCCTGTCACTGCAATCTGTCAGGCATATTCTGTCACAGTCAGTGACTAGTTAGATTGGTTACCACATGGCACTTCTAATTTCATCTTTGCCTCACAACTTTATCCCAGAAGATAAGTTATATTTCATTCAGCTATTTTCCAACTGTCTTTCATTAAGTGCACTGGCAGATTCCTTAGGCTCTGTCTATAATCAGTGAAGAATTGCTGCTCCAGAGGGCAAGTGGGAGCATCAGAATCATGCTCTGTCTCAGATTCTCCAGTTTAATCTTCCTTACTTTATTGAGTACAGCTGAAACTGAGTGGGATAGATACCCTACAGAATAAGAGAACGTTGTCAGTCTGTTATTAACTAATTTGCTTCCGGATTTTTTGTTTTACTGTTTTTTACACCATTTTGCTAATCTGGTGAAGGGTGCTATAATGTAAATCTGCTCCAGGAGAATAAAGCAGCTTCTACTGTGTCTGCTTAGAGACAGGAAAAAGAGAACTGGTCCATGGAATAGAATCTGAAGAACAGTACAAAGAAATTCCATCCAGTAAGTCACTTTTACTAAGGGCCCAAATTAAACGCCTCTGTACAAAGACACATCATATGGAAGATAAGCCAGGGGAAGTGCAATTTTTAGCTCTGTCTAAGGCTATGATATAACAGGGCTCAGTGAGTCACTCTGGGAAAGCTCATCTGATAGAAGTGTTGAGATGGATGGCTACAGGCTCTTCAGAAGAGAGAGGCAAAGAAGAAGGGGAGTAGCCTAGCACTCTGTATTAACAGACTTGACTGAATGGAGCTTAGCCATGATGATAAAAGGATCAAGTGCCTCAAGGGAATGGCCAGGAAGAGAGATATTGCAGATGGAGTACAATATAGACCATTCAGTCAAGGTGTAACTGCATGATATTGTGGCTCAGATTTCTATAATTTCCCTTTATGTTTTTTTTTATACTTACCCTTTTTTTTTTTTTTTTTTTAAGATATTTAGAATGGCTAATTTGAAAATACTGTTAGCTTCCATGTTCTTTTTCAAAATATTTGTATTGATCTTAATATAACTTAACAAGTGTGGTTGTGTGACAAGAGTCACAGTACGTTCCCTTACAAGTTAATTGTTTTACTTTTTGTTACAAATTTTTGCTTACTACTCTCCAATGGATTTTCTGCCCCATGGTGGCATTTGTAAACAGAGCAAATCAAACTTATTAGAAGAAGGAGGTCATGCCAGATATTTCAAATAAAATATCACTGTACAAAATTTTCTATGACTTTCTCCTCAGCTAACTTCTAGTTTTTGTTGTGTGTGCCCCTGTGTTCTTTTCCCACTTTTTTTAATCTTGTCATCTAAAAAATTCTTTACTATTTTTCTAATGTCTACTACCATGGATTAGGTTAATTACATATGAATCTTCAGAAAAAGAAGAAAGAGAGAAACACTTTTATTTTATAGATAAACTATCAGTGATAGTCACAATTCGACTTTTACTATTTAAACTTATCAAAATTAGTGGAATTTTTTATACATATATTTTAAGTTTATTGTACAGAAAAATTTTGAACAAGGCTGTCTCAGATCTTCTAGTGACCTCTAGTGTACTGTAAATTTAATATTTTTTTTTCTTCCACAATTATCAGATCCTGATATGTTCCACATAAACAAACTGAATGTTTACTGAGGGATCTGAAAATATCTGAGGGGGGGAACATTTGTAAACAGTATTTGTCACATCAGTGTCATATCCCATGGGTTTACATTCATGAGTCACTGTCCATGTTTGATTTTTGGATGACAGAGATTCTGGGACATTTACCTTTATAAAGCTGTATAATGCCAAGAAATAATTAGTCTGTATATGAGAAGTGCAGAGGTATTTAAGAAATATAAGCAAATGTTTTGTTATGCATCTGTTGGCACTCCACTATTTGGGAGGGAAAAGATTTCACCATTCTCAGTGCTGGAAACAGTGCTTTGAATTACTGCAGCATTCTTGCATGCTGTCCACATGATGTCCGACGGATGAGGCCTCTAATTATTCTAGAAATTTTGGGTTGAAGATCAGAGACTGAGGAGGAGCAAAGATGGACTACTAGAGATTAAAACAATATGAGAAAGAAATAGTCTCAATGTGAGAGAAAGAGGTAAAAAGAAAGATAAAATGTCCTCAAAAGGAAGACTTAAAATTTTGGGATAAATGACAAAAAGAAGAACATTTAACTCCTGTCATGACCCTAATTAATCAAAATTTATGAAGAAGGTTCAATTTCAGAATGAAATTCTGTTACTTTCAGAGTCATTTTCCCCTGCAGATTTTTCCTTTATTATCTGCATTGGCTCTGCAGATCCTTGTTATATTGTTTTCCACTTGAGAATTATCAGATAGTATGTACTGAAGAGGAAGAAGTCCTATTTAATAATATTTACTATTTTTTGCTTTGAGTTAAAATTACAAGTTCTTCTCGTTTCGTATTTTTAAGTTTTGTCAAACTGTATGCTGTGTTGAGTGCTACGTATATTTTTCTTTGGGCTTTATATTATCATCAGAATTTATTTATTTTTTCTTTTGCATTTTTGTGATTCTTACAATTCTCTAAGTTCATTTGCAAAATGAGCTATGAAAGGTTTTTTATTATCCTCTTTCTTAATTTTGAGTTAGTTGAGGATATATTTACTAGAACTTTCCTCCTAGATTTTTTTTTTCCCTAAGTTCTGCTAACAATTCTCTTAAAATTATTCACGTCTTCTCAAATGAATCTCTAATTTTTTTTTTGCTCAGCTAAACTATTTCACAATGGAAGCATTCTAGTGATGTGCATACTGTTTAAACAGTTAAGTTCTACTTCTCCCAGCCAGTTATGTATACTCCTGACGTATGGTTCAAGTATATTTTTTTTTTTATTTTTTTATTTTTTAATTTTTTTTTAAACAGTACCATAATGAATGATAAATTTCAGAGGTCTAAAATTTCTGCATGTAGCACTTCAGTTTTCATGAGTTAATAAGTTTGCTTGGTTTAGGTAGATAGATTCATCCTTGAAGTCTTGAAGTCGAATTTATAGTTTGAAATTACTTCAGGCTGAGTTTAATCAAGTAACTGGTGAGCATATCCACCAAATGTAAGTTGTGATTTGTATCTTATATGTATTTGTGATGCTACATTTAAATTCTTCAGTGTGACATACAGCCAGCTGCAGAAATGTAATTAGAGAATAGAAGGAGAAAAAAGTCACACTTTGTAAAGTGTAAGTGTAAGTATTTGTATTCTGTAAAGAATACAAGGGACCACAGGCTGATATGAGACATGTTTCTCTAAGCCAACTATTTCAGAAGCATAGAGAATCAATAAAAAATTAATTGTGGATGTAAACTTCTAGTTGTGTCAGATCTCGATTTTCCAGCCAGATTTTCAGTGTATGCAGGTTTACACTGAACTCAAAGCAAGGAGTTGCTGTTTTGTGTTACAACAACTTGATCTGTATAAATTAGTGTACAAATCTGTACCTTTTAACGCTGGTTTTTGCTAGTGGTGTTGGTTTTCTTTCATGCATGTAATAGCTCTTCAACTTGTTGCAAAAGCTGACTGAAGTCCTCCTTTGAACTCAGAACATATATTAAATGGTTGAGAAAAGCATCTTGATTATCAGAGCTCATTTTAAGGTTTATTTTCAGTCTTCATTGTTCCTACTTATTTGTGGTATCTAACTTAATTCTCTAAAGCTTCCTTGAGTACCATCTGATGGATATCATTGTTGCTTTTGCAAGACAGTGTGCCAGAAAAAACATCTGGTTTTAAATGACAGTGAATTAGGCCAACTCTCTGATCTGAATCCTGGGAGGCTATAACATACAGCAGGCAAAGCCTTTCCTTTTATGTACATAGTGCAGAAGACATCTCTGTTTATTATTTGCTTTAGAAAAGCTATCAAAGTGTAAACAGAAACTATAATTAAAAAAATATATATCCAAATATCACAAAAGCTCTTAATAACTCAGTGTTGACAGGCACTGTTTTCTGGTATTACCAGGAAATACCATACCATGTACTAAAGAAACAACATGGTTTCCATGTGGTAACAATGGTAATAGCACACTGTAATTTACCTAACCAGTGTTGTACTATGTGCTGCTAAGTAGCAAAATATTTGAGACCATAATGTGCATGCTAACTGGAAGGTGCCTATAATGCCAGAATTTTTTACCCAATACTTTAAAGGCATATGTGAAAGCAACAATTTTATTATTCAGTACATAAAGTCTTTATGAGCGTGGAATTGCAACTTTGCTCTTTTGGTCTTCCCCATAAGACTAGTCACAAATGTTCCAAGCAAGGGATTTGACATTAATTTTGCTCTGATTCTTCACAGGAAGTCCTGAAGAAATCTTCACAGAGGGATAATCTTATCCTAGAACCTTTCCCCTTTACTCCTCCAAACCTTTAGCACTTTTTTTTTTTTTTTTTTTTTTTTTTTTTTTTTTTCCCACCTGAGTGGATGAGAGAATCAGTTGGATTCATGCTAGAAATACAGAGTTGGAGTTAATAGTTCTTATACTGCACTAAAAAGAACGTGACAAATGAGACAAGGGAAACGATTCTAGATACCAGTTTCTGGAAAATGTATCCTGGTTCTGGTGCCATGTCTTACGTCTGTAGGTTTTCACAAAACAGTGCAACCAGTATTTCCAGCCTTTGAGAATTAGCTAGAAATATTTTCACTTGATACTTTGATACATGCTATTACAGTCCTGGTTAGAAATACTAGCAAGATGGATTTTTACATTGTGATCAAAAATAAAAGAACTAATGGGGAATGTAAAAATTAAATGAATAAGATAGACAGCAAATGCAACAGCCTTCGTACTTGTCACTACCACTGGGAAAAGACAGAAATGGATTTTTTTCGTGCAATCTAATTTATACAGTTATTTATGTATATGTATATTGTAATACTTCTTTGCAATTGAGTAAGTACATACTTTGAAAGAGAAAATCACAGAATCACAGAATTGTAGGGTTTGGAAGGGACCTCTAGAGATCATCAAGTCCAACCCCCCTGCCAAAGCACGTTCCTTACACCACGTCGCATGGGTAGGCATTCAGGCGGGTCTTGAATATCTCCAGAGAAGGAGACTCCACCACCTCCCTGGGCAGCCTGTTCCAGTGCTCCATCACCCTCACTGTAAAGAACTACTGCACATTCGTGCAGAATTTCCTATGCTGTAGTTTCATCCCATTACCCCTAGTCCTGTCCCCACGCACTACTGAAAAGAGACCAGCCTCACCACTATGGCTCCCACTCCTCAGGTATTTATAAACCTGGATCAAATCCCCTCTCAGCCTTCTTTTCTCAAGGCTAAACAGACCCAGTTCGCTTAGTCTCTCCTCATAGGGGAGATGCTCCAGGCCCTTCACCATCTTAGTGGCCCTCTACTGGACTCTTTCCAAGAGATCCTTGTCTTTTTTGTAATTATTTCTTCCTAGGTGCAAGACTCTACACTTGCTTTTGTTAAACCTCATCCGGTTTCTTACTGCCCAGCTCTCCAGCATGTCCAGGTCTTGCTGAATGGCAGCACAGCCTTCAGGCATGTCAGCTAATCCTCCCAACTTCGTGTCATCAGCAAACTTGCTGAGGGTGGTCACTATCCCCTCATCAAGGTCACTGATGAAGATATTGAACCAGACCCATCACAGACCCCTGGGGGACGCCTCTAGTTACAGGCCTCCAGCCAGACATCACACCACCAGCGACAACCCTCTGCACTCTGCCAGTCAGCCAATTCTCAACCCACTTCTTCACTGTCCACTCATCTTTCTCATACTACTTCAGATTTGTTATAAGGATGTCATGGGGGACAGTATCAAAAGCCTTACTGAAATCAAGGTAGACTACATCTACTGCTTTCCCCCCGTCCACCCAGAGCTTGGAGGAATGGAAATGGAAAATGGAATTTAAAAGTAAACTTCACAATGTTCACTTTCATAAAATAAATTTTCTAGTGATAAACATATAAAATAGGTCAAAATATGATCTCCAAATAGAAATATTATTAGATTATTTAAAAAATAAAAGAAAGAAAAGAAAAATCACAACTTCCACAACATCTTGAAATATCTTTAAACAGCAATACTACAAGCATCATATTATATTCTTCATTTTAAGTAAATATCCCAAATATCTAACTTGAATGTAAATAATCAATTAGTCTCAAATTTATACTCATTTTTTCCTCCTAGGTGTTTAGAGAGGTTTTTAGTAGCACAGAACTAGCTATTTAAAGAAAATATTTTTAATTTGAGTGTACGTATGTAGTTCTGTTGAGCAACACAGTGGCTTGGAAGCTCTTTTCAGATTTTTGTCTTCCACAGACTAGAAGGGTAATAGACTTAAATAATTCTTCAACTTTTCTCATATGTAAGTCCAAGCTCTGCAGGAGAGAGTGACTAGCTCTTCTGCATTGAATTCTGTGGGTTTAGTGATGTTCAACAATGTATTTCTGGAGAAACTCCACCAAAGTCAGTATGCAAAATACATGTGAGATAAATCTGGATGCATTTATGATTTATGTTTTATTTTTTTACTAATATTATAAATTTTATGTAAATTATTTTTTGGCAAGCAAAATCACAGACCTTCTTATAGCTCCATTAGAGACACAGAGCTCTCCTGTAGATAAAATGAGAAAAAATAGCAGAACAAAAAGTAACAGTCAGGTACTTAAGACAATTCACTGTGGCTAAGATGCTAAGATGTTCAGTCAGTACTTCATTCATCAGATACAGAGATAGAGAGAAATTAACCTCAAATCTTTAATTCTCAGCTGTACATAGGTAGAGAATGAATAAGAATCAGGTTTGGGTGGAAGGGATGTTTAAGAACATCATCTAGTTGTGGTCTCCTGTTATAGGCACTAAACCAGGTTGCTCAAAGCCCCATGGCCAGTCTACTCTTTAATGTCTCCAGGGAGTGGGCATCCACAACCTGTTTGAGCAACCTGTTCCAGCACCTCACTACCTCCACAAGCAATAATTTCTTCCTAATATCTAGTCTAAATCTACCCTCTTTCAGTTTAAATCCATTTCCCCTCATCCTGTTGCTACACGCCCTTCTGAAAAGTCCCTCCCCATCCTTCCTGTAGGCTCCCTTCAGGTACTACTAGGTCTCTATAAAATCTCCCTGGAGCTTTCTCTCCTCTAAGCTAAAGAGCCCCAGTTCTCTGCCTCTCCTTGTCAGGGATACATTTCATCCCTTAAATCATTTTTGTGACCCTCTGAATGCTTTCTAAAAGGTCCATGTCTCTTCTGTACTGAGGACTCCACATTTGGACACAGCACTCCAGATAATAAATAAATCTCTAAGGTCCCTTCCAACCTGCACGAGACTATGATACTATGATAATGTTTCACCAGTACAGAATAGAGGGGCAGAATCACCTCCCTTGACCTACTAGTCACACACATTTTCCACCCAGCCTGTATTTGTGCTTGGGATTACCCCATCCCAAAGCCCACCTTGCACTTGACTCCCTTGAACTTCACGAGTTTGGCATAGGCCCACCTCTCAAGACTGTCCAGATCGCTCTGGATAGCATCTCTTCCTTCCAGTGCATCAACTGCGCCACTCAGCTTCGTGTCATCTGCAGACTTGCTGAGGGTGCACTTAATTCCACTGTTTATGTTGCATAGAAAGATGTTAAATGGCCACTTGTCACGTCTTCACTTAGACATCAAGTCATTGATTGCAACTCTCTGAGTGTAGCCATCCAGGCTTCTATATACTCCTTCTACTGCACTATGTAGATTCATTGGTACTTCATGGTTTGGTACATTTTACATTTTACATTTTACAGTACAAGATTATCCATGAAGCCAAGATAATAGATGAGTAAACATTGTTAATGACTGTTCAGTATTTCCCACAACAGTGCAAAGATGGATCATACCAGCTAATGCAAACAATAAAGACTGAATTTATGTATATTTTCACATGTAATTGACACTTTTAGAAATGCATAAATACTTTCTCTGGCCTGATTTTAAAAAAAAAAATAAAAAAAAAAAAAGTAAAAATCTTTTTTGCTCAGTGTGTGTCTCCTGCCTTTGTTCAAACGTTTGCTTTGACTCTATTCAGCATTCTCATACAATTAATTTATTCTAATACTTGGTAAGTCATTAACTGAAGGAGTTAATGAAATGTATGACTTGATGTCAAATGTGTGAGTTCTACGGAAAAAAGGATCCAGAGACCATAATAATATGCATCTGCTCCATCTGGTAACTACTTTTACTACTTAAATACCAAGTTCACCATGTAAACTACACAAGGCTATGCTTGTTCTTTCTCTGTTCACTAAATTCTGAGAAAGGGGGAAGGCATTTTGGAGCTGGGTGTACAAACAATGTTGCAATACAAACCCTGACTTGAAGGACTATATGAGATGGGCACTATCCTTGGGTAGATTTCTGCATTTCTTCAAACCATGGGCACCACCCAGAGGGCAATGCAGCCATTTGAGACTGAAAGGAACAAAGGGACATTATTTTCTGATGAAATTAAGTATAACATTAGTCTGAGATTCTGAAGAAAAAAACTGCTTATAGCTTAATTTGCTTGTAATGTGTATCTAGATGTTTTAGCCTCTGTAATCTTGTGGCAAACAGATCTATGTCATACTTAAGTGTGACAAATATTTTTAAAGGAAACAGTTGTTTCGTAAATTTTTCAGCACAGGGACTGCCAAATCAAACAAACATTTCAGTTCAGACATTTATACAATCACTATGAATTTAACTTTACAAATGTCTGTGTTTTTTTAATTTCACTGTAATATTCAACCTATGTGAATAGAATGATATATCGGATACCTGTTTTTTTACCACTACATAGTAGTATTCAGTGGGGATGTAAGCCACACTAAGACAAGATGTCAGTGATTGAAGCCTCAGAGAGACAGAAAGCTTATTCTGTGCTGACTTGTTCTGTTCATTGCTAACATAGAGGAAAACCAGGATTAAAATTACATTCCATAAAATGTCAAAGTAATTTTCCTTAATCTGGGTATGAGGAACAATTCAGATAAACTTTGCTTTTACTTTTCCTCTCTCTCTCTCTCCCTTTCTTTTTAATCTTTTTGTTAGCATTAATATTCTTCTGACACATAGAGGGAACTAGATTTTTTCCACAATAATAAAATCAGATATCAGTCTATTGATATGAACTGTATTGTACATTTTCAAGATTATCCCCTTTTCCTTTCTATCAAATTCAGCTTTTTCACCTTGTTACAGTATTGTCAGGAAGCAACTGATGTCACCCAAGGCACTAGGCACATTAAGTGGAGATCATATCACCATTTAAGTATGAATAAGAGTCAGGAGGCATATCACTACTTTGGGACATCATTTTATACTGACATATTATATGATTTTTGTTTCCATTTTATATGCATAAATGCACAAGTACAAACACAAACACCTATATGTGAAATTAGAAATTATAGATAATAATAGAAATTAATAGAAATTATTAGTATCTAAAATAAAAATGTTAAATGATTGGAAAAACATGAAACTCTAGAAAAATAGATCTCTCAAAGTGTTGTAAGAATCAATTATGAACAGTTTGTTAATATTTATTTGATTTTTGACAATCATTTGTACTATAAACACTATTTGCAATGTATCTTAAATGCACAGAACACAATAAGTAGTTATAAAACAAATATGAACAAATTCATAACTATACTTACATCTGATTTTAGGAAAATTTTAACTTTATACTTAGAATAAGCATGTTGAATTTATTAACATGAAGTTTCTGAGTTTTGACAATTCACACTTCAGAATCACCATGTTATTTCTTATTTTTTAGTTATTTCTTATTTACTAAGTTTTGTTGTTGTTGTTCGTTTGTTTTTTGTCTGTTAGTCATTGTTTTATTTTTTCCAGGAGATACTGGTGAATCACATATGTTCTTCTGTTCTATGCACCTGTACAGCAGCAGTTCTGTACTTTTGGATTATATTGATTTTGTATCTTAAATTTTATATGCAACTATATACATATAATTATTAATTTGCATTATGCAAAACATTCATGTAAATATTAGGTTTTCCAGAAGCCCAGCCAACTAGGAGAAACATTCAAAAGCCTATTTAACATTTGTAGGTATGTGACAAACATTACTTCATAAACAGAGTATTCAGTTAGCAGACAAGTCTCTGTGTTACTGGATTTGGTAACACAGGGCAAGAGAAAAGTAGGTAACTGAATTCCCACAGTAAATTTATACTCAACAGAAATTCTTCAGGAAGGAAGATATACGTCCCAAGTCAATACCAACTTCAGGTAAATTGAGCTCAAAGACAGGGGCTCTACAAAGAATATATTTCAGCTTAATTTGACAATCTCAGAAGAATGCACAGGAAAGTCAAGCAATGTATTTCTATCTGCATGATCATTGACTGTCTATTTTCTTATGGCATTTAAGAGAATAACTGTTTTGCTGTATTCAGTAATATAGTGCCTTCTTTTAAAATATTTACATTAGGTGTTTGCTTAATGATGAGTGACTTGGGAGGTAATTAATGAAGTGCTGTCTTTCACATTTTCTTGGCATCAGGAATCCTCAACTTGAGAATGGTTGTACTTAGTTACAGGAAATAAATGAAATTTTTAAAAATGAAAGAGAGAAAATATTCTAAACCTCATGAAGTAAGAACTCGTGTAACTTTAGTTACTATAGGCCGAAAGGAATTACTTTTACTTTTTTTTTTTTTTTTTTTTTTCCATTTATCAACCTACCTATTTATTTATTTTGAAACGTCTTGATTCTTAGCTAGTTACAAAGCATCTTATTTAGAAATCTGCTCCTTCCCACAGTAGTTGCATTGATGAAATTCACCATATCTAGACAATAGATTCTAGTACTGTTACTGTGTTTCTCACCTGTTATCGTGCTGCCTTTGGAGTGTGCTCAAAAGGGAGCTTAGCCTGTCATTCTTCTCTTGGGGTGTGTTCAAAGAGCTTGTTTTGTTATCTGCTTGATTTCCAGTGATTTTCAAAGGTTACTTCAATAAATACTTTAGATAGAATTCAGTATAACATAATAACTTATTTTGAAAAAATATATATACATATATATTTATACATAATAAGTATATTTATTAAACTTGGTTTAAAAAAATAATTACTTTCAAATTAGTGGAAAAAACAACAACAAAATCCTCTTTTTTTTAATAAGATTAATATTATCAATATGGAACATAACAAAATCCTGAGATGGGTAGCTCATAATAAAAATTAAATCTTAATTAAACATAAGAGCAGTTAATGTTGATAATATTTATATTTGTCTATTGATATTTGAGCTTCACTGTCTAAAAAAATGTGTCTTCCAGATGTTGTTTTCTAAAAGAATTCAAAAAACAATTTGAAAACAGAAATTCCCACGCTATAGCATCTCTACTGATGCTAATGTGCTAATAAAAAACATTAGAAGAATACTGTTTTGTTGTTTGTTTTTTTGTTTTTTTTTTTTTTAAAAAGACACAAGTTATGGGTTTTTTGTTTCTTTTACCATTTTAAAACCATTTTTAATCAGCAACAATACATGGTTCAAAGTTGTACTCTTTCACAGTAATATACAGCACAGTGGAAATTGTGACAGAAATTACAGGGTGTTTTCCAGCTGAGAGAGTGAAATAATGGAATTGTCTTGGAGGACTCATAATAGGGAGACAATCTGAAATAGATTTATTTATTTATTTATTTATTTATTTATTTATTTATTTATTTATTTATTTATTTTGCTGCAAAGTAAATATGGATAAATGCTTATTGCCATTTGGAATCAAGGAGAAAAAGACTACTCCAGTATATACTTCCTAGCGATTTGCTCCCCAAATCATTCCAAGTTAACTTCCTAAATAAAAAGTAATATCTAATATGAAGTAATCCCTATGAAATAATCACTAGAATTGACTTTTAGGTGATGTGTAACCCATTCTCCATTCTAAGATATTCTGAAAGCTCTAAAGTGCTTCTGCTTACTTGGATGCTGCTTTACAGTGCATCTTCAGAACTGTGTCCATCAGAACTGCCAGCTGCTGTCATCTCTGGTATTACTTCCAGCAACCAAGGTAGTCCCATATTTAAAACATCCACTTGTTCCATATGAGTCAAAGAACAAATGTCATTAACTTGGCAGTTAATTAGTCATCGAATTTAACTGCTGTAACCAAAAATTAGTTTTAACATTCTACCCAATTCATCAGATTCTACATCACGTTTTAATTGGGAAATGATTAACAAAATGTTGATAACTGTTTTAGTGTCCTAGTAGTTTTTCATATTATTGCATTCATGAGTTTAGCTTCACCTGAAGGGTGAAATTATTAATAAATACCAATGGGACTTCAAAAAAAGATTAAAAAATTTAAACTTTGATATCAGATTTCAATTAATCTTTTTAGGCTTTGCAGGGTGCTGGTCGGAGTGAAAGGAATTTGTACTGAGGGGATTAACTTTGCTTATCCTGAATGACAGCTACACCTTAACACATTCTACTAACACATGGATGCCCTTGCTGCAGTATAGGAAGTGTTTAGGAGAAAAAAATACTTCATAAGAGATTAGTCAAGCTATAATTCAGAAGTATATGGGTTGTATGTTTTCAATTATTGGAAGGTTTAGATATCAACTAATTCTCCTTGGCTTTGCTGAGAAATGTTTTATGACATTGCTTTGTATCCAGTTGATAAGCTAACAGCTTCTTGTGGATGCAGAAAGGATTTCAATGACTATTTCATCTGTATAAAACCATTTATCATGGGGAGTTAATGCATTAAATAGACATTGTGTGTGTGTGTGTGTGTGTGTATGAATATAATAAGGATCATATAGATCAAAACATATAGTACTAAAATCAAAAGTATTCATATAAAATAATAGAAGTAATTTATAAAATAATGATACATTAAGAAAAAGCTAGTTACAATGCTCCAGCACTCTGACCATCTTTGTGGCCCTCTTCTGAAACTGCTCCAGCATAGAAGAGTAGAGGAGCAGAGTCACCTCCCTCGACCTTCTGGTCACATCTCTTTTGATGCATTCCAGGATACAGTTGGCCTTCTGGGCTGCAAGCAGACATGAATCTGAAGCAGACACTGAATCTTTCATCAACAGACACTCCAAAATTCTTCTCCTCAGGACTTCACTAAAGCTATTCTTTACCCAGTCTGTATCTGTGCTTGGGATTGCCTGATGCAAATGCTCCTGGCCTTGTTGAACTTCATGAGGTTGGCACCTCTCAAGACTGTCCAGGTCTCTCTGGATAGCATCCCGTCCCTCTAGTGCATCAACTGCACCATTCAGTTTGGTGTTGTCTGCAAAACTGCTGGGAGCACACTTGATCCCGCTGTCAATGTCCCTTACAAAGATGTTAAATATCACCAGTCCCAACACTGATCCCTGAGGAATGCCACTCATCACAGGTCATTTTTCTCCAGTCTGGTGACAAGGATATCATGCAGGACAGTGTCAAACACTTTGCACAAGTCCAGGTAGGTGATGTCATTTGCTCTTTATCCACTGACACAGTAACTCCATGAAAAAACGCCACCAAGCTTGTCAGGCGTCACTTGCCTGCTTGTGGAAAAGCCATGTTGGTTACTACAAATGTTCTCTCTCTGTTTATAGAAATAAGAGTTTTAAACAGACTCAGGATTAAGATTTAAGGGTTACATTTGCCTAATTTCCTTATATATTTAAATGATTCTTAGTTCATGAAAAAATAAAAGGCAGTCACCTAAATTAATTTAATTAAACTACAGCTAAATGGTTACCTAATTGTAGATAGTGAACAGAAAAATGAAATATATCCATCTCAAAAGAGAAGAGGCCATCCCAACAAAGACCAATCGCCCTCACCAAAATCTATGTAAGAATCGTAAAACAAGCCAGATGCTGAAACTTGCACAAGTTCATACATCGAAACCAGTCAGCTGTTAGCTTTCATTCTTCAACACAGAAACCACTTGTATATCTCCTATTAAGCACCAATATGTAACATATCATTAAATACTTCTCCTCCCTGTAGTTTTGCCATAACAGTATGTAAACAGATGTGTCCATAATAAATACGACTGATATGGTGAGCTGTTAGCATGTTATACAGGTCCCTGTTAGAGACCTGTTTAACAGGTGGTAGCACTCTGAATAAATGTACACAACTGCTGAAGATTTGCTTAGAATAGATTCAATCATTTTCAGCTGGAAAACATCAAGGTTCAGTAAGAGAAAGCCAGCAAAAAAGGACCTCTGATTCTAAATTACAGTGTATGTAAATATTACAGTATATGTATATATATATATGTACAAAAGAGGTGTATAATACCCCATAACCACCAGATAAAACAGTGTCATGATATTTAATTTAAAAGTGTAAATGAAAGAATTTTTGTCATTGAATCACCGTAAGAATAACTGCATTAAAATAACTATTTGTGAATCAAAACAGTGTATTTGAAAGATTTATTTATGCAGTACAAATGAGTTAGCAGACTAAATCAATCTAATAGTAAAATCTTATGAGTAATTTGACCTTTTTCAAGGTCAATTATTTTCACAAACTAGTTTTTCATCTTCAGCATGTTGGCAGAATATCAGCATCCAAACACAGCCCATTATAGCGATATCTGTTTCATATTTTTGAAACACTTCATTACAATAGATGCAGAAGCACTGAACTGGATCCAATTACAGTTTTAATTGTTGAGAGACAGTTAGACATTGACTTTTTATTATTATTATTTTTATTTTTTTTTTACCCTCTATTCAAAGCAAGAAGAAAAAAGCTCTAAAAACTACAGTGTGGTATTACAAGAACTGATCTGCTGGCTATTAAATAGCTGTGTCACTGAAAGCACTGTTTCAATATTTTGGGTGTATTTTATTTCAGAGTAGAGAAATAGGTACTAAAGATTCATAAAATCCTCAGCCAAGAAAAGAACACATCCTGTGCTACTGTATAAAGACATAAATGGGTAGGTTCCTGGGTAATGGTAAATTAAACTTTTACATCAGACAATACAAAAAGGGAAAAATATTCTCGTTATCAGTAACCTCTCTATGACAGGCACAGCACAACAAAGACTCACTTCTGTCATTCTACACAATCAAAATGGTAAGAACTTTTTACACAAATAAATGGTTGTTTCACAGTTTAGAAGAAGCAGAAATGTTTCCATGGGACGTGCTTCCATATTTCATAAAGTAAATGTTGTTAGGAAAGAGGATGAGGCAGAGACTGATGGTAAATTCCTTTGTAGAATATCTGCATATTAAACACAGGGCTCTAATTGCCTGACCATTTCTTAAGAATGATGATTGCATTGCTGCTGTTTTTTGTCGTTGTTGTTTTGGTTTTTTTATCTGCGTGTGTGTTAGTAGTAGTAGTTCCAGGTATTAGTTTCTAGCTCTAAACAAGAGAACTACTTCCATTACGTATTATCAAATACACATGAATATTTACAAAGATCTCTAAGAACAATCAAGTAATTTGTGTCTGAGAGTCTAATAGCAGTTAAAGATAGAGGATGTGATTCCACCTACTCTCATACAGAATATTAAAACTGCCAGCTGCAGCATGAAGCAGACAAAAAAATCTTTATTGAATAAATTATCTAATAAGAACAGAGTTTTCTGTTCATAAAGTATTTTGAAGCCAATTCTGATTACAAGTGCTCATCATGTTCTGCATAGACATCTGGAATAAATTAGCTGAAGTGATTTAAATTGGATATTGATTGTTTACTTCAGCCAGTAAGTATAAAACATTTAACATTTCTGAAAAGTCACAGAAACGTCAAGTATTACTTCCTGGTCCTCATTAGATGACTGTAGCTTTCAAGTATAATCACTAGTTTTCTTTGTTTAGTTGTTCTGTCTGCAGTTTCTGAGGCTTATTTAATGTATAAAATCAGTCATATCAGACAGCTGCTAGCAATGTTCAATTTTTGCATTCTGCTATTTCAGAAAAGCAAGTACACAAGCTTTTTAGATCTTATTTAAAAAAATAATAAAAAAAAAAAAGGTTCATTTTGTTTTCTTATTTTCTTTTTTGCACTGTATGAGTCCAATCCTTTTGGTTTAATATTAAAATAAATAAATACATAAATAAACAAAGAGTAAAGCAGATCTGGTCCTAATTTAATTTTGTATCCTTTAAATGTTCTGTCTGAAGATAGAACCAAAACCAAGAATGAACAAATCTGTGTGTTCCAGCTATGAGGAAACACAGTCTGATACAAAATAAAAACATTCCCTTTTGTTAGCAGGCAGCCAAAAATCAAGTTGTCCAGGCAAGTCCCAGAACGCACTATGTCGGCACAGCACAGGGTGGTGTCATGCTGAAATGCTAATCAAAATGCCCAAAAGTGAGATTGTGCTATCAGCACAGTGCTTGTACAGCTGCACAGGGCTGGCTATGCTGCTTCCAGCTATTCAGCTATCTTATTCAAAGATGAATTTGGCCATAGTTTGGCAACATGTTAATATGTCTGCTTGGTTTCTCATGAAAGATCAAAAATAACACAGCAACATTTTTCAAAGTGCCAGTCTGCTTCACTTTTATTCTACTGTTTCAAATATGTTCAACATTAGATTATGGTTTTATCAGTAAAATTGTGCTAGATCAGGCTTCAGCATGGCTTAGAAAAATATACAATCTGGTGTAAATTGGATATCATGTATTCTGACTAATTTGACAAAATAGAAGTATTTGCCTGAGATCATCTGTCTTGAACTGGCTCTTCTTTCAGTAACGCACTGATCTAATTAGAGGACATGTCACCTAAGAAGGTGCAATATGTAGTACAGACATACAGAAGACAAACAGAGATCTGCTCACTGCTTGTTGCCTTAATTAGGATTCAGTGGACTGCTTACAAGGGACCTCTGTTTCTGTTGTATTTATCTGGAAATAGAAACATTAAATTACTAAACTGATGGAAGTCTGACATGGCGGATAAGAGAATAAAAAGCACAAGTGTTTATGATGACCTCTAAATAGCTAATATCTGTTCTTTTTCACAATATTTAGTGTTCAATATTTTTAAATTCCCAGCCTTGAAAATAAGTGATGATTAATCATAGAAACATAAAATCATAAAATCGCAGAATGGCTTGCGCTGGGAGGGACTCCAAGGATCACTAAGTTCCAACCCCCCTGCCACAGTCAGGGCCACCAGCCTCCAGATCTGGTACCAGACCAGGTTGCCCAGGGACTCATACAACCTGGTCTTGAACACTTTCAGTGAAGTATCCACAGCCTCTCTGGACTGCCTATTCCAGCACCTCACCACTCTGTCTGTAAAATCGTTCCCCTGATATCCAATCTAAAACTTTCTTCCTTGAGCTTAAAACCATTTCCCCTTGTATTATCACTACCTACTCTTGTAAAAAGTTGATCCCTCTTCTTTTCATAATTCTCTTTTAAATACTGGGAAGTTGCAATGATGTCTGCTTATAGCCTTCTCTTCTCCAGGCTGAAGAGCCCCAGCTCTCTCAGCCTGTCTTCGTAGAGAAGGTACTCCAGCCCTCTGATCATCTTTGTGGCCTTACTCTGATTCATCAATCTCATGTTTCATTAAATCTTTTATTCTAATAAAATAAAATAAAATAAAACAAAATAAAATAAAATAGTAAACAAGTTACATACAATAGTACATAGAAGACATAGAATCACAGAATTGTAGGGACCAAAGGGGACCTCTAGAAATCACCTAATCCAACCTTCTGTACTAAAGCAGGCTGTACAAGAAAGAATCCATGTATTGGGTATCTCCAGAGAAGGAGACTTCACAAACTCTCTGGGGAGTCTGTTCCAGTAATTTATAACCCTCTAAGATAAGAAGTTTTTCCTCATGTTCAGATGTAACTTCCTCTGGTCCATTTTGTGCCTACTTCCAGTCATCCTGTCACTTCATGCAACTGAAAAGAGCCTGGCTGCATCCACTTGACTACTGTCCTTTAGCTATTTCTAGACACTGATAATAATAATAATAATAATAATAAATGATAATAATAATAATAATAATAATAAAATGACATCTCAGTCTTGTCTTCTTCAGGCTGAATAGACCCCAGAACCAGACACATTACTCTAGATGTGGCCTCACCAGGGCAGCACAGAGGAGGAAGATAATCTCCCTTCAACCTGCTGGCCAAGCTCCACATCCATACCTAACTGTGTGTATTTAGAGATAATGTTTTTCAATCTAATTTTTATAACTTGGAAGAAAATTTACAAAAATTTCCTTTTATAGCAAAAATAGTCCTTTAAAAGTATAAACCAGAAAGAAGAAAAAAAAAATAGATTTATTATTTTATTTTTTTTTTTGTTCTCCACTCTCATTTTCTTAAAGACTCATTGCTTAAAGAACCATCCAACATTTGGGTTTGGCAGCTTTCATAATCCACAGTTCTGCATTTACTTTTACAGAAAGTTCAAACAATTGTAAATTGTGAATAAATGATTAAAAAATGCATAATCTTTCTACAAATTATATGCAAGAACTGGATTTGACAGATAAACTCTTCCTAAAAATATTTGGCTCTCAATGAACAATAGACATAATAAAACATACACGGTAGTTTTGCTTTGTGCATTGGATTCCTGAAATATTATTATAAATACAGTTAAACAGTTTTAGAACTTTTTTTCACAAGTATTAACAGTTTGAGGATTTCATTTGCCACTGGTGGTATTAATAAACTAGAAAGAATATGAGTGTAGATTATATCAGACTGAGGCAGTTACAGGCCTTGTAGTGTGACCTTGCCCTGTGAAGTGATTGCATTAAAACAAAACAAACAAATAAAATTGAATGAAGAATTCAAAAATAATAATAATTTAAAAAACAAAAAGAAACAAAAACAACAAAACAATACAAAGTCTTTAGTTTGTTCTCTCTCTGTGATTTCCATATTCCATCTTCTCAACTCCCAGTTTAAATGCAGAAGCACAGTGGCATTTTTGCTCCAATTGTTCATTTCTCAGACTCATACTGGACTCTGAAAGTGAAGCTGGATTTTCTCTTGCTCACGTCTTCTACAAAGACCCTGCAATCTGACTTTTATAAATATTGTTAATGATGTGCCAGCTGGAAACAAGCCCAGTTCGCTCTCTGGGAGCTGCATTGTTTCTGCTGTGCAACAAGTCACTAGTAACAACAATTTGCTCTAACTAAAAGGCTAAACACACCAGTAGGCAGAGATGTAACATGTCTTGGAAGACTTCTGTTATTGTTCTAATTCTACTGCACTAGCTTGCTTAGTCATCTTGGACAAATTGCTCCACTTCTCTTTCCTATCATTCCTACATCCATGAAAAGAAATAATTTGTTAATTACATGATCTAAAATAGGACAGAGATTGCATAATATCTTCTTAATACAAAGGTAGTCAGGAAAAGGCTGGCTGTATGCATCATTGTCTTTTTGTAAAATTAAAAAACAAACAAACAAAAGTGTTTGCCTATGTCTATTTAAGAATAACGTAAATTTTAATGTATTTTCTTATAAACTATGCACTACTTCTAACAGAGGAAAAAGGAATACCTAAGTAGTCATTCATAACAATGAGAAGGACATCTAATGTATAGAAATGTTTATGCTTGTCTACTGTTTTCAGTATTGTAGCACACACTAGAACAAACAAGAAATACTGGTATTTTTACATTCTATAGAAAGTTACATGCTGGTATCATAAAGGATTGTGAAATTTCCTAATTAAATTGCTTTATGGCTAGTCAAGATTAAAATAAGAAGGACAAAACAAACAAATAAATAAAACACATCAACAATAAAAATATAGAGCTGAAAAGAATGAGCAGAAGAATGAATGTCTATACATATTTTATTCACATTGGCCCAGCAATAGCAATGCAAAACTTTTTGCATGCACTATGTTTATCTCCAACATTTTGCTTCCCTCACAATTTAACAACAAACCAAAGATTTCAGAATTACTTTGTATCTAGATGTTTCTTCATGATGTGACTAAAAGAAATTGCATTTAATCTCTCTGTTAAAATGCTTTAACAAATCAATTTCTATTTCTTCCTATGACCTTACAGTGATGTCATTTGGCACATACAATATTCAAGACAGCAAGAAAGGAAGAGAGTTAATGAAGGAAGGCTTTGGTACCCCTGACTTTTTTTTTTTTTTACACACTTGCCAAAGACTAGTATCAGCATATCATATATACAAGGGATGCTCCAAAAGCAATGCATCCTCTTTAATTATGTTGCCCATGATGTCAGAAGTGGATCTTGATGGCAGAATAGGCTGAATCTTTCCACCAATATTCCATTACATTTTGTTGTGGTGTGACAGATGGCAGTAGATGGGTAGTCTGAGAAAATAATGTCTGATGTTAAAGTATGTATGAAGCAAAGGTTTGTCATTTAATTCCTCCACATGGAAAAAAATTGACATTACCAGTGTTTTCCATTAACATTTATGGTGACCAAACAGTGGATGTCAGCACAGTGGGGCAGTGGGTGGTGTGTTTCAACAACAGTGACAGCGTCACTGCATGATTTTAACAAGAGTAGCATTCAATCTCTGGTTCACCACTGTTGAAAATACATACATAATGATGATGGCTATGCTGAAAAATAGCCTTCTGTAGCTGAAAATTTACTCTAACAAATAGTGTTATTTTGCTCTTTGTGTCTGTTGTTGTTTTCATGGAAATAAATAGAAGGCATTGCTTTTGAAGCAATCTATGTACTTTCTAGATGAGACAAGTAGTGACGAGCAAAAACTAATATAATCACCTGGCTATTTACTAAGCACAAAGAAAGGCAACATGTCTGCAACGAACATATTACAAAGTTATGGATTTCTTGAGAAGAGAAAATTGATCTCTAGTTGGAAGCATCTGTTCATGAATTTTCATTGAGGGACTGAGCACACACTTAAAAACTAGTGTTCCATTGCAGATTAACATAAATTATTTTCTGAGATACTGCTTGAAGTACTCAAGAAGGAAGTTCATGAAGTTGTCCCTTTATTATGAAGAAACTGATTCCAAAGGATGCAAAAAGGAAAGGGGCAGCTGAAAGAAACTGCTGCTTACTTTTCTGGCATACAATCTTGCTTACCTGGAGAAATATTTGTTCTCACTTAGAGCTATACCATTCCATCAAATTCCGACCTCAGGACTGAAATCTACGCACCACTGAATTTAAACTACTGGGAATAATAGTAATAATATTTTTAAATAATAATAATAATTAAAACAAGAAAGAAAAGAAAAAAAAAAAAAGGCATTAGTGGAAAGACTTCACTGACTCACTTTTAAAAGAAGAAGCTATGAAAAATGACTGGGTAGAGAATACAAACAGTTTCCATATTCCTCTATAAGAGGAACTGAATCCCCTAGTAGAATTAATTTCCACAGATGCAAAACTTTACACACAGCTATTTTTGGCTGGCAATGATAAAACCCTTTATTTCTTATCCTAGTTAAAGTCTCTTACTTCTAATTTCTTACAAGCTGATGCAAAATGATTTCTTCAGAGAGGCTATAGAAAGAGTATCCATTTTAATACTTCCTTGTGGAAAGATTTCAAGGATAAAAATTTATTCAATCTCACCATTACTGTCTTTAAAAGGTTAAAAATATAGGCATGAATTATTTAAATATTATTCTGCCACACAATGGTTACAAAATAGCAATGTAACAGTAAGTAGTCTATTTTACTATGTGAGCAGGAAAAATGCTGATGCAAGGGTCATTCTGTATCATCTCCTGAGCTTGTCATCATCCCAGCGTATCTAGTGTTTGAAGTAAGGAGGAAACAAAGAACCAGAGTGAGAAAAATTGGAAGAAAGAGTCTGCTGATGTTCAGAATTGAACAGGAATGTTCTTGAATCCATTTTTGTGCATTTGTCCATGCATTGAAAAGGTCAGCATTTCTGCAGAAGCAAGCTGCATTTTTGAGTGGGAATAATGCTCAGAAAATGCTCACAATTCCTTGCAAACTATACCAACACTGCAAAATAAATAAATAAATAAATAAAAAATACATAGATCAGAGATATCTGAGCTAGCACAGCAGTGACTGACAAGTCTGCATGGCGAAGAGGAGACATTTGTGGGGCTCAGGTCTAGAAACAATACAGCTTCTTTTGAAGAAAATGAATCTGGGCTAAAACATCCTTCCTCTGAATGGCAGCTGTGCTACTCATCTAACTCATTCAGGTGCTGCTGACTCATTCCAGCCAAAGGACACATACACTTCTAAATTTCCTCTATTAGCCCAGTCAAAACCACCTCAGGTCTACCTGCACTTGCTGGAGAAGCTTACAGAAAGGTTGCCAATTCACTTCACAGCTACAGAACTATGTGTAACTGTTGGACGCTTGCATTGACATGGTTACATCCCCAATTAAGCCCCATTTTCTTGCTGTACAATTATGGCATACCATGAAAATTATTGTGTCTCCTCCAGGAACATGCCAGGGAGTTGCAGAATGCAAATTGTCCAGAATGAATGAAATCTCAGTAGGCTAACAGTATAGATTTTCAAAAGTAATTAAATTGTGCTTGTTCAGTCACGTTGAATTCATAGCAGCAACTGTGTCTTGTCCTGTTTTAGCATAAGCAGTATAGTTTACTAAAGATTTATATGGAGAAAATGGTACTTTCATTGCAAAACTAAGCATTGTATTATTATGTATTTAAACAGAGTAGAAATTTTATAATTACTTTCAGCTTTTTATCATTATCTCCAGTATGTCAGGGACTCAGAAACAAAAGTACACACCAGGGGCAATCAGGCATAAACATGCAATTTGTTCTTTAGCTAAGTAGAATATTTGGCTACTTTCTTGTTACCCTTGAGTTATAAATCCCTGCGAGGCTTCAGTCAAACATGGTAAAGATCCAGTTAGTCAATCTAGTGGGATGCCTGTTCAGATTATCCCAATTCCTCCTCAGTTCAAGCTGCTGGTACATGCATGTAATAATATACCAGTAGTGTGTGTTGAATATTCAGCTCTTATGTAATTAGACATTTGCTGTAAAGAACTACAGAATTATGTAATCATCCTAGTAGGCCAAGCTTTATTTTCTGTGCTACTGAAGCATGTATAATTTGTTATCCACCGCACTCAACTAATTTATTCCTCTGCTTTCTGGATTAAATATTAAGACACCAATAAGCAAAGCCCATCTGATTCAAATAACTATGATGAGATTTGATGGCATTTGAGTACATTCTCCTTATGTAGATATAATTAATATTGCGAAAAGACTGGATTTACTAGATTTTTTTTTTATTATTATTCTATCTCCTTAGACAAAGAAAGCTGTATTAGCAGAGAGAATGTTTGTATGATAGATGTACCCAAGGAGTATGCTCTTAGTTCCTGGAAAATATTTTGCAAGATTTAGGCTTTTAGCCAATATTGCCACACTGGCAAGTGTCTTAGTTTAAAAGTAGTCAGAGTCTGAGTTAGTTCAAGTATTCTAGATTTATACAGTTTGGGGGGGAATGTGAGCACCCATCTTGTGAATTCTCAATAGTAAGAGTATTAGAACTCCTGAATAATTAAGAAAAAATATTGAAAAACCCTTTAGAGTTAGTCTACTGTCCCAAGACAGGCAAGTCTGTGAAAATGAAAACTGTCAGGAAATAAAGAATAAAAGATGTTCCCCTGGAAATCTTAGATATCTTTTAAGATACACGTTCATCAGTGTAAATGATGGAATAGCTGTGAAACATGATTACTCTCTAAATTAAATTCCCATTTAGGGCCTGTGTATCAGCACAAATACAAACTTGAACAGCCGCCAGAGTTTTGAATCGCCAGGGAAACGCATCCCAACAGGAGAAACTTTACACACATACATCCAGTATGATGAAACACACAGTTTCGAAATTCAAACAATATTTTCAGTATTTTGAAGACTACCCAAACTGAAATTACTACTGAAATTATTATGATTTAAGCTAATCACCCCCTGATTCTTCTTAATGAAATATGATTGGGTGCAGAATTTAATAGTATTATAAATTACCATAAATAATAAATAGTATTATAAACATCCTCAACATCAGCCTATATTACCCAGCATAATCTGTGTTTCATCTGCATTTCCAGTGAGAGTAGATTTGCTAAGAATCAATCACTAGTAGAACTGTAGACACTGGAAATATTTTTTTTCTTTCTTTTTGTTTTTCTCTTTCTTTTCCTTTTTCCTACTGATGTGTTGCTACCAAGATTGAATGCAACAAGAAAGTACTCATGATCATTTAAGGTAATAAGGAAATCCATATACAGGCACATTTTATCACAATGAATGTAGTTCATAGAATTATTTTAAAATGTGGATTTTTTTTTGATTTTTTTTTTTCATATCTAAAACATTTATGTTTTTGTGCATCAACAGGATCTGTTGGACTCTGGACTCTAGTAACTAATTGTCTCATAGCTCTTAAGAACTTGTAATCTTATTTTATTCTTTTCTTTCACTTAATTCAGACTGAATTATCACCTGTGTCTCTTGATAGAGTATGGTAAAATGACCAAAAGTGATGAAAGAGAACCTCTTGGATTTCACAAAGATGATGGACCAACACTGCTTTTTTAATTGACTCTAGTAGCTATTTATCATTAGTTACAGAAGTTCTGAAATCAACTGAGATTTATGATGGAGTTATAGTGGCATGTCAAATAAATGCATTCATGCAGTATAACAACAACTATGATAACACAAATAATTCTCCTGATTTTTTTTTTTTTTTTTTTTTTTTTTTTTTTTTTTTTTTTTTTGAGAATTATCAGATCTATTATGATTGAAAATTCCTAGGGAAACCGTTGTTTATACTATTTTCTTGTTATTAGAACTACAAGAGACATCAACTACAAAGTAGTTCAAGTAGCAAAAGGCCATGACAAAACGGAAAGAAATTCTACATTTTAGTAGACTTTGGCTTTGAAAATAGAGAAAGACCAAAAAGCAAAATTGTTTTGTAGTGTCTCATATAAATTTAGGACTTTAAGTGAGGGACTTGTATCTTAGTAGCTCTTATGTCTAACAACATATTTGTGTCAAAGTGACATGTACACCTTGTCTGTTTGTTGATGAAAGTTGTTCAACCTGAAGACATAAATGTGCAAACACACTTTGTTAAAATGAGATGTGAATCCTTGTTATATATTCAATTCAATATTTATTTATTTATTAATGTAACAGAGAATGAAAACTACACCAATTTCATGCAGAAACAAGACATGTCTACTGACATTGGTGAGAGACTTCAAGATGAGCATGATTTTTCCCCTTGTCAAAAAACACAGCAAATTATATTCCTTTGTGAATGTGTGTGAACAAATATGTGAACAAGTGGGAAAAAAATAAAAAAAGAAATATGGCAAGTGTTCCAGAAATGTTTTTAATTCATTTTGACAATTTAGTTTATATTTCTCTTTAGAACATCTCAGAATTTACTTTGTTACTCTGATTGAGGGATACAAACCCTGGAGTATATTTTATTGGAGAATCTAAGAATGTATCCACTCTTTAGCTCTTTGTCTACCTTCCTTTATGAGATATGGAGTATTCAATTACAAAAGAGAATACACTTCATTAGGCCAGTTATAGGGAAAATAATTTCACAAGGTGTTTTATCACTTTAATTCTGGCTGAAGTAGGTGACTACCACTTTTAAAGAATAAAGGCGTTGTAGAGCCAGAAGTTTTTATTTAGGTATGCACAGTTGGGTACAGGTAAAGAATATAAAATTTTCATCAGTAGAGGTAAGCACACAAAGCTGATGTACATGTACATGCTGTATTACGCCTTCATTTTTCCTCTCTATAAAAGATTTTTGATAGAGGTAGTATATTTTTTCTTATTTTTTGCTTATGATATACTTTATACTTAAGGATAGCTTTAACTTGCTTTACCTAAATTGCTACATATTGAATTTCATCTATTGCTTTTCATTTAGAATTGTTCTATACTCAGTTTACCATTTTGATCTTTTAATCTACTTAAACTACTAACTTTTTATTCTGTAGATGTTTTTTTTTCTTTAAAATCTTCTCTCACTGTATCAATTCTTACAAGGTCCCCAACAAAAGTACTTCAATAGGGATACTTGAAATTTCATTAAAATAACTATGTTCCAGTAGTATACTTACCAGCACAATAGTGAGTAATGAGGTTAAATTGTGTTCCCATTTTTTTCTACTTGCTTTCTTCTTTTGTTTATTCTTTATTTTGAACACCAGTCTTCAACATGAATACCTGCACTGAATACGCAATTAACAGAGCACACAATTCTATTTATTGCAGGGACTATATCTATTGTGAACATCTGTCCAATGATACATTAATAGGAAAAACTTAAAAAATAAGTTGCTTAAAGGCTTTACCAGCAACATCAAACAATCACCTTATATTGAAATTACGTAAGAGATATTTCCTTATTTCAGTGAGTGGCAGTTATTCACTGGAATGGAAGGGGTGATCAGTTAATATAAAATGCTTTAAAAGATTTCAAATTACTTGAGATTTGCATACTTTAAGTACTTCAACCCCTCACCTTGAATTCACTAAAATCCTTCGCTGAGATAAATTCACATGTGCTGTAAAAGAGAAAGGTGAAAGAACATAAAACAGATTCATTTATTTTTCTACATAATATAAAATTTTCTTAGGACAGAATCTAAAAAGAAAAAAGAAAAAAGAAAAAAAGTAACATTGATTATTTGGTAAATCCTCACCTACTGAATTACACTGATAGAAAAGTTTATCTGCTAGTTTGGCAATATTCAACTATTAAGGACTGAAGCAAGTGATGCTTATGAAAAGTTAGAGCATAGGACCCTCTAAGAATTTTAAAATAAATTTTATTACAGTAAGGCTCATTACAAAAGTAAAAGTACTGGGAGTAGCATGAAACACGATTATTTTCTCATACTTTAATAACAGGATTGACACCCCCACCCCCACCCCAAAAATAGGCAAACTTATAAAATGTTTGTGGTGTTTTTTTAGTTTTTTGGGTTTTTTTGTCTGTTTGTTGTTTTTTTTTTATTGTCCAACAATCTTCATCAGAAAGCACTTTTTTAAGAGCTGATTATTTTGGTTGTATATCTCATTTTCATTGAACATACATTGAAAATATGAGATCCATCATATCTAGTATCCAAATCTAGTATCATTTTTATTCAGAATGGCAGCTTCATTTTTCATTTATAACCTAGAAAAAAACCCACAGAATTCTGGCTGGAATATCACCTGAATTATCAGTTTATTTATCTTGTTTGTATTCCCCTTTGAAAATTAATTCTCAGTTATTTGTTTGATCAGTGAGAGATCTTATTTAAAAATGGCTAAGGTTTTCATAAGCATTTCAGAATCCACTACAAAATAGTCTAGACAACTAGGATGAACCTAGACTAGTTATAGAACTTAATATCATACATGAATTTTTAAAGTACTCATCTACATATTAAAATAATTCTTACAGTCCATTGAAAAGTTAATTTCATCAAATGAAAGTCTATAGCTCATGCTTTTTATTTTTATTGCAGCAAGTTTGTTAAGATAGGAAAACCACTTCTCTGTCTAACTGAGTTGAAACTTTAATGTTTTAATTTGATAGAAAATCACAGGAGAGTTAAATTTAGCATATAAGTGCCGTAGGCTAAATTCATCCAACTTACATAGATGTTAAGAAAATGAAGTATCCTAATAGTTTTACTACTTTCAATTTCAGTCTCTGAGATTCACAGTATTACCACTTGCAAATACAGCAAGCATGCTTCCATGAGAAGAATACATACTCATTACAGCAACAAAGATTTCTGCTCTGAAATTAAATCACAGAATATTACGTACTTTTGCATATTTTCAATAGGTACATGAACTTTTTAGAGAAAACTACTCTTTTTGGGTGTAAACTACCCAAAAAAAAGGTGATAGTCACAATCCAATTAAAGAAAATGTGCTTAACCATCCTAAATATCAGAGATCACCAAATACTCCAAAAAGAGGAATCTTCAGGTTATTTCCCTTGAGGCAGCCAGCCTTTAATGAGGCTTAGAGCACGAACTGCTTTCACCTGTGCTCTCAGGGCTGGCTGTGTCCCTTCATCAGGTGCTCAATCATTGGTTCAGGCCTTGAGTTTGCAATTCCCATACAAATGTCTTGCAGAGAAATAAAATTCCAGTAACTCTGATATGCATCCATTTACACCTAACTCCATTCATATTCTTCAGTAGGAAACAGCTTTTCCACTAGAAGAACAGACTTGTTCTGGTGGAAACATGATAAAGAAACCCACTCACATTAAAAATAAAATGAATATATCGATTGAAACATTCATATTTTTTTACTTTGTCACACAACATAACATTGCTTGCAGCTGGAGTCCAAACTTATGAATAGAAATACAAAGCTACATTTTCTGAGACAGAATTTTCCTGAAGGATAGAAAGCAGCAAATTAATGTGCACGACTGGTCTTTGATAACCGCCTTGAAGGAGAGTGGACCCTAATGCTAACATCAAAGATAAACATTAGTGATGGAAGTTTTAATCCAAGAATCATAACCTGTCTTCACGTGGAACAGATTTTGCTAACATTTTAATTTGACAGATTTCCATCACTGAGACCTTTGTATTCATTGGCATATTTTGTTAGTCACTGCCCTTCCCCAAATTTAGGCACAGCAATCTGTTTTGTCCTTATGCAGGTTGTGTGAGGTATGTAGAAACTCATTATTTCTTCTCTTTTCCCAAAAAGTAATAGCCATGACAGAAATAGAGTTTAGTTTCCATAGGACAACAGCTAAATAGCTTGCCAATATAATTATTCTGGGATTATATTAAACCATGTTCATTGTAATGTTCTGGCAAACACAAGAAACTATACTAGCCAAAGCATAATATAATGTGGTAACTGTATCTATTTCATGGTTTTTCCAGGAAAAGAAGGGCAATAAATATACGTGCCCTTACTTATGCTGATATGTCAAAAAAAAAAACTTCTAGATTAACTCTACATAAGGCACAGTGAGGACAGAGGCCTTCTATTCAAACAAAATGAAGATAATGTTTCAAATAATGCAATATTTCTATCAGTGTTTTATAATTCAAGTTCAATAGTACAATACAGTATTTATCTCCATGAGATACTTGTTGAATAGACAGGATAATTCTTTAGGGAAACACTCCTCAACACTTGAGGAATTCATTTCCTCTACACAGCTCTGGAAGGAAGAAAACAAGAAAGGGAGGATGAATTTTATAACAAAAACAATATTTTTAATGTATGTCAGAGACATAAGAAGAGACAACTTTCTCGTATGTCTAAGGGAATCAAAGGTATAAAGACCTGTATTTGAAAATTCCTACTATTTCTCCTGATATTTATTTATTTATTTTTTTAAGAGAATCCCACAGAAGATATTTTTAATGTCCTAGTGTTCATCTTTACCCAAATAGATGCTTACACTCACTTAGTGACCCCATTTAACCAGTTTTTGAACTCCCTTCACCTCCTGCAACAACCAGCTGACAGGTTCATTTGCACAGTAATGAGTGCTGTCTCTCAGCCTTCAAGAGGCTGATTTAAAGAGATTGCCTCCTAGCAGTGCCTGTTAACTGTGACTGACATATCAATATGATACAGGCTTATATTTCCAACCTAATCCACCTTCACTTATAGGCATAGGGACATTTTAGAGTCATCGAAAATTCCAAATATAAAATCTTCCTGTAAAGATTGCTATGAGTATGTGTATTATTTATTTATTTATTTATTTATTTATTTATTTATTTATTTACTGCTAGAAATCGGTATGTAATGGATCAACATGTCTTGTTATTCCCAAGCTACCTGCATCCTGAAGGATCTTTTAACAGACCTTTTAAAATGAACAAAGCTAAGCTTTCTTGTTACCAGTTTTGTTCTAATGCAGGAAGTTTAAAAATCTATCCAAGTACTGATCGGTCAAATGTGTGAAACCAGAAGGTTATCACACTCATTTTTATATTGTTTGACAGATGAGATTAATAAGTGAATCAGAATAAATATTCAGATAACAATTTTCACTCCAGCTTCTGTGTAAGATGATGACCAGATCTGATATCTACCGTCACTTGCATATCATGTAAACAATGTACATATAATAAGTTTTCAGATTTCTCTTGAAAGAGCACAGCTTGTATTTAGGAAATAGAATTTGTGATTCTGATGACAAATTTGTATTATATAAACTACCAATCCCACAGACAACAGCCATAATTTCAGCTAAAATTCATTGCCAATTTCAACTTAAATGCTAAAGCTGAGAATCTTCTGCTTTCCCCATCATATGTTTTTCTCAAAGGGAGCTCTTTCCTCATTACCAGTTTCTGATCCCAAAAATCCATAAACCCCCTTAGCAGGAAAAAAAAAAAAAAAAGCAGAGTCTTGTAAAACATTACAGGTGTAGCCCTGTGAAACAGAGTTTCAAGCATTTAACGCAGAAGAAATACAGATGCAAGTTAACTTCGGAGAGTTCCCACGTCTGTTATGTCAAGATCTCACTCAGTTGCCACCTAATCCTTGAGAAACCCCAGTTGCTTCAGGTTTCTTATTTTTCCCCTTCTGTTTAACCTTTCTCAGTGACAGAAAGCTAGCATACCCACAAGAGCTGGCACTCCCAAAGCAATTACTAGTTTTCACAAGATCTCTAAAGGAGAAGCTACTGGTCTCACTGATGTTTTGCTCTGTACAGCTGTACACCACATTGTTGACTGCCTCAGTTGAAGACTGCAAGCTCATATCTGCTTCTCAGAAGGTTATCTCAGCTCTATGCTAGAGGCTGTGCAGAGCAGGAAGAAGAGCAATGTTTGATTCCTCTGTTGGAACTATTCTTTTTCACTTAGAATTATCAGAGATCTGATAGGTCCTTCTTTGGGATATACACCTGCTGCAAGCTGTACTTCTCATTAAAGAGGATATTTATATGGGGGTTTTTAATGTGTTTCTTTTTCCAGTCCCCGTTTAGTGGAAAATGCACAGTCATTGAATTGTAGCCTGGAAATCTCTACCTGAAGGTGAATCCCCAAATGCTAATACATGCATTCTTGTTTATTCTTGTTCTTTCTCTTTGGCCTGGTGAAATATTGTGGCCAAACTACTTCTCCAGAATGTGAGTTGTCCCAGGCACAACAGGCACAAGCATGTCAGATAGTGACTCCACTATCCAAAAAATTATATTAAAAAGGACCACAACTCTTCCTTTCCTAGTTACACTTTGAGTGTAGGGAAACAAACAAACAAACAAAAAACAACAAAGAAAGAGAGCTTGTCTCTATACTTGCTTTAATTCATCTGCTAGTTTTCAAAACTGAACTAATGGTTGTGGAATGATAGAAGGTGGACAGACAGGTTATTTCAAGGCAATAACAACAACATCAACAAAAATAAAAAGAGAGTGGGTCTAAGAATTTGTATTTAACTTGAGCTCTTTTTCTGTAGAATAAGAAATCTTCTAAATAGTTAATTATCACTCATAAAGCAAGAAAACTTGAATCGAGGGAAAAATTTATTCAGTAGGAGACTTCCCTGACAGTGATTGACTATTTTATCAATAGGCCATAGAAAATCTAGTTGCTGTTGACCCAGCTTCTAATGAGATCTGAATATTTCCTGCAACTACACAGATCTTATATGAGGAGCTACACACTTGAAAATAAGAGCTAAATATTATGAAAAATATTTTACCAGATATGTTTTTGTATAATGGAAGTTATCCCTTCAGATGTTTGGATTTGGAGCTACCCTAGAATTACAAAAAAGAAAAAACTGTGCACGTCTTCCACTGAAGACAGGAAAATGCTATTCTTTAATAAAAATAAAATGAAAACAATAATAATAATAATAATAATAGTAATAATAATAATAATAATAATAATAATAATAATAATAATAATAATAATAATAATAATATTGTTAAATGTATAATGAAGTACATTGGAAAATTAGGAATGCTAAAGTATAATGTTTATAACATTTTCTGCACAGATAATTTTCCTATAAAATGTACATAACTTCTGAACCTGTATTCTGAGTAATTCTGTAAGATAAGTAACAAATTGTTTTTAAATTAATCTAAAAATAAGAACCTTACGGGTGAGAGATTAGGTTGCATAGGGAATTATGCCTCTTGAGGAGCCTGTATCAGTGAGAATTAGGTCTTATTCTTCTAGTTTCAGCTCTTAATGAAGTTCACAAAGACTTTGCTAGCCCCTTAACAGAAGAGGAAGTTCTCATGCTCAGAAACACAAGGATTTCTTTCCCCAGACTCTTCCTCTTTCTTCCCTCAGGGCATCTGTATACTAAGGACATGACAAGGACTGTTCTTTGGGTAGGCAACTGCTACTGCATTCAGAAATTTCCAAATATAACTGAACAAATGAAATTATCCTACCAACAAATGCTGATCTTCAGCAAAATGCTGTTTTATGTTCTGAAGCATTTTGGTATTGAACTGATTGAGATAACCTTATTCAACAAACTGTAACAGGATTTCTTTTCATATAAAGCAGATTCTTTTTAATAAAGAATATTATATATATATATATATATATATAACATATTTACACAACAGAATTACAGTTTTCTTGCTCAGATTTTTCTCAATTCTCTTGAATATAAAATGTAAAAAAAATCAATTAAGTTACTACTAGGTACTTTTTCTGAGTCTCCAGCCACATTGTCAGCAAAATATTAAACTTCAACTCAAATAAATATTTTTTTTGTGATTTCAGTATAGAAAATATTATGTTTTAACTATTAAAGTCACATAGCATTATAATTTTTAAAAAACAGCATATAGACCAGGTACTAGAAAAGGCAAATCACAATATATTCAGATTATATCTTTCTTCCAAGCCACCTGCAAGGCCTAATTCATTCCAAATGCTTCTTTCTGGTAATGCAACAAGCAGCGAAAGTAGGACCATTTCTAATATGATCAAATAGAAGTTAAATTCATGCCATTGTCTTTTCCCAGTCAATATCTTCTTTCTCTGTAGATCAGGCTACAAAGCAATTATAAAGTTACTTAACAAAGGCCTGAGAAGAATCTTATTTCCTAAAAAATGTTAGTACCAACACTGTTCAAAGATATGGGAGTGAAACCTTGTGAACAGTGACCAGTAAGCATTATTTCATCTTTGATGTGTTCTCAAGAGACACCGAAAACTCTGAGAATAGGATCACCCCTATGACAAAAAAGTGAACATTATTAAAAGGTATCAAACTTCCTTAACAATCTTACTGATTGACGGCAGGTAAGACTGTAGGATCAAAATCAGATGTATGTCATAGCAAAACTGAAAAAAAATCGCTAGATTTTTTGTTTGGATGACTGATTATTTTTTGCTTTTGTTTGCAATGGATTTTGTGTTTAGTTGATACTGTTATTCTCTACACTCTATTTAAAAAAAAAAAAAAAAAAAAAAAAAAACAAAAAAAACAAAAAAAACCCCAAAGGATTATTCTCAGGAATATAATTCTCTGATTATTCTCAGAGAATATTATGCTCTGATGCCAAGAGCATCAGCAAGATATGTTTAAGGCATATTAAAATTAAATATGGTATAAGTATGGCATAGTTAAGAATGTTTATTGCGTAGCAAAATAGCTCAAGGGCTGGCTTGGGCATTGGTTTGTAAGTGGTGAGCATTTGTGTGGTGCGTCACTCTTTTGTAAATATAGTATTATCATTACTATTTTTTTTTTCTTTTCCTTTTCCATTTTTATTAAGTAGCTTTTATTTCAACTTCTGAATTCTACTTTGTTGTTTTTGTTTCCAGTTTTCCCCCCCTCATCCCACTGGGAGAGTGGAGTGAGAAAACAACCATATGTAGCTTAGCTGAGTGCCAGGTTAACCAACTCAGTGGTATTTTGATGTATTAGAAAGGGACAATAGGTAAAAATTTAATGTGCATAACTTTGTTTCATACATGTAACTTCAGGAATCTGAATTTTGTTTTTAAGAGTAGATAACATGAATTTATGTCAAGAAACATTACAAACATAACATATAGTGGAGTGAGTTTATCCTACTTCGGTGAAAGTTTAGGTATTTGTTTTGTTTGTTGTATTTTTTCCTATTTTTATTATCTGGTTGGTTGGTTGCGTGGGGTATATTTTAGTATTTAAAATGTCCTGTGTGAGACATAATCTGCTAACTCCTCACCCTCTTTCTCTCCCTCTTTTTCTCTCACTTTTTTTTTTTTCCCTTTCAAATATGGATCAAAAACAGAAAAAGAATATTTTTTATACTTTCAACTAACAATAAATTTATCCATAAAACTTATACATCAATTAAAGGCAGAAAATAATGACTTGATTGTCTTTTGAAGGTAGAGTTGTTAAATTCATCATAGCAATTACCAATAAATATTTAACTATTTTTTCAACTTTTTGTTCTTCTCATGGAAATATCCGATATGCCTTACATCAGCAAAACTGCATGAACTTGGATGTCTGCCTTTCATAGTACACCCAATGCAAATGAGGTGAGAAGAGGACCTGAGGGAATTCCCTGGTGTGATATATATTTTATGAAGCTATTGATTTTTTCCATGCATTTCAAAACTGCTTTGTTTAGCTTGAATAGCTTTTTGTTGGGTGACAAGAGATAGATGGGAGGTGGGATACACTTGATCCTTTTGGATAACGAGAGTTCAGTACGACATAAGCAATTCTTTTATTCTTTGCATTGTTGTAGAGCCCTGAAGTCCAGTCAAGGATCAGAGGCCCATTTTTGCAATGATTAAACATATAGCCAAGATTGCTTCCAAAAACAAGTAAGGACTTTTCCAGTTGTTATTGGCAAAAAAATACTCAGTGAGTTTCCAGGATAATAAAATTCAGTTACTTAAGTGTATTTTACATAGATCCAAAGGTCAGGAAGATTCAGGTTACTGGGTAAAATCCTGTGCAGATTGCTCTGGAAGTAATATGTCATATTTATTTCCACAGAAACAAAAACAGATACAAAGCAACAAAAAGTAATGGAGTATTGGCAGGAAGGTCCAGCCTCTACTCTCATACCATCAATATCAGCTTCTGACACTGAAGGCAAACATAACAAAATCAGAGGCATTACTTTCAGAGCAGCCCTCATATTTTAGCTTACAGAGAAGTAGATTTCTGCTCCATAAATTCCAGTTCATGCTTTTATTATTTTATTTTCACTATTTGTATTTTTGACAGTAGATAGCAAGATATAACAATGTACCTTGTATCAGGACCTGAACTTGTCCTACGTGAACAATTGCAACAATTCAACATTATTAGAAAGAACCTCAACAAAAATATTCTAAATAGTGTGTGTTTATATTGCAGTTTACATCAATTTGCTGCTAGTATTCTCCTGTATGTTACCTTAACCCTCTTGAAATTGACAGCATATGCTTTCCTAACTGAAACAGAATATTCTCCTTAAAAGAGTTAATTCTCAAAGCTGATCATTCTGTGTCAAGAACTGGATTAACTCTTACACAATGGATCATTCTGTGTCATCTTTGATGTAATAACATCAGAAGAAAAAATGTACTTTTGAATGTAAATTCATTAAAACTTAACTGAGAAAAGCCTGTGATGTCAATAGGACACCTCTAGCCATGACCTGACTTTCCACTAGCTAATTTTGCTTTAAGCAAAACCTGTTTAAATGGACCTCCCCTCTCAGTATTGAACTTGACTGTCAGTGTCATGGTTTAATAATTTTGTAATTTTGCTGTCAGTTATTCCACTTCATAACATCATATAACGCATGAATAATTTTACTGAATGTGCAACTTACAGAAGAAGACTACATATCCCAGAGAACATCATGGTCAGAGATAAGTCACGGGACCGGGACACTATATTATCTCACTCCCAGGATGTACTGATGTCTTTTGAGTTCTGGCGTTCAGGAAAGCCTGTGGGAGCCTTCGCTGTTTCACCTAGAGTTTTACAGTAGGCCTCTCGATTTTGGGACTCATTCTCTCTCCTATTTTGCTTGATTTTTTAGCTTAATTTCAATTATATTGTATTATATTGTGTTATCCTGTATTTCGATATAGTATTTACTAAATAAGTGTGCCTCCTTATTTCGTTGCTGCTGTTTTCTTTTTCCTTCCTTTAGGGCTAGCGGCTCTGTGGGGCCCGCAGCCCCCCCTGTCACAGACGCAGGTAGGTTTTCATTTAAACCGTGACAGTCTGTGTTAAGAAGTGGGTTTTGCTCACGTTCTTAATTTGTATTAAAGTTTAATCTGCACAGAGTGGTTTTACAGAATTCTTTGTCCCCGACAGTTAATAAAACATGAAATTCAAGTTCATAATATTTTCCTAAATACATCTGATTTTTGTCTGAGACATTTCTTTATAGGAGACATTAAATCAGCAGTAATTTGTTTCTGGAGTACTTTCTTTTAGACTTCACCTGATTGAATATTTCTCTTCAGTAATTGCATATTGGGGAGGGGAAAAGCTTCAAAATAATCTTAAAGAGCGGAATACTAAAATATATGTCAAGTACTCTTCTATTTATCAATTTCTACATAATTTCTAGTTATTTAGGATGTGATTCAGTGAGGCAAAAAAATAACTACCATTTCACTGAGGAAACATGCATTACCCCAGAGCCAGCTAGCAGAAATTGAATTTAACATTTGATAAGCAGTTTTCATTTATTCTTCACTCTTCAAATTATGAATTGATAATTCAAAATTATGAATTCATGTTGTTCTATGACTACAAATTATGTTGTAAGGAGACGAACTTTTGGAGATAGAAAAAAAATAAAATACTATATGTAGTGCTGCCAGCAAGTAATGCAGAAAGCCTTTTCAGTCTTCTCAATGTTGCACTCACGCTGAACTGTAAGGAACACACTGTTGTTGGCATACGTGTACTTGAAATGAAATTGATGTAAGGAAATTAACCCATTTCATTGTCATCAGAAAATCACACTAACTTTATTAAGCTCATGTGTAAGTTTTGGACAAAAACAGAAATAAAAGTTTATTTTTATAGCCATTCATGTCTGACAGTTTTCTTGATTGTTGTCATGGAAGCAATTAATGATCTACCAAGTTGCAAAACAATCCTGTCAATTAAAAAATACGGTATTCTAATCGATAATACAAAACAGTCTGAGTAAATAGAATATAGGGTTAGTTATTTCTGTGATTTGTAGTAGACAGATATGGAAGTTTAGAAACAGTTCAAGTATGTCAGGGGAAAAATTTGCTAAATGAAAAGAAAAAGAAGTCAAGGAAATACAGAAAAATACAGAATTTAAAAAAAAAAAAAAGTTGAAATTGGAGTTGATAAAAGCAGAAAGGTAAACATCATAGAAGGGGTGGCACATAGAAAAAGTACTGAAGGAACTGCATTATGTATATGCATACGTTATGAAACATGCATACATACATCCACCAGTCATTTTTAAAAATAATTTGTTGACTCAATCTGAAAATGAAGCTCAGTCTGGATAACCTTCCTTTAAGCTTCCTCCCATATGCTTGAAGGTCTGGGATTGATAGGAAATGTTCAGATTCTCCATTATTATCATTATTATTATTATTATTATTATTATTATTATTATTATTATTATTATTATTATTATTATTATTACTTTTAGTCAGTCACTAAAAACATTTCCAAATATATGAAAGCCTATAGAATGCTTTTTTTTAATGGATTTATGTCATCATTAAAGTGATAGAGGTCATCACGGAACCATAGAAACACAGCATCTGATAGCACAGGAGAACTCTCCAGACAGGAAGAAGAAAGTTGTTTTATATATATATATATATATATATATATATATATATATATATATATATATATATATATATATATATATACATATATATATATATATGTACAGACCCTGAAGTTTTGCAAGGGGATTCAGTCATTAAAATAATTTGTCACAGATCATAAGTTCATCAAATCCAATGTGACTTTCCAGCTAAACTTAGATTTCCTTGGCAGACTCCAGTTACATTTTTATTATTATTCTCTCAAAAAGGTTTCCTTGCTGTTGTTGTTGTTGTGATTGTTACTGTTGTTCCTGCTATATTTCTGCCTCCTCACCTCAAATACTTTTCAACTATTTTGGTTAAAAATGCTATTCATTTTATCCACTAAATCCTGACTTTCTGAAATCTTTATACATTTTCTACAGCATTAGTAACATCTGCTGAAGATTCACCTTAGCCATGTACTATTCACTCAAATTTTACTTCGTCTTCTTAGCAAGAAGGGAAGATATAAAATACATAAATCATTCAGTAGATCCTAGGCATATGTAGTGTGTATATTGCTTCAGGTGTATATTATTTGTACCCTGCCTTTTGATTTTCTGAAAGACACTATTGTTTTCAGAGTGTCTGAGTTAATTTCCTGCAGTTCCCAAGATTGATTGGTACTTAAAAAAGCAAGTTCATTGATGTTTTCTATTGCCTTTCCCAACAGTGAGAGTGAAAACTGAGATGTCAACTCTTTGAATTGCAATGACAGAAAAATCCAATTATTTTTAGGTTGGCATTCAAAATAAATTTTGAATGATCTTCTTTATGATGAAATGTTTTAGAATAATACAGTCCTCAAATCAGGAAATGTATTCAAAATCTGTGGAAAGAACATGATTTATAACATTTGTTCAAAGTTACTAAAACACAGTTTTCAAAAATATTGAATCAGATTAATTTTCTACTGCTGAGAAGAAAATCAGTAGTGCAGTTTTATTAGATAACAATTATTCTTTGGGTAGCTTTTAGCAAATCTATAAACTCCATATGTTTATACCAACACAAAGTATTGTTACAGCTACTTGTGGGATACGCAGGTTTTAAGTTAGAAAAGATGAAACTATTTTCCATTAAGTTTTCCTGACAGAAGAGGAAAACATTCTGGTTAACAAACCAGTGTCTATTTGTCTCATATTTCAAATTTAAATTTGAAATTATATTTTATGTTAAAAGAAATAATCAGAGAATGTATGGCAATTTTAAAGAGTTTTGTGTATATTTTTAACAAAATCCGACTTTCAAAAAAGGTAAAAACAAAATTTGTGTCCTAGTTTAATTAACCTGGTTAACTGAGCACTCCAATCCAATCACATTCCCCACATTTATATTGTTATGGAAACTAAAAAAACAAAACAAAACAAAACTTTGTTTAATTTTATTCCTCCTACAGAAGGTAGCAGCTCTTGATATTTAACTCGTTATTCTTCAAAGAGTTCATCATTTTTTATACACATTCCAAATGAATCATAACCTTAAAGATCATCACGTTCACCCCCCCTAGAATCCACCATTAATACCACCATTGATGCTTTTTTTTTTTTTTTTTTGCTTTTTTTTTTTTTTTTTTTTTTTTTTCCCAGTGTAGGAGTCACTCCTTGCATTGACAATGAGGGTGAGGTATCATTCTTCTTCACTGAGCTATTTTTAATGTACTCCAAAAAGTCATTTAAGGATATGTAGAGAGAGTTTGTCTGAGATGACAGCAACTCAGCGTGTTACTGTCTTGAGCTTTAATGTAACTGATTACACCAGGTAACTTGCCAATTGGGGAGCAATTTGTATACTTAATTACAATTTATCTACTGGTGTGATTGGAACCTATGACCACCACACAGTGACTAATTATCTGTATTACCTGATTACCTTCCAAGTGTCAGAACAAGCAATACTGGACAAACTGTTCAGCCAAGTTGAGTGACTGACAAGACAGACCTTAACAAAGCTGACGTGATTAGACTTAATCTTGTCTTTAAGACAAATACATGATTACAAAGGTCCAGACTGAGAAAGAATTCCACTAATAGAAATTAAACATCTTCCTGTGTCTACTTTCTTACTCACCTGGAATCTGTATCTTTTCCTTACTTTGCATAAGTATCAATGACCAAAGAAAATGTGTAAAGTCTGTGTGTAGAACCATTCAGATAGTTCTTCTCAAGGGCATATAGGACTATTCTTGACTGTTTTAAAATAAATGATAATTCAAGAAATGCTCAGTCTGTAAGATTCTTGTGTGAACTGTGGATTATAATGCACATGAAGTACAGCAGTTTTAATACATGTCACAAAGCTACTGAGGAAAAACTGTAGCTGACTCCCAGGTAAACAAAGATACAGTGATATCTTTATTATGCCTATGTTTTCATATAAGTCTCAGCCTTCCTGATTTTCTAAAAAGACAAGAACAACCAAATCTAAATTATGAAAAAAAAATACCTTTATCCAGACAAGATTCTGGTAAATTCTAGGTTTTCTTAAGATAGGTCAGAATGATACTTCAGTGATTGATTCAAACTGTCCTTCACATTGTATTTTCTCAGCAAAAGCTCCCTTTCATAAGCCATGGTTTGGGTGGCTATTTGCCAAGATCTGGGACACACAGGGAAGAATAATTAGACCTGTTACCCAAAGGTCAAACTATACTGCTTGGATTGCTTTTCCTACCAGTACTTATCGGTTGTAAACTTGGGCTCAGATCTGACACTTGTATGTTGTTTTATGTAGACATATAAATAACATTATCTTGGAGAATAACATTCTCGTGGAGAAGTTGGCTGCCCATGGTCTGAATGGGCATACGCTCCACTGGGTGAAGCGCTGGCTGTATGGCTGGGACCAAAGAGCTGTAGTCAATGGAGTTGAACCCAGTTGGTGGCCAGTCAAGAGCGGTGTCCCCCAGGGCTCAGTGCTGGGGCCATTTCTTTTTAACATCTTCATTGATGATCTTGATGAGGGGATTGACTGCAGGTCCAGAGAAGGGCAACAAGGTTTGTGAAGGGCTTGGAAAATCAGCCCTATGAGGAGAGGCTGAGGGAGCTGGGTCTGTTTAATCTAGGGAAAAGAAGGCTGAGGGGAGACCTTACTGCTCTCTTCCAGTATCTGAAAGGTGCTTACAGTGAGAGTGAGGCTTGTCTCTTCTCATTGGTGACAAGTGACAGGACGAGGGGAAATGGCCTCAAGTTGTGCCAAGGTAGGTTTAGGTTGGATGTTAGGAAACACTTCTTTACATAAAGGGTACTTAAACACTGGAATAGGCTCCTCAGGGAGATGGTTGAGTCACCATCCCTGGATGTGTTTAAAAACTATTTGGACGTGGTGCTCAGATATATGATTTAGCAGAGGGTCGTTAGAGTTAGGGTACTATGGTTAGGCTGCGGTCAGACTGGATGATCTTTGAGGTCTTTTCCAACTTGAGTTATTCTATGATTCTATGATAAATTTGATATGCCTTTGTAACTGAGTCTCCAGGGAATCACACATCTACACATGGAACTTATGAGTGAAAATTACCTGTCTATAGCAATGGAAAATGTAGAAGCCATATGACTACTTTTGTACCAGCTCCTTGAAATAAATCTGGTAATTCACTGATAAGATTGTGCTTTTAAGTGAAGAAATTTAAGGTGTGCTTTGAAAGACAAAATATGTTCTTAATGTATTGCCTTTGGACACAGGCCTACCTATTTTCTGCATGGTTAAGTACAAAAGAAAAAAAAAATACAAAACTGTAATTAAATTATTTTTGACTTTGTGTGGCTAAGCTGGAAATGGTTATAAAGCAGACAAAAATCATTTGACAAAGGTGCTGGGAAACCATCTGTGAAGAGGTAGAAAAAGATTAATGCTGTAAAGGCTTGCTGAAATAGACCACTGTTTGGGGGCATTCTGGAAGTTATCTGAATCAGAAAATATGAACAAGCATCCAGTATTTCATGGTCACTACAGGACAGTTTTAGTATCCGCAATGAGTTTTGCACAATTGGTAAAGAAATCTTTTCAAAACGTCATCCTTCATCTGACAGTGACAGAAAAATGGAGTTCCAATTAGTTCAGCATGTTTTCTAATAAACAAGTTATCTGAGTATTCCCAGGAGAGCAATATCATTCCATTCTTCACTATCACTCATCTCTTCACAAAGTATAATTTCTCCTAATGAAAGGAAATATTGTTCATAATTTACTATGCATCTGACTTCAAGGGTGAGATAATTTAAATTGGGGAACTGGCAGAAAAGTTTTAAAATCCAGAGACGAAATATAATGAACTGTGAATAATAAAACATTTATTTAGGCAGCCTTTGAAAGCAGGTTATTGTCAGAAAATGACATCAATAAGTATGAGAATATGTGACTGCTGCAAGCATTGAAAACATTTGCACACATGCCTTAAATAAAAATTGTGTAATTATTTATTAACTGAAATTAAATATTAATGAAGGAATGGCAGTATTACAAGAAAGAATTCCCAAAGTTTAACTCTTCAAAACCAGAGTATAATATTTTTTATTTTTTTTTCATTCATGGTAAAGCAATTAATTCTGCTGCCTTAATCAGTACAGTACAAATCTTAATCTTTATTGTACAAATAAAGATAATAAGTTTTCTACTAATAGCTTTTGATTATATGTATGCAGTTTATTGGGCTGCAAATAATTCAAAAGTATCCTATAAAAAGTAAAATGATCCAGTCTAGACTTTATTAGTTAATACTTCAAAGCTATTCTACTGACGACTGTTTCAACTGCTTAGCAACAGCTGATGGAAGCTTAAGATGTTAATAGAGAGTGTTAAATATTAGTATGAAAAATGACTTAATGATTTAAATTTTAAAAGTAACTTTTCAAAAACAATATGATTCTCTTTATTTACTTGATTCACTTCACAGAACAGCTTGAAAGTTTCTGGTGGTTAAATATATTTTCTAATGTTTTAGCTTCAGTAGTTATCTACTTCTGATTTATTAACTGGTCTCAGGTACATCAAGATTCCTTTTTCTGCTCCAGAATGATAGAGTAGATCAGTGTATGCTCACCTTTCCAACTCCCAAGAAGATATGTGTTAAAAGTAGACTGATGATGAGGTTACAACTCATCATTAAATCCATCACAAACTCAAGTGACTAGTGTAAATCTTTAATGATTTTTTTAAAATGTCTATTTAAGATTTTTCTTTTAATATCTTCCTTGTTATAGACAGCTGATGAATGAATGAGAGCTTAAAAGAAGAAGAATTATTAGCTACCCTACACTATATTGCTGCAGCTACAAAGCTGATTGTTCATAAGGACTGTTCAGGCATTATCTCCTAGATTGCTGAGACTCATTAACATTAAAGATACAGTTTGTATACTCTAAGTTATCTTCAAATGTCCTAAGAATTTCTTCACTGTATGAAATCCCTGGCACTGTGTATACTGAAAGTTCCACTCATACCAATGGTAATGACCTCCTATTTCTTAACCTGCTTTCAGTTTTTCTGACACTTATGTCATGTGCACCATCCCAGGGTTTCAGTACACGTAGCATTCAGCATTAATTCCAAGCGCACTAAGTCAACTTTCTGCAACAGGCAGAGCTTTTGACAGAGGGAAAAGTGACAAAAGGTTTCAAAGTGATCTGTATAGGAGAATTGTTGTGGCACAATAGGGCAATAATGTCAGTGAGTCCATCCTTGAAGAGGTCTGTCTGCTGGTACTTGATGCCATTTACAACATGTAAACAATATTATAACAATCTGGAGGAAAGGACCTTAACTGAATCAGAGCGGTAGGTGTATATAGTACATATTTTCTCCAGTAAAAATACCCAAATTTTTCATTAATATTGTAGTTAGCATGGCTAACTATCATTGGAACAAGTTCAATAGACAAACATCAGTACTGTTCTCAATTAAGCACAGAGTCTGCCTATTTTCCAATGTTGGTTTATACCAGTTGGTCATGTGAACATAGTTGTCTCACTTTTACTTCCATTGTTTATAATCTACTTCTACCATAACTATTCCTAATTCCAATCAGTAGTTCCACTCCAGCCTTGTTGCTTTTTTGTACATATCCTGACTCATGGGGGATTCAGTGCACCTCTGATGGAGAATGAGTGGCAGTACTAGATGTGGTTGTAGCAGTAGTTCACTCTTCTCTTCTGAGACCAAGAGACATGAACTACTGACAATCCATGGAACTGCAGTATTAACCCTTAAACTCCAAGTGCACTGCACAATATTATGATGAGGAATACCGGCAATAAACCAAAAAACCATGAAAATACTGTACTCTGGAAAAGAACAAAATGCTCAGGGCATCAAGTAACTAGCTGCCCTATAGATTTAACAAATAACATTAGTGAATTGAACATGCTCTTCACTTGTGCAGTCAGATGTATATTCTACAAAGGGAATAATGCTAGAGGATTTGTTCTGATAGACAGGAATAGTTGTGTACTAAATGTCAAAATTCTTTTTCATCAGTTTTTTGCTTGTTTGCTTGTTTGTTTTATTTTGTTTTTTGTTGTTGTTGTTTGTTTGTTTTGGTTTGTTTTGGTTTTATTTGGTTTTGTTTCCTGGCAAAATTTACTAATTTGCTAAAAAATTGTTTTCTGTTTTTATTTTCTTTCTTAGTTCAAGACATTATCTTTGCAAATGCAAGAGGTAAATTCCATACACTTTAACTAACATATTCCTTATAGAAGTTTGTAGTGTCCACAGCTAAATTCAACAAATTCTAGTTGGGTAAAAGGACCTGCAAGAAGATGCAAGGAGATGTAGTCTTCTTCTATAAGTTGCAGATTCAGTAAAACTATTCATGCTTTATATGATGTTATGATGTGGAATACTGATAGCAAAATTACAAAATTATTAAACCATGACACCAAGAAAAAAATTAGGGTTGTCATAAAGGAATCATCTTTGCCTTGACTATGGAGAATATTCATTATATAGTAAACTCTCAGAAGCCATACATTATCTCCCACCAGTATTCATGTAGATTCCAGCTTCTCATAGTACATTTTTCCCAGCCACTCTGTCCTGTATGTTCATGGGAGTTAATGTAGTCAGGATAGAAAAAAACAATTTGTAAAGGCTTTATTTCACCTCCAGAATAAAGACAGAAGTGGAAAACTACTAATCCCAAATACAAACCTTGACAACAATTATGCCAAAATTTCAGGAGGTAGAAACATATAATTTACAAGACTGATAAATACAAAACATGCTGTATTATAGATGAAAATAAATTCCCCTCAAGTACCAAGTAACATTAGAGTTATGGGGTAGGAAAAAATGGAAAGTGTGTAATACATAAATAGTGAGGAGAGCTTGGTAAGTCATTTTGTTAAAATATTAAAACTCAAAGCTTTTAATACTCAATAAGAAAGGAGCTTTGAAGACTGCTTGGAAGTTTTATCTCAAATTCTCATTAATCTTTAAATATGACTCCTTCTGGAACAATGAAGATAATGAAGGAAGCGTTGATCTAGGCCATATGTTTCCACTGACATATACAGATAACTACTCAAGAACTTTCATTCACAGAGGAATTCCACAACCAGAAGACTGGTAGTAAAAGCCCCACAGATTAAAAATGAATTATCAAAAGTAGAACAGTGAAGCATACAAAATATTTGATCAGTGTATTG